>NW_012114466.1:2974689-2977405 GCF_000951035.1 Colobus angolensis palliatus | reverse complement strand
TTTTGAGACAGAGTCTTGCTCTGTTGCCCAGGCTAGCATGCAATGGCACGATTTTGGCTCACTGTAACCTCCACCTCCAGGGTTCAAGTGATTCTCCTGCCTCAGCCTCCCTAGTAGCTGGGACTACAGCTCCCAGCTACTAGGGGACTACAACTACTCCCTAATAGCTGGGACTACAGGTAGTAGCTGGGACTACACCATATCCGACTAATTTTTGTATTTTTAGTAGAGACAGGGTTTTACCTTGTTGGCCAGGGTAGTCTCCAACTCCTAACCTCAGGTGATCCACCCGCCTCGGCCTCCCAAAGTGCTGGGATTACAGGCATGAGTCACTGTGCTTGGCCAGGGCATGAACATTAAATTAGATGGCAGAGCTAGGATGGGACGGTGGGCTAACCTCCTGGTGGCAAGGACCGTGTCTTTCTTGTCCCTTGCTGTATTTCCCATGCAGCCTCAGTTTCTCCATCCATGAAATGGGAATAATAACAGTTGATCCTGACTCCAAGGCCACCAGAGGGGAACATTTCTTCTGGAGGAACTTGAGAGAGGGGCCCACCCACCTTTACTGTCGGTGCACCCACCCCAGGCTTGCCACAGGGGAGCCTCTGTTGGATTCTCCAATTTGTGAAACACAACACGTGTTGCTTCTGACGGGCCCGACACCCATCCTGCCATGGGCACTAACTGGCCGTGTGGCCTTGGGATGGTCCCTGAGAATCGGTGCACAGAGAGGGGCTGTGGCCATGACCGCCTAACCCCATTTGGTGCTGGAGTCACCGTGAGTACCCTGGGCTCCCCCAGCGTCACGGCCCTATCTCAGGAACCTCCTTCTGCCGTGCAACCACCCTGGCAGCCGTCCCCAAGCCCTTGGCGTGCCTCTATGACTGTGCGTGGATTTTTTCTGTGCCTCATAGGGCAGTGGTGTCACCCTCCTCGCCCATCTCAGGGAAGGGACAGGATGGGCCTGGATGGCAGAGACTGTGGGGACAGAGCCAGGAACTCCCCATGGCTTTCCGTGCCCAGCACGTTGCCAGGCCTCTTCCCGGGTGTCCGGGACTGACCAGGCTGCTCTGCAGGGTGCAGAAGGGACTTGCGGGTCTGTTTTGAGGGAACACCAGGCTTCGCCACCAGGGGGCGGAAGTGCCCCTCCAGAGCAGGCAGTGCCGGGTCGGCTTTGAGGGAACACCAGGCTTCGCCACCAGGGGGCGGAAGTGCCTCTCCAGAGCAGGCAGTGCCCAGGGAAAGTGGGCAGCTAAGGTCAGCAGCTGAGGGCAGCGCCCCGGGGAGAGCAGGCGAGATGGAGGCTGTCTCTCTCTCTCCACCAGCCCACAGGGCTGCAGCCTCAGCTCCGCCATTTGCTGACTCTGACCTCGGACATATGCCTTGGCCTCCCTGGGCCTCTGATTCTCTGTCTGTAAGATGGGACTGGTCTCCCGCTTGGCAGCCTTGTGGGGACGAGATGGGGCAGTATGTTTAATGGCCGCCCCTGTACCGTGCCTCTAGTACCCCTCCCTGGGCCCCGAACTGGCCCCTTCAGGGGTATGCTGTCTCCTCCCCTTGGTTGGCCTGTGTCCCAGAGATCATGATGTTACTTGTAGTGCTAATGGACTAGAGCTCAGAGCCCCGTCCCTGGGGATGGGAACTGAGTCCAGCTGGGGCTGAGCCAGGCTTAGGGGTTGCAGGCCCTTCAGAAGGGTAGTTCTGAGGATATCAGGGTCCCCCTCAGTGACCAGGGTCCTCTACCAGCTCCAGACACCCCGCTGGCCAGGGGGAGTTTGGAATGAGTTTGGGTCCTGGGGAGGAGAGGACGTCTGGCCTGGCAACTTCCTGGAGCGAGGGCCACTCTGGTGGCTTTGGGGATGTGTGAATGAGTGTGGAGCAGGAATGGCTCTGGTGGCTTTGAGGATGTATGAATGAGTCTGGAGCGGGGGTGGCTCTGGTGGCTTGGGGGATGTGTGACTGAGTCCCTTTGTCTCTCATTTCCTTAACAGAGGGGCATTTCCCTTCCCTAGTCTCAGACTCAAATGAGCCCTGCACAGGGCACCCCTCCACAATACAATTACTGGGTCCCCCAGCCCCTCATCGGACCCAGAAAGCCCCATAAGTGAGAGGAAGGCCCGGTGAGGAGAGGAGGGCACCTGGAGCCCTCGTGCCTGCTGGCAGGGGCAGTACCCGGGTGGGAGCTGTCACGTGGGACTCAGGCCCAGCAAGACTGTCATCTGATGCTTCAGGGCGGCCAGAATCCGGGTTTCTGTGTCAGTCTCTCCGTTGTAAAATGTTGGCCGCATGCAGTTTCGTTTTTTTTTTCCTCCGACACTGCAGGCCACACAGAACGCACTTCGGGGCTGGACTCGGCCCTTTGTCCCCCAGTTGCCCCCTGCTCTGAGGGTTTGTGACAGCTCTGTCCCCTCTTGGCCTCTGCCTGGGGTTTCTGGCCCCAGAGGCAGCCCGCAGCTGTGCCCTCTCTACTTGTCATGGCCCAGACCCAGAGCAGTGGCACCTTTGCCTGAGCCTCCACTGTTCTCCTGGCACTGGGCTCTTGGGTGTAGACAGATTTTACATATCTGTGGCTGGGGCCAGGGAGAGGTTATAGCTAATTCCTTAATGCTGACTAGAGATGCCTTTTCTAAAGATATCTTTAAAATTCCTCAGCCATCCCCACCTCCGGAATTTCTGTCTGGCCGCTTCTCCAGACGCCTGCGGCATTCCCAGCCCC
>NW_012114466.1:2971463-2974084 GCF_000951035.1 Colobus angolensis palliatus | reverse complement strand
TCTCGATCTCCTGACCTCGTGATCCGCTCGCCTCGGCCTCCCAAAGTGCTGGGATTACAGGCCTGAGCCACCGCGCCCAGCCATCATCCTTTATTCTTATGAGATAAATGTTCATCCGTCCATTAAACCACGTATCTGTGAAGCACCCACTCTGTGCTAGGTACGGGGACTGTAGCAGTGAACAAGTTGTTATGGTTCTTGCCCTCCTGGCTTATGGCATAGGATGGAAAAAAAGTCATCAGGTGACAAGAGGACGACCCCTGAGCCTAACTGAGAGTGAAGGCGGTCAGAGACAGGGGCAACTAACTTCCCTGAAAGACGTTCTAGGGCCAGGGAGGGACCCGCAGCTGGAGGGCAAGCAGGTCTCAGAGGCCCCTCCGAGGAGTCAAGGATCTGGGCTTTATCCTCTGTTTTAATTCTTTTCAGAGACACTTCAGTACACGCTTTCGTATTTTTATATGTTTTGTTGTTGTTGTTGTTGTTGGTTTTTTTACAGCAATAAGGTAGGAAATCCATGTCTGGCTGTGAAATTTGGTTTGGGATCTAAAAGATACAGTGTGCCTGTAAGTTTGAGCGCGTGGGCTGGGCACAGTAGCTCATGCCTGTAATCCTAACACTGTGTGTGGCCAAAGTAGGAGGATTGCTTGAGTCCAGGAGTTTGAGACCAGCCTGGGCAACATAGCAAGACCCTGTCTCTATTAAAAAAAAATTTTTTTTAATTGGCCAGGGAGCCGGGTGTGGTGGTTCACACCTGTAATCCTAGCATTTTGGGAGGCCGAGGTGGGAGGATCACCTGAGGTCAGGAGTTCGAGACCAGCCTGGCCAACATAGTGAAACCCCGTCTCTACTAAAAATAAAAAAAAAAGAAAAAACTAGCCAGGCATGGTGGCAGGTGCCTGTAATCTCAGCTACTCAGGAGATTGAGGCAGGAGAATTGCTTGAACCCAGGAGGTGGAGGTTTGCAGTGAGCCATGATTGCACCATTGCACTCCAACCCGGGCAACAAGAGCAAAACTCCATCACACACACACAAAATTAGCCAGGCATGGTGGTACATGTCTTGTAGTCCCAGCTACTCAGGAGGCTACCATGGGAGGGTTGCCTGAACCCAGGAGGTAGAGGCTGCGGTGACCACGATGGTGCCACTGCATTCAACCTGGGCCACAGAGTGAGACTCCGTCTCAGAAAGAAAAAGAAAATGTGTACAGCACTTGACAGTTAGTTTACAAAGCACCTGTTGCTGCCTGTGGGCCCCCAGCTGCCTGTGAGATGAACCGGTCCATTCCACTTTACTGACGAGCAAGTTTGTCTGTTTATGGCTCTCCCAAAGACAATGGTATTTATGTTTATGTCTGGAACACAGGAGGTGCCCAGGAGACACTGGTTGATTTGCACTAAACAAAGACTCTTCACGAGGCTCTCTTACATTTTATTTTATTTTTATTTTTATTATTTTTTGAGACAGAGTTTCGCTCTTGTTGCCCAGGCTGGAGTGCAATGGCGCAATCTCAGCTCTCCGCAACCTCCGCCTCCCAGGTTCAAGTGATTCTCCTGTCTCAGCCTCCTGAGTAGCTGGGATTACGGGCATGCGCCACCACGCCCGGCTAATTTTTGTATTTTTAGTAGAGACGAGGTTTCTCCATGTTGACCCAGCTGGTCATGAACTCCTGACCCCAGGTGATCCTCCCACCTCGGCCTCCCAAAGTGCTGGGATTACAGGCATGAGCCACGACCTCTCTCTTACATTTTATATGGGGCCTTCCCAGCTCTCCGAGCTGTGGCTGTCACCCCCCATCTGATGGAGGGGTCAGGTGAGCCTTGTGGGAATCCCAGAAGCTGGGGACTGGGAAGGGCCCCATGCAAGGGGCTGGACGCTCCCTGTGGTGAGGCCCAACTTTGTCGTTTGTTGATTGCACAATGTTGGGCAAGTGATTTCACTCTGCGAGCCTCAATGTCCTCAACTGAAAAATGGGGAGAATAATAACCTTTGCCTCACGGAAGTAGTTCCTGTTAGTTCATGTGAGATCAGATATCTAAAAGTGCTCTGCAAAGCAGGCAGGAAGCACCAGCCGTGCCCTGCCTTCACTGGGATCACTCTGCCCCCACCACAGAGACTTGGGAAGCTCTGCTTGGTTTTACCATCCAAGAGACCTGGGGGTGGGGGATAAGGAGCAAACCCTCTCTACTTCTTCAAGCCGCCAATCCAGCAAATCCTCCAGGCAGCCAGGCAATGCTGAAGTCCCCATCCAAGGGGGTCTAGGCCGAGGCCGGGTGGGGTGGGTTCTTGGGCCGAGGTGCCTGGAGGGGAGTGAAGGCCTCTACCCAAAGTCCGCATGAGAAGTAGGTGGGGGAGCCTGTGTTCAGGTGAGGGGTACGGAGGCACCTTTGTGGCACAGCCTTTGCGAGGAGGGACGTAAGGGAGAGACCGCCGGGGCCGGGGTCGCTGGACATTGTGTGGGCGCGACCGCAGTGCCGGGCGGGGGGCGGGCGCTTGGGCTTGGGTCCTGCGCCCCGTGCGTGTTGGTTTCCTGTGGGCAAGTGGGGTCCTCGGAAGAGGGGAGGAGGGCGAGCACGTCCCCAGAGGGTAGACCGAGCGGAGCGTCGCGGCAGCTGCGGCCGCG
>NW_012114466.1:2953649-2971003 GCF_000951035.1 Colobus angolensis palliatus | reverse complement strand
GGCCTGCGCCAACGCCACCTGGAACAGGTAAGGCCGCGCCCTCCCGGCCAGCTGGAGGTTCCGGAGCCGGGGAAGAGGACCCTCGAGCCGTCCGCGGGCGAGGGGCCGCCCCGAGCCAGGAACCGTGCCGAAGGCGGCGCGGCGCTTCACAGTTTGCAAAGAACCTGCCCCGCCGGAGTGGTGCGGGCCTGGAGGAAAGTTCAGTGCAGCGTGGTTCCAGAACCCAGGAAAGGGAGCGAGGCCCGCCAGCGCCCGGGGCTGTCCCAGAAGCGCCGGGCGGGTGGGCGGCGGGGTGAGCCGGGAACCCGCGTGCCCGCCTCCCACCCGGGGTCTTTCCACGTCTCCACTCCGGTGCTTGTGGCAACCCGGGAGGTTAACGGAGCAGGAAGTATTTTTCCCATTTTGCGGTTGAGCACAGGAGCCTCGGGGCTCAGTGGGTGGGTCGCGCAGGCTTCCTGTGTGTCTTTTTAAGGTCCCTTAGGCTTTCCCTGGAGAGGCCCCCTGTCCTCCAGCTGTCAGCAGGGGGTGCGGCAGCTGCGAGGCATTCTTTCGAGGACCCTCCTCCAGGGGTCATTCCCAGACAAGCAGGGGCCTGGGAAGCCCCTTCGCCCAGCTTTGTTGGAGGAGCAAGGCTGGGATCCGAAAAAGAAACGATTTATTTAGTGGAACTCGCCAGCGTCTCTGCTCCCTAGGAAAATGAGAGGCAGGAGAAAGTGAGGCAGGCTGTTCGGGGGAGGTTGTGGACGCTGCCCCTCTCGCCCCCACACCTGGCAGTGAAATCTTGCCAGATGCTCCACCGGCTGTGGTCTTGGCCACCAGGAACCCGGCTGTCACTTGGACACACGTTGTTTTCAGTTCATTGAATGCATTGTGAGCCAGCGAGATCCTCTTCAAACGTGGTGTCTTCTGTCTCTGAGTTGCAAACTGCTAGAGGACTGGCAAGTGCCTGCCTCCGTTTCCCTGTCCTGTCAGTGGATATTCGCGTTCCTCTCTGTGGGGAGGGCTGGTGTGGGAACAGTGAAGGAAGGACTCCTGTTGGGAAATCTCACTGAGCCAGCGACTCCGCAGTGTCTTAAGAGCTGTGTTCTCCACCAGGCACGGCGGCTCACACCTGTAATCCTAGCACTTTGGGAGGCCAAGATGGGAAGATTACTTAAGCCAGGGAGGTCGAGGCTGCCGTGAGCCATGATGCCACCACTGCTGGGTGACACAGCAAGACCCTATCAAAAAAAAAAAAAAAAGAGCAGTGTTCTCCTTCTCCAGTATTGAGATGAAAGCCATCTCTTTCTCCTTGTTTGTCTGCCGTGATTTAGAGGAAAGAGCTAAATAGACTTATTTCAAATCCCAACTCTGCCCCTTCCCTACTCTGTGGTCTTGAGCAAGTCACTTAACCTCTGTGGTCCTCAATTTCCTTATCCATAAAACGGGCCCATAACAGTACCCACCTGACGGGGCTGTTGTAGGGATGAAATTTGAACATGCAAAATAAAGCCTTCAACACAGTGCTTAACACATAGTAGATCCTCTGTACCTCACAACTCAAGCCCAGACTCACGCAGGGGATGGGTGTCGGGGTGTCCCTGTAGGGATGGCATTTGGAGGGCTCCACAGGAGTCAGCCAGTTCCTGAGCACCCGCTGACAGCCACTTGGTGAGCTCCCTCCCACCCGAGTTGGGGTGTCCTGCTGCGGGTCCCCAGACAGGTGGGGGCACTGGCTGTTTGCTGGCTCAGAGGGCTTAGACACTGCCATCACCCCACCTTGGGTGACCCTGGAGTGGGCTCAGAGTCTTAAGGGTCTTCTCAGAGCTCAGTGAGGCCTTGCAGGCAGAGGCTGCCTGAGTCCCACCCCCCCCACCGGAGATTTCACTCAGCAGCCTGGTGGATTACAGAGAAATGCCAGCCCCTCCCCGCAGCACCTTCAGGGCTCCAGGGCTCCAGGGCTCCCAGCCCTTAGGCCTGCGTCAGCTCCCGCCGCCCGGGGCAGCAGGGACACAGCCATTTCCTGCACTCCTTTCATGTGCCACGCCCCCGGCCAGACCCGTTCACCGCCCTTAACTGACTTTGCCACTCTCCTAGCCCAGTGAGGGAGGTATTACCAGCACCCCCCACCGAGAGATGCAAAAGGGCAGAGAGAGCACCCAGGAGACCTGCCCAGTTCATCCATCGCCTGCGCAGGATGCAGCAGAGCCTGCGCCCCGGCTCTCCTCCCCAGCAGATGTGGGAGATGGAGCCAAGAGAAGGCAAAGTGCCTTCCTCAGCCAAGTCCCTGAGTGGAAACCGCAGGGGGCAGGGCACCCCTTCTGGTCCCTGTCTGCCTGCTCCTGCTCCTAGCAGTGCTCCCTGCCAGGGCCCCCCAGGACAACAGGTCTGTGCAGGGTCGGGACAGGCGTGTCATTCTGCAGGGCCTGGCTTGCCAAGCCTTGTACTCCTCATTGTGAGTCTAGTACACACCCCCTTTTATCTGTGTGACTGTATTAGCTTCCCAGAGCTGCTGTAACAAAGATCACAAACTCGGTGACCTGAAACAGCAGAAATTTGTTCCCTCACAGTTCTGGAGCCAGAAGCTGGAAGTCCAGGTGTCACTACCACCAGAGGCTCTAGGGGAGGAGCCTTCCCTGCTTCTTGCAGCTTCTGGTGGCTCTTTGGCTTGTGGCTGTATCTCTCCGATATGTACCTCCCCATGGCTTTCATTTCCATGTCCAAGTCTCCCTCTCTTGTCTCTTTCTCTTTTTTTTTTTTCTTTTTTTTCTTTCTTGAGATGGAGTTTCCCTGTTATTGCCCAGGCTGGAGTGCAATGGTGCAGTCTCAGCTCACGGCAGCCTCTGCCTTCTGGGTTCAAGCAATTCTCCTGCCTCAGCCTCCAGAGTCGCTGAGATTACAGGTGCCCACCATCACGCCCAGCTAATTTTTTGTGCTTTTAGTAGAGACGGGGTTTTGCCATGTTGGTCAGGCTGGTCTCAAACTCCTTACCTCAGGTGATCCACCCGCCTCAGCCTCCCAAAGTGCTGGGATTACAGGTGTGAACCGCCATGCCTGGCCTCTTTTATTTTTGAGATAGAATCTTGCTCTGTCGCCCAGGCTGGAGTGCAGTGGCACAATCTCAGCTCACTGCAACCTCTGCCTCCTGGGTTCGAGTGATTCTCATGTCTCAGCCTCCCGAGTAGCTGGTATTACAGGTGTGCACCACCATGCCCAGCTAATTTTTGTTTTTGTTTTTGTTTTTTGAGATAAGAGTCTCACTCTGTCACCCACACTGGAGTGCAGTGGTGCAATCTTGGCTCATTGCATTCTCCACCTGCGATTCTCCTGCCTTAGCCTCCCGAATAGCTGGGATTGTAGGTGCCCACCACCACGCCCAGCTAATTTTTGTATTTTTAGTAGAGACAGGGTTTCACCTTGTTAGCCAGGCTGGTCTCGAACTCCTGACCTCGGTGATCTGCCTGCCTCGGCCTCCAGAAATGCTGGGATTGCAGGCGTGAGCCACCGCACTGGGTTCCCTCTCCTTTCTCTTGTAAAAACACTAGTTATTGGATTTAGGGCCCATCCTTAATTAAAGACCATGTCCAGATCCTTAATTAAATACCGCTGCAAAGAACCTGTTTCCATAGTGTAAGGCTTGCTGTGTCATGAGAACTGAATCCAAGTCGTTGATTGATTCATTCATTCATTGACTGTGCTGGCACTGGGCTGCTCAGGATATCAATTCAGCAGAGAACAGCCTCCTGGAGCTCAGAGTTCCCAGAGGGAGGCATTGGTAAATAAACGAGGAGGCAAGTAAGTGCAGGTGGCCTTGGTGCTGGGAAGAAGGCAAACCAGGGGCAATGGGGTGCTGAGCGTTTCACTGGGGGTCTGCCTTCCATTCTTTCCTCCATGGAGGTTGATTCTGTAGGTTTGCAGGAAATGTTTGGTTTTTCTCTTTCGAGAGGGGGTCTTGCTCTGTCACCTGGGCTGGAGTACAGTGGTACAATCATGGCTCAGGCAGCCTTGACTTCCCAGGCTCCAGCGATCCTCCCACCTCAGCCTCCCAAGTAGCTACAGGTGTGTGCCATCACACCGGCTAATTTTTTTTTTTTTTTTTTTTTTTGTATTTTTGGTGAAGATAGGGTTTCGCCATATTGCCCAGGCTGATCTCGAACTCCTGAGCTCAAGCAGTCCACCTGCCTCGGTCTCCCACAGTGCTGGGATTGTAGGCATAAGCCACTGCACTGGGCCCAGGAAGTGTTTGTAAGGGAGCTGTGGATGCCAGGCTGGCCTGCCGGCTGGACCCCCCTTAGGCACCATAAACCAGGACTGCACAGGTGGTTGCCTGAGTGCCCGCTCCTTATGTATTGGTCCCATTTTGCCCCTAGCCTGTGATAGGTCTGCTCCCCATTGCGAAGGCTGCAGAGATGTCTCCCCATCAGACTCTCCCAGGCTGGTGGGGTGACAGATAAAAACATGAAGGCTGACGTGCCACACCCCTGGCACCCCCATCCTTATCCCCTTCCTTCCTTCCTCCCTCCCTCCCTCCCTCAAGGGCCCCTGGTCCCTCTTCCCTGCTAGCTCCCCAGCAGCTCCACTTCCCTCCGCCCTGGGTCTGGCCCCTGTGCCCCTGCAGGGCCTCCAGCCATGAAGCTCATGCTCTTGGGTTGTGGGGCCAAGTTGTGCTTTCACATCTTGCCACTGGAGGAGGAGGCGGGACGGGAGGAGGAGGAGGAGCGGCACCACTGGCGCGTGCCCTGCAGGCAGAGCTGAAGTAGCCCTGGGGAGGGCCTGTACGCCAGCCTGAGGAGCCGGGGCATGAGGGTGCCCTGCTTGGAGGCTCCGGCAGGGGCAGGCAGCCCAGTGACCCCTGACTAGGCCCCAGCCGCCGGCGTGCCCTCTTAGGACTCTGTGCTTGTGCCCTAGGCCTGGCCCCAGCCTCTGCCTCCTGGCAGGGATACATCTTGCCATCCCCTCCTGCCTCCCCCAGCCCCAGAGGCTCTAGAGAAACTTTCAGAAGATGCCCTAGATCCAGAGCGGGCCCCAAAATGCCATGAGGGCACATGGGGGTACCAAGCCCTCTGAGCCAGTGCCCCGCCAGGCCATGAGGGCACGTGGGGGTACCAAGCCCTCTGAGCCAGTGCCCCACCGGACCATGAGGGCACGTGGGGGTGCCCAAGCCCTCTGAGTCAGTGCCCCACCAGTTGCCCTCACCTCTGTCTGAGGATCCCCAGCAGGGCAGACCACTGCAGGAGACCCCAGCTGGGGGTGGGAGGAGCTCCCCAAGCCCCACCCCTGCAGTCCACCCCAACACAGACCCCTCTATGTGTTTGGGCCAAAGGGCCTCAACCGTGATGGGACACTTCCTCCTTGCCAGGCCTGTGTCTCCCAAATGCTTGAGGCTTTAGAGAGCCAGGCCTGCCTCCCTCTTGAAGTGGAGGCCCAGGCAGGCAGGAGTAGTGCGTGGCCCCAAGATGCCAGCCTGGTGCAGGGCTGGTGATGACTCACTTCTCACTCACTCCGCACACATCCCCCTCCAAGGCTAGGGTGACTGTCTTCAGCCTACAAGTGGGGAAACCTGGCCGGACGTGGTGGCTCATGCCTGTCTTCCCAGCTACTTGGGAGGCTGAGGCAGGAGAATCGCTTGAACCCGGTAGAGGGAGGTTGCAGTGAGTCGAGACCACACCACTGTACTCCAGCCTGGGAGACAGAGTGAGACCACAACACAAAAAACAAATAGGGAAACCAATGCCAGAGGAGAAAAGGGACTCAAGATCCCCTGCTAATGTCAGGGTCTGGGGTCTGAACCCAGGTCTAACATGGGGCCAGGACACAGGGACACATGTGGGTTCATGTTCCGGCTGGGGCCAGGGTGAGGTGGGTGTTGATGGCAAGAGCTGGCTTCCATAGCTAGGGTGGGAGTACAAGGGCAGGGCCCTATAGGACCTTGTCTGCACTCCCTGGTCCTGGACAGGAACCAGCTGAGGCCGTGACCACTCCAGCCACCTCCCCCAACCCTGCACCCATGTCTCCCCCAGCAACACTGTGCTCCCATTACACAGCAGTGGTACTACCTACACCCTGACCTTACTGGGCCCTGTGGATGACCTTTCATTCCCCACAGCAACCTTTAAGGTGAGCTCAATACTCCCATTTTGCAGATGAGCAAACTGAGGCTCAGAACGGTATAGGGAGGTCAAGCGAGGTAGCTCACACTTGTAATCCCAGCACTTTGGGAGGCCGAGGCGGGTGGATCACCTGAGGTCAGGAGTTCACGATCAGCCTGGCCAACATGGTGAAACCCCGTCTCTACTAAGAATAAAAAAAAAATTAGCCCATTGTGGTGGTGGGTGCCCGTAGTCCCAGCTACTCAGGAGGCTGAGGCAGGACAGTCGCTTGAACCTGGAAGGTGGAGGTTGTAGTGAGCCAAGATTGCGCCATTGCACTCCATCCTGGGGGACAGAGTGAGACTCTGTCTCAGAAAAAAGAAAAAAGAAAAAAAAAAACAGTACAAGGACTGCCCAGGTTCATGCAGTGAGTTGGGGCGGAAGCTGGGATTCAACCTAGGTCTCACTGGAAGCACGTGCTCATGGGGGTCTCTGAAGGCCAGAGGATGTTGGCTGAAGCCTCCAGCCTGGATGGGGGCCTGGACGCAGTGAGGGGGCCTGTGTCTGGCTCCCCACCACCCCTGCCTGCAGCTCCCCACCACCCCCTGCCTGCTTGCTCTAGGTCCCAAGCTCCCTGCCCGTCGGAAGCAGCCTGGGCAGATCTCTTGCCCTAGTTCCCAGAACCTGTGACTGTGAGGCTTTATGTGTTGAAAAGGACTTTGTAATCACAAGGGTCTGTGTGAGGGAGAGGCGGGGGTAAAAGGGACAGGGATGCAGTGACGGACTCAGAGAGCTTAGAAAGTGTCACACTGCTGGCTGTGAAAATGGAGGAAAGGGCCCTGAGCCGAAGAATGTGGGCACCTCTGGGAGATGGAAAAGGCAGGTATTTCTCCCCCAACCCGAGCCTCCAGAAGGAACAGCCCCACCAACACCTTGATTTTAGTCCAGGAAAATGGATTTAGAACGTCCAGGCCAGGTGCAGTGGCTCACACCTGTAATCTCAGCACTTTGGAAGGCAAATGCAGGCGAATCACCTGAGGTCAGGAGTTCGAGATTAGCCTGGCCAACATGGTGGAACCCCATCTCTACTCAAAATACAAAAATTAGCCGGGTGTGGTGGTGCACACCTATAATCCCAGGTCCTCTGGAGTTTGAGGCAGGAGAATCGCTTGAGCCTGAGAGGCAGAGGTTGCAGTGAGCTAAGATTGTACTGATTGCACCGCTGCACTCCAGCCTGGGCGACAGAACAAGATTCCATCTCAAAAAAAACAGAAAAAAAGAACTTCCGACCTCAGAACCATAAAGGAACAAATTTGAGTTGTTTTCAGCCACCAAGTTAGGGGTGATTTGTTACAGCAGCCGTGGAAACCCACACACTGAGCGACTCTTCTTCCCTCGCGTGCGAGGTGGTACGCCACTCCGACCCCCTACCCGCACCCCTCCCCACCCTGCCTCGTGCTGGGGAGGTGGACGGTGGAAGTGGGATGTGAGGCAGAGGGGCCTGAGGATGGGCAGGCAGCCAAGGGGAGGCCACGGGCACAGCCCCGTCCCCCTCCACGGCCTGTTCTGGACAGACGGGGCGGAGCCCAGCTTTGCTGAGTGGGCCTAGGTGCCCCCATACAGCCCTAGGGTAGCCCCGGCCAGGGTGGCCACAGGCAAGTGCCCTCACATTAGCCCCAGGGCCTCAGCCCTTCTTCAGCCCAAGCCCCAGAGGCAGCAGATCTTAGCACTGCCGGGCACCATGGAGCCTCCCTAAGGGTCCTGCCCTTCTCTCCCTCACCTGCAGCCGCCCAGCACCTCCTGCTGGGACTTGGCCTCGGGAGGACTTACCCTCCTGGGATGTGAGGCCCTGCCCTGGGAGGGCACTGCCTGCTGGGGCTGGGGGGCTTCCTAGAGGAGGCGGTCCACATCTGGACAAGGGATGTCATGGGCCGTTTGCACTTGAGCCCTCACCCAGAAGCCACGGCAGTGTCCCCTGTGGTTTCCAGGGACATTGACACGTGCACCAACTGGGCCTGTCTGTTGGGCCCGGAGGGGCAGCTGGGGTTTTGTTTCTGTTCTGGGAGATGACAGGTCACATGAGACCCTCCCACCCTCCCCGCCCTTCCTTTATCCCTGAGTGGCCCGAAGCAGAGGCTTTTTTGTTTACCATACACCCTTACCCTATGTCTCCAAGGGTTTGGGTGGGGGTGGAGAGGAGCAGAGGTCCTGAGCGGCCTGGGGGTGGGGGAGGAGCCTCTGCAGGTGCCAGGCTGTGTGACTCTGTCTTCTCCTGTAACCTGGGGCCTGGTGGTTAGACGACTGAGAAGCCACAGAGTAGGTGGGCCCAGGCCAGGTGTGGCCAAGGAGTGGTAGCTGCAAGCCCCACCCTATAGCTTCACGGAAAAGACTGCAGGGCAGGGCAGGGCATGGCATGCTGACCTTACAGCAACCGGGGTGGTGGCACTGTACTGAGAAGTCCATTTTCCTGCTGGGGACACTGAACCACTGAGTGGTTAGGTGGTAACTTGGCCGAGTTACCCAGCCCGGAAGTGTAGTGCTGGGATTCAAACGCAGGCCTGCACCTTGGACCAACCTGGGGATGGGAGGAAGTTCAGGGTCCACGGAGAGAGGAGGCAGGGGTGGGGAGTGTGGATGGGAGAACATCCAGGGCAAGGAGCCCAGGAGAGGCTGAGGCCTCTGGGTGGGGAAGGGCACACCACAGCATTTTCGGGCAGGTGCTTGCTGGGCTTTGCTCTGTGCAGCCAGAGTGTGAGGCTGGGTGGGGCGTCGGGAGGTCTAACCGTAAGCCAGAGACCCTTCCTCCCCTAAAAAGAAGACCATGGTCAGAGTAGCTAGCTCTCCCACACAGCTGCAAGGGAGGGCAGGTGGAGGGCGAGCCCCAGGCAGAGGGAACAGCGGGACGGAGGCCCGGCGCAGGAAGAAGCCAGGGCAGCACCAGCCTGGGGCCTCAAGGGAATAGTGAGGAGGGCTGTGTGAGTGACACCAGACCCCAAGAGGGCCGCAGGTCGGAGCGAGAACTTCTTCCAGAGGCCTCATGGTGTAGGGTAACCTCTGGCAGGGTGACCAGAGTGGGCTGGAGGTCCCCAGGAGGTTTAATGAACAGAAAGGAAGGACAGGCTGCTCAGGGCAGGTCACTGAGGACAGCAAGGCTGAAGCCTGGGACCCGCTGCGAGCCTTGGCGGCCCTGGCGACACCGCTGCACTGTCTCCTCTGCCTGAATTGGGTCCAGCAGTGGCTCCAGCTTGCACTGTAAGGGAGGCCTGGGCTCCAGGAGGGAACTTGGGAAGGCGCCCCTGAACCTCCATCCAGGGTCTGGAGACAGTAGCTAGGATTACCTCCGGCCGCCATATCCCAGAGGCTCTCCCAGGCAATGCAGGGCTCCACTGCCTCCAACCCACCCCAGCAGCTGCCACAGGGCTGGGAGGGCGTCTGCAGCTGCCAGGATTGCAGGGTGGCTGCTGTTGGGGGACAGCTGGTTTCCTAGCGACTTCCCTCGGGGTTTTCGATGTTTTTTAGTCTGAAAATAGGGGCGGGGGCAGCTCTACTGTGACATCGTTGTAGGGCTGGGGTCTCCCCAGTGCTTCTCACAGGGGAGCATCATCCCAGCCATGAGGGGATGACCAGCCACCAGCCTCTCCGCTGGGCCGGCTCCTTCAAACTCACTGGGGGTGGCGCTCTTACGATTGCCGACTTACAGGCAGTAAACAAAGGTAGAGAGCCCGTGTCGCCAGACAGGGGACTAAGGAGCATTCCGGTGCAGTCGGGCACCCCAGGCCAGGGATGCGTATCTGGCGTGATCTCGGCCGGTGCCCGCTGAGAAGCTGATGAAGCCCTGAGCAGAGCTGGGTCTCAGCCTGCAGCCGGGCAAGGCCAAGCACCAGCTGTGGAACCTGGCACAGCCCCCATGCTGCTCAGAGCCTCCTCGAAGCATGTGGAATATGAGGCCTGTGACTGCCCTGCGCCCGAGAGGACAGGGAGACAGGAAGCACTGCCCAGCCCCGGCTCCGTGTGGGGACGCTGCCTGGGGGAAGGAGCACAGGGGAGTTCGGGTGCACAGGGGTCCAAGATACCGGCTGCTCTGTGACTTCCAGCAGAGGACTTAGCCACTTGGGCCTTGGTTTTCTCATCTGCAAAATGGGTGGCCTGGTCACAGGCAAGGGTAGAGTTAAAGCAGGGGAGGACGTTAGGAGCGTGGTGGCGGCTGCCTGCTTTGTGGTGTGGGCAGCATCCTGTGGACAGCTGTCCCCTCCAAGGTGAGAAGTGTGGTGCTGGTCTGCCGTAGGAGCCTTAGGGCTGCAGCCGGGTCCTGGGTGGGAGGTGGCTGTTGTACCCAGACCTGGTTCTCACCCTGAGGACCTCGTGGCCAGCAGCGGGCACTTATGACCAGGAAAGTGAACCGGCAAAGTGCTGGTGGAGAGTCAGCACTGGGAAGGAAAGGGTCAGGGGTCAGAGGGCTTCTTGAAGGTGGTAGCCTCGGAATCAAGATGAATAGCTGCTTGCCTCATGGATAGGGATGAGAAGGGCCTTCCAGCCAGGAGGGGCAGTGGGTACTAAGACCCAGAGATGTGGCGCTGCCCGGAGGGTCCTACACTGTCTGGGGTCAGAGCTCAGGATGCCTGGGAGTGTGGGGAGGGGCCATGTCGGGGGGACCCTGGATGCTGCCTGCAGGACCTCAGGCTGTGCCTGCCGGGCAGTGGCTGCCTCACAAAGCCCTGGGCAGGGAAGGAACTGCGGCCTCCGCAGAGGGTGGATGTGGTGGAGAGGTGGGAGGCCGGCTCGTGTCATCCGAGGTCCAGGCAAGCCAGGAAGGGGCGCGGGGAGAGCTCTAGAAGGTAGAAATGGGCCGGACTTCCCGACCTCAGGTGATTCGACCTCCTCAGCCTCCCAAAGTGCTGGGGTTACAGGCATGAGCCACCCTGCCCGGCCTAATTTTTGTATTTTTAGTAGAGACAAGGTTTCGCCAAGTTGGTCAGGCTGGTCTCAAACTCCTGACCTCAGGTGATCCGCCGATCTTGGCCTCCCAGAGTGCTGGGATCACAGGAGTGAGCCACCACGCCTGGCCTGTTGTTGGTTTGTGTAGAGGCAGGATCTCACTGTGTTGCCCAAGCTGGTCTCAACCTCCCAGCCTCAAGCAATCCTCCTGCCTTGGCCTCCCAGAGTGTTAGGATTACAGGCGTTCAGAACCACTGCACCCTGCTGCCACAGCTACCTTCACATCACAACAGTCACGCTGAGCAGTTGTAACAGAGACTGGTGACCCATGAAGCCTACAAGATTTGCTTTCTGTCCCTTCACAGAACATGTTTGCCAGCTCCTGCCTTAGAGAGTTTGGTTTGGTTTGGTTTGGTTTGAGACGGAGTCTCGCTCTGTCGCCCAGGCTGGAGTGCAGTGGCGCGATCTCGGCTCACTGCAAGCTCTGCCTCCTGGGTTCACGCCATTCTTCTGCCTCAGCTCCCGAGTAGCTGGGACTACAGGCACCGGCCATCGCACCCTGCTGATTTTTTGTATTTTTAGTAGAGACGGGGTTTCTCCATGTCAGCCACGACGGTCTCGATCTCCTGACCTTGTGATCCACCGCCTCGGCCTCCCAAAGTGCTGGGATTACAGGCGTGAGCCACCGTGCCCGGCAACCTTAGAGAGTTTTACAAACAGGAGCAGGAAGCATGAGGGGGTCGGGAGCCCCGCAGCTGGCTAGGGACGCAGTGATGCTCCTGAACGCGGGGTGGCCGTGGAGGTAGAGAAGGGACAACAGTCCACAGGACTTGGATGTTTTTGGGGGTGGGAGAGGCACAGGGGTTTCCTGGTTTCCGGCCTGGGCAGGGTGGGGTTAAGAACCCAGAAAGGAAGCAGAGCTGGCTGAGGTTTGGCCACATAGTGTGCAGAGGACATGGGAGCAAGGTCCTGGGGCGGTGACCAGAGGGCACCTGGTGATACAGGCTGGGCTCCAGCAGGGCCGGACCGGGGGTGCAGGGCCTCGGAGTTGAAGTGGATATGAGCAGGGTCCTGCAGGGACGGCGATCCTGCCCTTCTAAGAGAGAGGGAAAGAGGAAGGGGGCCTGATGGGCAACCAGGGGGCGCTCAGACCTTGGGACCGCAGTGTTCTCTTCCCTCTGCCCACAGCATCCACAACGGGGTGATTGCCGTCTTCCAGCGCAAGGGGCTGCCCGACCAGGAGCTCTTCAGCCTCAACGAGGGTGTCCGGTGAGTGTCTGTCCCACCTTGAGTGGCAGGGAGGGCTAAGCCCAGAGTCGGAGGCCCCAGCCAGGCCCCTGACCCATCAGCCATGCCTGGGCTTCCTCCCCCGGAGGCCATCTGTCAACAGGAGAGCGAGGTCCAAGTTAGCAGTGGCCACAGGGCCAGGACCTCCACAAACCACTTCAGGCCTGGTAGCCCTGCGCCCCCACCCACCCAGAGAAGGGTCTTCAAGGGGAAGCGGGGTGGGACTTGGACAGCTGCTGGAGATGACGCCGACAGCCCCCACTGGTGCTGAGCATCACGAAGGATATTGATTCTGTTGAAGAGGAAGGACCCACCTGCCTAATGATGGGAGTGTCATTCCCGGAAAAGCAATTCCAGCCCTGCCAAACGCCCCTCGTTTCCTGTGAATAGCCGGGAAATGAGGATTGCGAAGCCTCAGGCTGGACGCACAGTCACCGAGCTGCTGCCCCGAGCCAGGTGGCAGGAGCTTCAAGGGAGTCCAGGGTTGCCGTTTGTAGTGGAGGAGGCCAAAGCTCAGAGAGGTCAAGAGACTCGCCCCGGATCACACAGCTGCTCCAAGGAGGCGGTTCCCAGCTCTGTGCTGTTTCCTTTGGCCCTGACCCTGTTACCTTGTTGCTGTGTCAAAAGAATACTGGCAAAATAGGCAGTTATCCTTCCCCTTGTTATTCAGGAGACGAGTCAGTGGACCGGCCAGACTTTCATACGCAGGCGCCCCCCTCCACCCTGTGTGGCAACGCTGAAGGGGCCCTTACATGTGTGTAAACTGAGGCCCAATACATGCCACTTGTTCAGGGTGTCCTGCTTTTCTCTGGCTTATCTGACCCACCCCTGGGTGGGGCTCTGGGAGCCCATTTTCCTGATGAGCCTCTGCTTCAGGAAACAGGAATCTAAAGGATCTGCCAGGGGGTTTGGTTTGGTTCTTGAGACAGGGTCCTGCTCTTGCCCAGGCTGGAGTGTGGTGGTACAATCTCAGCTCACTGCAACCTCTGCCTTCTGAGCAGAAGCAGCCCTCACACCTCAGCGTCCTGAGTGGCTGGGACCACAGGTGTGTACCACTACGCCCGGCTGATTTTTTATTTTTTGCAGAGATGGGCGTCTTACTACCCAGGCTGGTCTCGAACTCCTGGGCTCAAGCCATCCTCTCACCTCTGGCCTCTCAAAGGGTTAGAATTACAGATGTGAGCCACCATGCCCGACCAGCTGGGTATTTAAACAACAACAAAAGGAGTTACTTTTAAATTCACGAATCCAGCGGCAGGCACAATCCCCGGCTTTGGACACCCTTCTCCCCTGCCCGTCCTTGGCATGAACAGCATTGGTAATTGGCTATTCTTGCTGCCGCCTCTCCACAGGGCTGATGCAGAGCAGACGGCCTCCCCAGGAGTGTGTGCTGGGGGTGCGTGCACAGAGAAGCTGCCCTGGGCCCCAGGCTCCCCTCGCCAGCCCCAGGATTCTACCCAACAAATGGGTAAAAATCAGGGGCTGTGTTAGACTTTGAGCCCCTGGGCAGTTAGGTTATTTGGAGCAACTTCTTTTTAGCCAGTTGAGAATTAAGTACTGGAAGGTTTAAGAAATAAGAGCAGGGTCTTTTTACTGAAGCCTTGCTCTGTGCCAGCCTTAGACCAGGAGTTTTCCACGCCAAACCCATCCATGGCCTGGGGCACTGGCTCATGCCTGTAATCTCGGCATGTTGAGAAGCCAAGGTTGCGGGATCGCCAGAGGCCAGGAGTTTGAGACCAACATGACAAGACCCCTTCTCTATTAATATGTGCTAACGTTTTTTAAAAGTAAATTTAAAAAACACTCATCCACTCTTCACTGCAGCACCGAGGAGTGGACACCTTGTTATCTCCATTTTACCGGCGAGGAGACTGAGGCGCAGCGGTTGACGTGGGTTGCTGAGGTCACAGGGCTAATAATGAATAGAGCAGGAGCTCAAGCCCCTGCCTTCAGGGCCGCTGGGTTGTTCAGCCCCCTGCCCTACCCCAGCCCTTCTGGACGGCGTGGCCACATTAAAGTCAATGACACTAGCCTGGGCACAGTGGCTCACCCTGTAATCCCAGCACTTTGGGAGGCCGAGGCAGGGGGATTGCTTGTGTTCAGGAGTTCAAGACCAACCTGGGCAACATGGTGAAACCCTGTCTCTACCAAAAATACAAAAAATCACCTGGGCGTGGTGGCGGGTGCCTGTAGTACCAGCTACTTGGAGGTTGAGGCATGAGAATCGTGTGAGCCCGGAGGCGGAGGTTGCAGTGAGCCAAGACTATGCCACTGCATTTCAGCCTGGGTAACAGAGTAAGATCCCGTCTCAAAAAAAAAAAATGACTTTAATGATACATTAAATCCATAATTGGTCACTAGCTTTGATCCCATGAGATCTCTGTTACTAGAGACATTGATTTCACCAGCATCCAAATGGTCCCCCTTGATTTTTTTTTTTTTTTTTTCAAGACGTAGTTTCACTCTTGTTGCCCAGGCTGGAGTGCAGTGGTGTGACCTCATCTGACTGCAACCTCCACCTCCCAGGTTCAAGTGATTCTCCTGCCTCAGCCTCCAAGTAGCTGGGATTACAGGCTCACATCACCACGCCTGTCTAATCTTTGTATTTTTAGTAGAGATGGGGTTTCACCGTGTTGGCCAGGCTGGTCTCGAACTCCTGACCTCAGGTGGTCCACCCACCTCGGCCTCCCAAAGTGCTGGGATTCCAGGCATGAGCCACCGCGCCTGGTGTCCAGGAGATTTTCATTATCCCAGCAAGAAAGCTTTAGCAGCCCCTCCTCATACCCTTTCCCCAACCCTGGCAGTGACCACAGACAGCTTTCTGTCTGTGGATGTGCCTATTCTGGACGTTCCGTTATCAATGGAAGTACAGCGGGTGGCCCTTCATGCCTGGCTTCTTTCACTCAGTGCAGTGCTCTTGAGGTCCACTCAGGGAGGAGCACGTACCCCTGCTTCGCTTTTACCACTGCTTCGCGATTTTATTATATTTATTTATTTATTTTTTGAGACGGAGTTTCACTCTTGTCGCCCAGGCTAGAGTGCAATAGCGCGATCTCGGCTCACCACAACCTCCGCCTCCCGTGTTCAAGGGATTCTCCTGCCTCGGCTTCCCGAGTAGCTGGGATTACAGGCATGTACCATGACGCCCGGCTAATTTTGTATTTTTAGTAGAGACAGAGACAGGGTTTCTTCATGTTGGTCAGGCTGATCTTGAACTCCCGACCTCGGGTGATCCATTCGCCTCAGCCTCCCAAAGTGCTGGGATTACAGGTGTGAGCCATTGCATCCGGCCTGCCTGCTTTGCTTCTTTTCATGCCATGTCATATTCTATTGTGTGTACGGAAAGCACGCCATATGCGCACCCACTCCTCGGCTGATGGACGTGGTTCTTTCTACCTTTTGGCTGTGATGAATAACGCTGCTGTGAACATCTGTGCGCAAGAATTTGTGTGGATGCGTGTTTTCGTCTCTTTTTTTTTTTTTTTTTTTCTACCTTTTGGCTGTGATGAATAACGCTGCTGTGAACATCTGTGCGCAAGAATTTGTGTGGATGCGTGTTTTCGTCTCTTTTTTTTTTTTTTTGAGAGTGAGTCTTCATCGGTCACCCAGACTGGAGTGCAGTGGTGCGATCTTGGCTCACTGCAACCTCTGCCTCCCGGGTTCAAGCGATTCTCGTGCCTCAGCCTCCTGAGTAGCTGGGATTACAGGGGTGCACAGCCATGCCTGGCTAATTTTTATATTTTTAGTAGAGATGGGGTTTCACCGAGTTGGCCAGGCTGGCCTTGAACTCCTGATCTGAAGTGATCTGCCCGCCTCAGCCTCCCAAAGTGCTGGGGTTACAGGCCTGAGCCGCCGCACCTGGCCTCATGTCTCTTAGGTTCGTATACCTAGCAGTGGAATTTCTGGGTCCCATGATAACTCTGTGGTTATCTTTTTGAGGTACTCTCGCCTTTCCCACAGTGGCTGTACCATTCCACTGTCCCACTTAGCAGCGTATAAGCAGGGCAGGAGAGTTCGGTTTGTCCACATCCTCACCAACGCTTATTAATTTCCAGGGCTTTCATTCCGAGAAGCGTCTGTTTGTGGTTTTGATTTGCATTTCCCTGATGACTGATGATGTTGAGCACCTTTTCAGGTGTTTATTGGCCATTTAGGTTTCTTCTTTGGAGAACTGTCTGTTCCCATCACTTGCCCATTTTTCAGTTGGGTTATTAGTCCTTGTATTATTGAGCTATGGGAGTTCTTTATATATTGTGGATCTAGACTCTGTTAGATACTGGTTTGCACATCTTTCCTCCCATTCTGTGAGCTGTCATTTCACTTTCTGTGTCCTTTGAAACGCAAAAAGTTTTAATTTGTATAATGTCCAGTTGTCTAGCTATTTTCTTCATCCCTTCCTTTGATCACCTTTCCTCCTCCAAAGGTACGGAAACAGACACACTTTGTGTCATCATTTTTACAGGTAGAGAAAAATCTTTTTCTTTTTTTTTAAGAGACTAGGTCTCGACCTGTCACCCAGGCTGAAGAGCAGTGGCGTGAACATATCTCCATAGCTCACTGCCACCTGCAACTCATGGGCTCAAGTGATCCTACCACCTCCTCCTCCTGAGTAGCTGGGACTAAAGGCATCCAGCACCAAGCCCAGCTAATTTTTTTTTATTTTTTTCTAGAGATGAGGTCTTGCTCTGTTGCCCAAGCTGGTCTCAAACTCCTGGGCTCAAGTGATCCTCCTGCCTTAGTGTTGGGATTATAGGCGGGAGCCACTGCACCTGGCTGAGAAAACAAGAAAAAAATCTTAACGAATAAGTCACTCTCCATCCAGAGGACTGTGGATTTAAGGACCCAAACCTCTTTTTATCTTGATGGCTTTGCATGACATTATCCCTGACGTGTCATTATTATGTGACCCGCCCTCTTAGACAGAGTCTGAGGCCCCGGGCGCCCTCGTTGTGCTCAGCCATGAAGTCCATTTCCCCTGTGCTTAGTGGCCTGGGCTGCTATGTGCTGCCTATGTTGTCCCTGCAGAATACAGCCAGGGTGTCTGTCTGGGGCAGCCTCTCTTCC
>NW_012114466.1:2946408-2952114 GCF_000951035.1 Colobus angolensis palliatus | reverse complement strand
TGATCCGCCCATCTTGGCCTCCCAAAGTGCTGGGATTACAGGCTTGAGCCACCGCGCCCGGCCCTGGTCCAGCCTTTGACTTCATCAGTGCGTTCCCAGAGCCTCAGTCTCCCCATCTCTGTAATGAACGTGGTTCCCATCTTGTCTCCCCATCTCTGTAATGAACGTGGTTCCCATCCCGTTACATCTTGTTCATCTGTAATGAACGTGGTTCCCATCCAGCATGGCTGGAATTGGTGTACGGACTCTCCCCTACCTGGAAGGGGTCTCACAGGTCAGGAATGAGGGGATCCCAGGTGCTGGCGGCTGCCAGGTGGACGTCGCCCGTCCATTTAGTGTTCATTGTGAGCACCCACTACCTGCAGGCTTGAGAGGTGGACGAGGCCTTTCGCAGCATTCCTGGCCAGAGGCAGTGGGGCCCGAACTGGCCACTCATCCTTGGCCTGTGGTCAGTTCAGATCTGAGGCAGTGTCTGTGCTCTTACTGGGGTCTGGGAGAGTTGGTGGGCACAGTGCAAATGAGGGGATGCTCAGCCATGGTGCCCCTCCCCCCTGCCCAGAAAAGGAGTGCGCGCAGTTCGGTCACTTCATTCCGTGTGAGCTGCTGGTGAGAGGAAATGTCGGAGGAGGCGAGAGGAGCCCGAGAGGTGGCCAGTGAGTTGGAGCCACCCCAGGTAGGACTTCGTTAGAGCCACTCTGGGATTTGAGCTGAGGGGCCATTTGGTCCTGAAGGAGACATTCATTCATTCCTTCATTCCTTCGTCAGCATTCGTGCCCATACTCGTCATGGGCAGGGAAAGGGCCAGGAAGGCTTTTCTGGGCTCCAGCTGCTCCTGGTCCCAGTTGACCCCTGGGACCCTGTGTTACTGGTGGAGGGTGTCCAGGTTCTTGGCGCTTTGAACAAAGAATTGGACAAAACACACAAAGCAAGACATTTATTAAAGCAACAAAAGCAGAGATTTATTGAAAACGAAAGCACACTCCCCACAGTGGAAGCAGACAAGCAGCTCAAGGGCCTGGTTACAGAATTTTCTGGGGTTTAAATACCCTCTAGAGGTTTCCCATTGGTTACTTGGCGTACACCCTATGTAAATAAAGTACTGGCCCACAGTCTGATTGGTTGCAGAAAGCGACCAATCAGAAGCTGAAGTGAAGCACCCTATGCAAATGTCTGGTTGGTTGTGGAAAGTGATCAGTCAGAAGCTGAGGTTACAAAGTTATACTGCTATGCAGTTGAAGACTTGGCCCAACCAGTTGTGGTAGGGGTACTTGCAGTTTTTCATCTGCCGTGCAGAAACGAGAGGGGTTGCAAAGGAAGTAGCCTCTGGTCCTTTTGTTACTTGGGCATGGAATGTTGGGGTCTTCCTTTGGATTTAGTTCTAGGAAGTCAGTGTAAATTGGCCTTAGGTTCCCTGCCTCCAGACCCTACTCTCCTGCCTCACCTCCTGCTCTATGTTCACATGGATCTCAAGCCACAGACAACGGTGCAGAGGCCCAGACAGGGGAAGGGTCTCGTCCAGAGTCACATGGCGTGCTAGCAAGCCCTGGGGCCTGCCCTCCAGCCCAGACTTGCTGAGCAGACACCCTCGGGCTCAGCCTTGTGCCTTCTGTGAAGACCCTCCCTTCTCACCTGGTGCCCTGCTCTCTGGCATCACCCAAAGTGGCCCTGCAAGTAATGCCTGCGGTAACTGAGACAGAGGCTGCGTAGACATGGGGATCACTCCATGAGGCTGAGGTCACCGCTTGGTCCTTGGAGGACCAGAGGACAGGTCCTGGGGACAGTGGGAGAAGGTTGGGGGCACTGCTGGGGTGGGGGCTGCCTGCCAAGGGTCACTCGGGGCACCACTGTCTGTGATCACAGGGTGAACCTCGGCCTTGTTAATGCCACTGCGCTGATTTCACAGTTGTGCAAGGGAGGATGTTGGGCCTCAAAGCCAGTCCTGCTACTAAGAGAAGCTGCTGGCCAGGTGCAGGGCCAGACTCCAGGGCTGGTACCACTCAGCTGCTCTGTTAGCCTGAACCTCAGCTTCCCCATCCATAAAATGGGGACACTAACATCACCTGTCAGGTGGCTGTGAACAGAGACCTGTGACTGGCCTGCCTCAGCACTGCCCACAAAGTTGTGCAGGAGCATTAGTATTTTGCCCTGTGCTTCCGTGCACCTGCAGTACTGTGCCGAGCCCCGAGCTCTGGTGATGACCAGGTGCAGGAGCCACCTCCGTCCCAGCACCTGAGTGCTGGTTACCTCAGTCCAGGCCACCTCTCTGGGCTTCACTTAGCTCCCAGATCCCAGACCCCATGGCATGGTCGGGGAAGCCAGCCCTGAACTGGGGTCTAGCTTACAGCTTCTCCAGGAATATAAAGTACAACCACCCCAAAAGGGCCTCTGAGGACTAGAGCACGCACTCACTGTGTATGGGGGAAGCTATGTTTATTGCACCTCCACTAGCCCCCACAGATCCATAGTTAAGAGAGCTGACCGGAGCAGGAACAGTAGACTCTGTCACCCTCCGACTCCTGGTGGCCAGGGGCACAGTGAAAAGGGTAGGCAGCTTGCAGGAAGCAAGCCTTATTTGGGCTTTTTTCCCCAGCACGTTGCTTTTGAAAACTTCAGCCAGTCCTCTCTTTGAACCACAGTGCGAGGCTCCCAAAATGACTACACATTGAAACTGTGCGATCTTAGTAAACCACGGGGAAAATGACAATTGTTCCATAATCTTTACAAACTTTTTTTTTTTTTGAGACAGAGACTCGCTCTGTCACCCAGGTTGGAGTGCAGTGATGCTATCTTGGCACACTGCAACCTCCGCCTCCCCAGTTCAAGCGATTCTCCTGTCTCAGACTCCTGAGTAGCTGGGATTACAGGCGCACACCACCACGCCCGGCTGATTTTTGCATTTTTAATAGAGATGGGGTTTCACCACGTTGGTCAGACTGGTTTCGAACTCTGGACCTCAGGTGGTCTGCTCATCTCGGCCTCCCAAAGTGCTGGGATTACAGACATGAGCTACTACACCCGGCCAAAACTTGTCAGAATGTTGAAAACTGTTTTACTATTGGTTATAAACGTAACCAACATGTTTTAATGTTTGGTTGTAACCATATAGAGAAATGAAAAAGATTGTACAGTAAAATTAATATTTAGTGCACTATAATTTAAAACATTGGGGCCAGACGCGTTGGCTCACACCTGTAATCCCAGCACTTTGGGAGGCCGAGGCAGATGGATTACCTCGGGTCAGGAGTTCAAGACCAGCCTGTCTAACATGGTGAAACCCCTTCTCTACTAAAAATACAAAAATTAGCCACGTGATGGTATGTGCTTGTAATCGCAGCTACTGGGGAGGCTGAGGCAGGAGAATCACTTGAACCTGGGAGGTGGAAGTTGCAGTGAGCCGAGATCACGCCACTGTACTGCAGCCTGGGCAACAGAGTGAGACTCCATCTCCAAAAATAAAAAATAAGCCAGGCACGGTGGCTCACGCCTGTCATCCCAGCACTTTGGGAGGCCAAGGCAGGCAGATCACCTGAGGTCGGGAGTTCGAGACCAGCCTGGCAAACATGGAGAAACCCTGTCTGTACTAAAAAATACAAAATTAGCCATGCGTGATGGTGCATGCCTATAATCCCAGCTACTTGGGAGGTTGAGGCAGGAGAATCACTTGAACCCGGGAGGCAGAGGTTGTGGTGAGCCGAGATCACACCATTGCACTCCAGCCTGGGCAAAAAGAGCAAAACTCTGTCTCAAAAAAATAAGAATAAATAAAATAAAAAATAGTGGGAACATAGCAGTTTGAGCAGTGTTTACCTGTTCAGAACATGATCAGTTTTCATTGATTTGCTGCACTTTTATCTGTGTTGGCCAGTTGCTCTTTCTTGTCCATTTTTACAGAACGCCACATGGGTTTCACACTGGGAGACAAGGAGGCAACACAGGTCACACCTTTGCTGTCTGTGCATGAACTGCTGACAGATACTCAGGGACCAATCACAAACTGACTTTGAAAGAAGTGTTGCAATTGGTCAGTGATTGTTGTACACATTTGTTACCTACATTTTGATTTGTGGACTGGAGAGCAGCCACAGAGCTTGTACTAATTTATGCAGTTAGTTAATGTGCCGAGAACCAAAATTTGAACGATGTGGTTGGGTGACTGCTGTTACTTTACTTAACCAGGATAACTGAAACTTGTATGTATCAGAACCATGCAAATTGAGAACTGCCTGTAATTCAGGACTGATTAGAAAGTTTCCTAGGCCAAGTGCGGTGGCTCATACCTGTAATCCCAACACTTTGGGAGGCCAAGGTGGGTGGATCCCTTGAGGTCAGGAGTTCAAGACCAACCTTGCCAACATGATGAAGCACCATCTCTACTAAAAATACGAAAGTTAGCTGGGCCTGTTGGTGCACGCCTGTAGTCCCAGCTACTTGAGAGGCTGAGGTGGGAGAATCGCTTGAACCCGGGAGGTGGAGGTTGTGGTGAGTCAAGATCACACCACTGCACTCCAGCCTGGGGGACAGGGTAAGACTCTGTCTCAAAAAAAAAAAAATTTCCTAATGGGAATAGCAACCTAAAAAGTAAGATTTCTGATGTATTTGGTTCGGAAGACTGTTGGCAGGTCATATCTGGGGCCTCAGCGGTGACAGTGCCTGTGTGCTTTCAGCCTGGCTGGTGTGGAATGTGACGTTCCCATTCTCTCAGGCCCTGGAGGTGTGTAGGGAGGGAAGGAGGAATTGTCAGTGTTGAGTGCCAAGGACGAGGTTCAGATCTCAGCTCTGGCGTGTCCCATGTGGCCCTGGTCTGGTGTCTTGACCTCTGCTAGCCTCTCTTGCCTCCCCTGTAATAAAATGCCTGCAGCTGGGTTGGTGAAGACTGAATGAGCTTCTCTGGAATAGAGAGGAAACACTTGGGAAGAAGCTCTGCACGGGGAGAAAGGAGGAGCCCGTGGCATCTGGGTAGAAGGTGGGAGCAAACCAAGTGGTGCAGGCCCAGCCCTGCCAGGTGTCTCTCCAGAAGGTGTAAGACGCAGAGGCCACTGTCTTCCCTCTGAGGACCCCTTGGCCTCTTCTGTGACATGGGTGCAGGGATCTAGTTGAAGAGCCACCACCGTGGGCTGTGGAGGCCCCGGACGTGAGGCCGACCCAGCCCCTGCCGGTCTGGATGGGTGGGACTTGTCCACTCCCCATGTTTTTGGGCTAAGCATGCTGGTCTCCCGCTGCCCAGGAGGCCCCACCCCAGTCCCTGGGTCCCCCACGCCAGTGCCGTGTGGTCTGCGACTCACTTTTGTCTCCCCTCCCACCCACAGGCAGCTACTGAAGACGGAGCTGGGGTCCTTCTTCACAGAGTACCTGCAGGTAGGTGGGTCTTGCTCCAGCCAGGCTGGGCCTGCCTCATGAGAAAGCACAGGGGCTCACCTGCCCCCGGGGGTGTGGAGCACCTGCTCCTCCACAGTCTGCCTGCAGTTCCAAGGACCTACCTCCTTCCTTATCTAGCCACGTGGATTGCTATGGAGATTAAATGATAAAAGGAGGCTAATTCTTTTTTGAGACAGTCTCCCTCTGTCGCCCAGGCTGGAGTGCAGTGGCATGATCTCAGCTCACCGCAACCTCTGCCTCCCGGTTCAAGCGATTCTCACACCTTAGCCTCCTGAGTAGCTGTGGATTACAGGCACCCACCACCACGCCTGGCTAATTTTTTTTTTTTTT
>NW_012114466.1:2938491-2946358 GCF_000951035.1 Colobus angolensis palliatus | reverse complement strand
ATTACAGGCACCCACCACCACGCCTGGCTAATTTTTTTTTTTTTAGCGCAGATGGGGTTTCCCCATGTTGGCCAGGCTGGTCTCGAACTCCTGACCTCATGATCTGCCCAACTCAGCCTCCCAAAGTGCTGGGATTACAGGAGAGCCATTGCGTCTGGCCAAGATGCAGTAAATTCTTAGCGCTGTGCCTAGCACGTGATCAACCCCAAGTGTTGTCACTTTCTCCCTCCCCTCAAACTCCTGGGATGTCCACGTAGGTTTGGGGTGTGCGTGGTCCCACTGAGCTGCACAGCGGCGATGGTGGGTGTGCCGTCAGCATCACCCAGTGTCTGTCCCAGGTACTGCGGCATTTCACCTTTGCTGCACCTTCTCTGGCCAATAGGCCTGCACCGAGGATGCACACGCGTGCGGTGTGGTGGAACCTGCCGCTTAGAGAGGTGAAACGACCTGCCTGAGGTCACACAGGGAGGGAGGGCAGCCAGCGAGTCCTGGCCCGGTGCCCCTGTAGCTTCTAGGGCTGCTGCGGTACCCAGGGCCTTGCTCAGCTCAGGGGCGTCTCATGCAGGCTGGGAGCAAGGCACCCACCTTGCCAAGTGAGTAGGGTTGAGGATGATGAACCCGTGGTCCCTCGCATCATGTTGTTTTAGGGGTTTAAAAAAAATTGTTATTTAACAGTTTTATTGAGATATAATTCACATGGCATACGATTCACCCTTTTAAAGTGTACAGTTTAATGGTTTTTAAAGTGTGTCTTTTTTGAGACAGGGTCTCACTCTCTTGCACAGGCTGCAGTACAGTGGCGTGATGATGGCTTACTGCAGCCTCAACCTCCCAGCCTCAAGAGATCCTCCCATTTCAGCCTCCTGAGTATCTGGGACCACAGGCACACGCCACCTGGCTAATTTTTTAATTTTTTGTAGAGATGGGGTCTTGCTCTGTTGTCCAGAGTCTGTTCTTGAACTCCTGGGCTCAAGCGATCCTCCTGTCCCAGCCTCACAAAGTGCTGGGATTATAGGTGTGAGCCACTGCACCCAGTGAGTTTTTAGTATATTCACAAAATTGTACAACCTCACCCCATCTAATTCTGGGAGTTTTTCATCACGCCAAAAAGAAACTCTGTACCCATTGGTAATCCCTCCCCCCGCCAAGCCCTCCCCAGCATGAGGCAAGCACATGTCTCCGGATTTGCCGATTCTGTACATTTCTTCTTCTTTTTTTTTTTTTTGAGACAGAGTTTTGCTCTTGTTGCCCAGGCTGGAGTGTAGTGGTATGATCTCTGCTCACCGCCACCTCCGCCTCCCAGGTTCAAGCGATTTTCCTGCCTCAGCCTCCTGAGTAGCAGGGATTACAGGCATGTGCCACCACGCCTGGCTAATTTTGTATTTTTAGTAGAGATGGGGGTTTCTCCATGTTGGTCAGGCTGGTCTCGAACTCCCGACCTCAGGTGACCTTCCGGCCTCAGCCTCCCAAAGTGCTGGGATTACAGGCAGGAGCCACCGCGCCCGGCCGATTCTGTACATTTCGTACCAGTGGCATCACATGGCGTGTGGAGTCTTTTGTCTGAACTCTTTCTGTCAGCATCAGGTTCTTTCTCATTGGAGCGCAAGTCAGTGCTTCATTTCTTTGTGTGGATGGGCCACATTTTGTGGTCCATTCTTTCGTTGGCGGATGCTTAGGTTGCTGAGACCACATAGCGTGCTTCTCAGCCGAGCCACCTCAGGCAACGCGTGCAGGGTCCCTGAGGTAGGGTGGCAGCTGACAGGCCCCGCCTTTGGTAATCAGAGCCCCCTCTTGCTGCAAAGTGCTTGCAAAGTCCTTTCTTCACTGTGGGACGTGCCAGGCTTCTGCCTGCCCAGCTGAGCCCAGTGCAAGGGGCTCTAGGCCCTGCCCATCTCTCAGGATGTCCGTGTGACCACCTCCTGTCCCGTGACAGCCCAGGGTTGGGTCAGTTGCCCCCTGAGAGAACCGATGCTCAGGCCCTGCAGCAGGTGGACTGTGGGGCCTCGGTGAGTCTCCTCCCCCTTTAAGCCTCGGCTGCTCACTGGTGGATGGACTCTCGGGGGCCCTGCTGGCCAGGACACCCCAAAACATCCACAAGGGTGGTGACACCCCTTTTGTGTTTACCTTCAGAACCAGCTGCTGACAAAAGGCATGGTGATCCTTCGGGACAAGATCCGCTTCTATGAGGGTGAGTGTGGGCCCCGTGGCGGCCACTCTGGACCGTGCTGGGTGCTGGCTGGTTGCTGGGCCTCACGCTGGGGCCTCTCGGTGCAAGGTGTGGCTCTCTGGTCTGGAGGACTTAGAAGGACCACATACAGCCTTGGGGCGGCAGGACCGAGATCCCTACCCAGAGGGGACCCTGGGAGAGGGTCTGCCCCTCTGAACTTGCTGGAGCCGAGGAGGGCTACGAGACGTCGGGAAAAGCCGTGCTTCCCCTCCCTGCCCACGGGGCTTTCCGGGCCTAGTGAGTTCTGGTCCCGCAGCCTGGAAGAAGCCCTGTCCTGGTCTTTGCAGTCAGAGGAGAAGTGGGTTCGGGCTGAGGTCGCCGATACTCACAGAGGAGGGAACAGGGTCCGGGGCTCAGCTGAGTTTTCTCTGTCGAGGCTCCCAGCTACTCACGGGGACCTTCAGGTTCTTGTTCCTGAGTGGGAGAGCAGTGATGAGAGGTGATTTGCCCACAGCTGCCGTGCACGTCGGGGTGGAGGCGGGCCTCAAACCCAGGTCTGCCTGACTTTAGGACACACACCCTTTGCCCTTCTCATGGCAACGGGCGAGGTCCCTGCTGGCTTCACTGTGCAGGATGGGCGGGCTCCCTGTGGCCGAGAGCCTCGGGCAGCAGCAGAAGTGTGTGCAACCTTGCAGGAGCGAGCTGCCCTGGGAGCAGGGTCAGCTGAGGGGGGCCACTCAGTTCCCACGGATGCTGCTTTGCTCAGGCTGTGCTGAGCACCCGGCCCTGTGCTGGCGTGTGCGTCCCTCCCTGCTAGACTGTCCCGAGTGTTTCATATCTAATAACTCATTTGATTTCCACAACCCTGTGAAGAAGCCACCATTGTCAGCACTGAACATGGGAAAGTGAGGCACGGTGTCCCTCCCAGGCGACATAGCTGCTCCGTGGCAGAGCCAGGGTGCCAAGCAGGCTACCGGCTCCCAAACCCATACTCTTCACTCTACTGCCCCAGGCTCCTCCTCCAGGCCTCCCTCTGACCCTGGGAAAAAGAGGTATTAGCCCACTCCACAGAGGAGGACCCAGGCCCAGAGGCCTGGCATGTTCAGGGGACCTTGGAGCTGCGTGTCATGGTCCTTCCTCACCTCCAGTGCACATGTTGGGTGGGGCCAGCCAAGACAGGAACACGAAGAGAGGCTATGAGAACCATCAGACCGTGGGGGAGACACGGGGGTTCTGGGAAGGCTTCCTGGAGGAGGCAGCATCTAGGCTGGCAGGACAGAGCTGTGAGCATTTGGCACCTGAGGAAGATGCCCGCCCACTCCCCTTGCCTGATGCAGCACATTCCAGTGGTGCCTGTGCTCCCCACCAGGTCTGGCCCAGGGGAGCTGGGGCTCTTAGAGAAGGGAGTTTTGTGTGGCTTGAGTGGAGCTCTGTCCGGAGCAGCCTCCCAGCAGTGGTGCCTGCCCAGCAGAAGGGGCAGAGGGCAGCCCTGAGAGGCCCAGCATCCTCTTCCACCTCGCCAACCCTGCCTGGTCTCCCCAGGCCTCAGGGACAGGCACTGGGCTCTAAGCTGGGAGTCCAAGGCCTTGGCCTCCAGTTCCCACGTAGCTGCAGACACACGGTTTCCTCTCCGGCCTCAGCACCCCTGTCTTAGCAATGTGGGGTTGAACAGTCTCTGTCCACTTGAGTGTTCTCTCAATGTCAGGCCTGGGTGACCTGTGGGGCCCCAGAGATGGAGGAGACCCTGGCCCTGCCCTGCAGGGACTCACAGCCCAATTGGGGACACAGACACGGACAGAGGGTGATGGTCCATTGTGATGAATGTCAATGTGAAGGAGTGTCCTGGAGAAGAAAGGGTTCATTCTACCTTGGCAGTCAGAGAGGGCTGCATGGAGGCAGTGGCCCTTGAGTAGGGCCTCACAGTGTGGTCTGTTCAGGGGAATGTCTAGTCCCTTTCAGCCCCATGCAATAGGGGCATAGCCAAGTCTATACCCTGATGGGTGGCCCCAGGGGCCTCCCCCTTCCTGCCCCTCACCCCTGCTTGAGTTCCAGTGGGAGCTGTTCACCTTGAGCCTGCTCCTTGCAGCTGTCCCTACAGAGCCTGCAACTCTGCTGGAGGGTGGTGATGGCCCCCCGTGGGGCAGCCCAGGACCTTGCCCCCTGCCCTTTCTCTGCCTCCAGGGAGGCCTTGGACTTCAGCCCCTGGGCAGAGCGGGTCCTGGAAGCAGAGAGCCTGGAGGAGTGGCCTTGAGGTGGAGGGCTCCCTCCCTAGGAAGGGGAGGAAGGCTGGACTGCGGCCGGGGTTGTTGTTCGATGGCCTCTGTGCGGCTTAAGGGAATCGGCTCCAGCTGCAGCCGGGCAACTCCTTGGCAACCTGAAACTTGTGACCTCTGGGCAGGAGCTCCTGGTCCTCTGCCGGGCCCTGAGATCTGCCGTCACTTGTCCACCAGGGAATCCAAACCCAGCGTGGGTCACGTTACCCAGCTGTGCTGCTTTACACACTTGCCTCCATGCCTGTGCCTCGGCCGTTCCTGCGCCAGACACCCTTGACCTGGTCCACCCAGCGCGTGGTTTTTTACACTGCCCTGTGCTCCTTCCTGTTCCTGGGTCTCCCGACAGGGACTGAGACAGCGTTATTCATTTCCAGGGCCTGCACAAGGCCCTCAGCACTCAGATAAAGAAAGGAAAGATGGACCCCAGCCTGCGCCCACAGTGAGAACCGCAGGGTGGGAGCCAGCGTGGAGCTACTGCGGGGCCGCTCACCTGCATCAGCCCCTGCTACTGCTGGGCTGGGGTCAAGGCACGGCGCACACGCACTCCGGCCCCATCCTGCCAACAGCAAACGCCCAGTGCTGTTTAATCTCTGCTTTCCACCTGTCCACGTGGGGACGTGTGTCACACCCTTTCATAGAGGATGCCACTGAGTCCACCTGGAGGAACTTCCTGGGGTCGCCCCGTGCCTGCCTCTGACTAACCCTACTGCCCCACAGAGGGGCCCCACAGGGCTGTCCCCAGCAGAGAGTCCCACCAGCCACGAGGCTGCCCTTCCTGGCCTCTTGTCACCGTGTGGCTCCAGCTGGGGCCTGGATTCTGTTTTACAACATCTGCTTTCCGCAGCATTTCCGCCCCGTGGGCTGGAGAACAGCCTGCACTCAGCAGAACGCGGGCCTGGCCGGTGCCCAGAGCCACCCCCCGGCTGGCCTGGGAACTGAGCCGCCTTTCTTCCTGCCGCGGCGGAGGGGAACTGAAGGGACTTTGTGTGCGGGCACCGTTTGGCGGGGTGGTGAGCATCCGCCCGTCCGGGCATTCCTGCTGGCCCCCGTCGCCCTCGGAGCCAGGCTTGGGCTACCCGGGAGGGCAGAGGGCTGGCCACCGGGCCGGGAGCCGAAGATGGGGACCAATACAGCTCGCCCCCAGCCCCAGGGCTGCTCCTGTCTGGGTCCCACTCCTAGTGCCCTCGAACCTACATGAACCTGGGGGCTTCCAGGAGTGGGGGCAGGGCCCAGAGAGTGAGGAAAAGAGGCAAAGGTCCCTGTTCAGCCTCCACGTTCCCATGGAAACCTCAAAGCAGTTCTGGCCGGGGGGGTGCAGCCTGAGAGACAGCCGGCGATGCTTTCCTCTTCACTCAGAGGCGCCCACACCAAGATCTCTTTCGCCAGTTGCTCATCTGGCTTCCGGGGGACAGCAGAGGCCTTGGGGACATGCCCTTGGACTGTGCATCCCTGGACCCAGCAGCCCTCATCCCAGTGCCGCTCAGTCCAGGCAGAAAGGCCGAGGGTTCCACACGTTGCCCTTCCCACCGGAGCTCAGAGCCAGCTTGGGCGGCTGTGCCCATCCCACAGGGGTCACTCACCCAGTGGATGGCACTGTTCCTCCCAGGGCCAGCAGAAATCCTGCAGAGCTGGTCCCGATGTCTGCTACCTATGTATCTGCTTCAGAGGCTCACCTGTCGAGATGTGCCCCCATACCACTAAGTCTGGCAAGCCCAGCTTGGATCGCCCCTCCTCGCGCAGCCCTCCCTGCCTGACCGTCTGCACCTTCTCCCCCCTCGGACTTGGTGCTGCTATTGGAGGTGGTCTCCGTGGCTCCCCAGACCTGACCACAGGCAGCCTGAGCTGGCCTGGCCCTGGGTCCTCCGGGCGACTGACTGTGGTGCGCCCTTTCCTCGGAGGCTCAGCCTCTGTCTGCTTGATGGGGTCAATCACTGCTAGCCACTGCCCTTATGATGCTGCTCAGTGTCCCACTGCCCTGCCGGGTGATGGATCGGTGGCTGTTTGGGGCTCAGCTGGGTCCCCAGTGCCCACTGTCAGGGCTAGCACAGAGTAGGTGTTGTGTAAATGTTTGTTGGAGGGGCAGGCAGTGTGGGGAAAGGAGGGCGGAGGTCGGTGGGTAGGTGAAGTCAACTGTTTAACTGGGTTGTTAGGAGGATCTGATGAGACTAGGGTGTGAGCTGAAACTGCTGTGCCAATCACGCCTGTGTGGGTCTCACCTGTGCCAGGTGTACCTGTGTGAGTCTTACCTGTGCAGGTCTCCCCTATGCGGTCTCACCTGTGCCGGGTGTACGTGTGTGGGTCTCACCTGTGGGGTCTCATCTGTGCCAGGTGTACCTGTGGGGTCTCACCTGTGCCGGGTGGACCTGTGTGAGTCTTACCTGTGCAGGTCTCCCCTATGCGGTTCTCACCTGTGCCGGGTGTATGTGTGTGGGTCTCACCTGTGGGGTCTCACCTGTGCCAGGTGTACCTGTGGGGTCTCACCTGTGCCGGGTGTACCTGTGTGAGTCTTACCTGTGCCGGGTGTACCTGTGTGAGTCTCACCTGTGCCGGGTGTACCTGTGTGAGTCTCACCTGTGCCGGGTGTACCTGTGTGAGTCTCACCTGTGCCGGGTGTACCTGTGTGAGTCTTACCTGTGCCGGGTGTACCTGTGGGGTCTCACCTGTGCCGGGTGGACCTGTGTGAGTCTTACCTGTGCAGGTCTCCCCTATGCGGTTCTTACCTGTGCCGGGTGTACGTGTGTGGGTCTCACCTGTGTCAGGCGTACGTGTAGGGGGTCTCACCTGTGCCAGATGTATACCTCTGTGGCTCTCACTTGTGTGGGTCTGGTATGTGACAAAGGCCTGGGAATTGGTAGCTGTCATCTGCCAGGAGCAGACCCTGAGCCAAGTTCCCTGTTCTCATTTCGTGCCGTCGGCTCTGGGAGGCTGATCCCTTAGCCCTATTTTATAAATGGAAGACAGAGGTTAAGCAGTGGGCCCAGGGCCGCAGAACAGCTGAGCTGTGGAGCTGGACGTCGCTTGGGCAGGTGCCTCCAGGGGCCTGAGCCCAGGCCCTCCACTCCCGCATCCTCCGATGACCCATCCTGGGTGAGTGGAGGCATCTGCCAGAGCCAGTCAGTCCCAGTGGTGACGGCCCCCCTGCCCACAGGACAGAAGCTGCTGGACTCGCTGGCAGAGACCTGGGACTTCTTCTTCAGTGACGTGCTGCCCATGCTGCAGGCCATCTTCTACCCGGTGCAGGTGGGCGGCCCAGCCCCAGGGAGGGAAGCCTAGTGCCCCTGCTGTGCCCACCCTGGCCTCACTCTACAGAGGGGGGCTGCCGGGCTGGGGGACGCACACCTGCTCTGTGCTGCTCTCCTTGGGCTTCCTGAGTTGCTCAGAGCCTGTTTCCACCCTTCAAGCTGCAGATATGGACACCTCCCTCCCT
>NW_012114466.1:2936117-2937131 GCF_000951035.1 Colobus angolensis palliatus | reverse complement strand
TCGGCTTTCTCCCAGCCCTCTGTGCGGGGTGCTGGGGTCACAGAGCTTTTGTCGCCGCTCAGCGCACAGCTGGGTGAGCAGCCTCATCTCCCGGGCGGTGGCTCAAATACACCTGGAGGTAGCAGTGAGCTCTTCAGAGCTCCAGATGAGGGGAGGTGGCCTGAGCCAGGGATGGGAAGAAGAGAGGGGCTTGTGAGGAGGTGTCTGAGGCCTGCACCTGGCCCCATGGGGCAGGGAGCCCCAGGTGAACATCTTGGCCCTCCCTGGGTGTGGTCAGCCAGTGTCTCTGGAGAGACTGTCCAAAGCCTCTAGGACTCTTGAGTACGGGGCCCCTCCGAGGGGTGGAAGGTGCAGACGCCCATCTCATCTGGCCACGGCCTTTTTCCAGGGCACTCCATGGTCTCCCAGATCATGATGCTTCTGTGAGCTGCAGAGTGACTCAGGCCACATGCTCTGAGAGGGGCTGGGAGACAACTCTGGGCCCTGCCATGGGGACAGAGAGCCCATGGGAATGGGAGGCGGGAGGCAGAGGACAGGCTCTCTGGTGGGTGGGACATACGGTTGAGAGCCTGGGGCCACCAAGCTCAGGTGCATGACCCCCCCTTACCCCACACCCCACTCTCCTGCAGGGGGTACATGAGTCCAGGGGCGTGACCGAGGACTACCTGCGCCTGGAGACGCTGGTCCAGAAGGTGGTGTCGCCATACCTGGGCACCTACGGCCTCCACTCCAGTGAGGGGCCCTTCACCCATTCCTGCGTCCTGGGTAGGGGTCTGCCTGGGCCTTGGGCTGGGGCAGGGGTGACTACGGGCCCTGTCCATTGTGAACAGATGGGCAAGCCGAGGCCCCACGACGGAACCAGGATCTGACTCCAGACTGGTTCTCAGCCGGGCAGCAGTCCCCAGCCTGCCGTGTGCTGGCCTGGACCTGGGGATCCGTGACGGTGGACAAACACCGTGAGCAGTAATGTGGCGACACTTTGGAAGGCCCCACCAGGGCTCTGCGTTCCCCAAG
>NW_012114466.1:2933003-2934407 GCF_000951035.1 Colobus angolensis palliatus | reverse complement strand
CCCGGCCAGGGCTCTGCCGGGGCCTTCAGGTCCTCCCCAGCACCCCACTCAGGGCCCTGCCCCAGCAGACTCTACCCCACGACCCAGCCCCCTGAGCAGGGCTTGGATCCCACTCGCAGCTCCTTGCCCCGCGCCAGCCCGGAGAACCTGGTGGACCAGATCCTGGAGTCCGTGGACTCGGATTCTGAAGGGATTTTCATTGACTTTGGCCGGGGCCGGGGCCGGGGCTCTGGCGTGTCCAACTTGGAGGGCTCTGGTGGCCGGCAGAGTGTCGTGTGAGGCCTCACAGCTGGCCTTGAGTTTTTACTGACACGTGCCCATGTGCGGAGGTGTCCATGTGGCGTGTGTGTGGGTGTGTGTATGTGTGAGACTTTTTTACTCTGTGCCGTCCCGCCAGCCCTGTTGGCCTCCTCACTGGCCTTGGTCGCTTTGTATTTCTGTCTTGGTTGGAAATACCCTCAGCCTCCCTGGCCCGGCTCAGGTCTGTTTCAGGCATCTGAGTCAGCGTTACCTGGGGGCCTGGGTCAGGGACAGGGGTCGGCCGCTCGCTCCCACGCTCCTCCTGCCCCAGCCCTCTGGTGTCCACACCTGCCCGCAGAGAATGTGAATCCGGTGGGGTCTGCCCACGCCGGGCCCCAGAGTGACCAGACTCCAGCACACCTGTCTCTTCCTGCCTGGGGTGGCCATGGGGATGGAAAGGGGTGGAATAAAACCTGTCGACCCAGCTCCTGTCTGCGGTGCCTGCCCTGGGGACACCCCTTCAGGGTGCTCACCCTCAGGCCTTTGCTACTTTCTAGGGAGCACAGGCTCCCAGGGTCTGCATGGAGGGGGCCGGCCTGTGCCTGTTGTCCAGGCCTCCCTACTGCTCCACCATCCCTGTCCCTGATGGGAGGATCGGGAGATTGTGGACGGAAAGGCTGGGATGCTAGGGAGTGGGGCTGGCCCTGCCACACAGGAGTCTGGCCCTGACTTTGCCCCGGCCTTAGCAGGGAAGGAATCACTGAAGCCTTTGAAGGAGGGAAGGAGGGTTGGGGGCGGGATCTGCCAGCTCCTCCCGTGCTACAGAAGCGCCCAGGGGGCCTGGGGGGTGGTGTTGACCTGTTGAAGGCACTTGGCCTGGGAAGGACAAGCCAGCACCTGCTCTGACCTCCCCTGCAGCCTCACTACCCCCAGACAGGTTTTCCCGAGTCCCCAGGTGGTCAGGATTCCCCCCTCAGCCGCAGCAGGCAGGGCCTGCTCCCTGTACCCCCCTCAGTGAGGCCCAAATGTTACTGAGAGCCAGAGGCCAGCCCAGCACCATGGGCACCCTTTCAGGGCAGGAGCTGAGCCTAGCCTGGGGTAGGCTTCCCTGGCCAACCCTGCCCTTTTTTTTTTTTTTTTTTTTTTTTTTTGAGACAGAGTCTT
>NW_012114466.1:2928877-2932726 GCF_000951035.1 Colobus angolensis palliatus | reverse complement strand
CCCGTCTCGGCCTCCCAAAGTGCTGGGATTACAGGCTTGAGCCACTGCGCCCGGCCCAACCCCGCCCTTTTTAAGCATCGGGTCAGTGTGGCCTCCATGGGGAGGGGTGTGGGGGTCTCTGAGGGTGGGCATCTTTCCACACCGCGTTCACCTGCTGATCCACCACCCCAGCAGCCTTCCACGCGCTCGCCTCGTGTGGCATTGATTTTCTTGAGGTGGGGAAGGAGTGCTGAGCAAAAGAAGGACAGGCCCAGGGCAGGGGAACTGGGTAGGTGTGAGCCGGGCGTGAGCAGGAGGAAGACATCACTTGACCTCTGAGTCGTGGCTGGAGCTGGCCCAGGCTATCTGCTGGCAGAGCCTTCGGGATGGAGGAGTTTCCCTCTGGTGGGAGAAGCAGACCTGGCACCCCTGCTTCAGCTCAGGATAGGAGGGTGTAGGGGTCGGGGTGGGGGGAGCTCTGGCTTTCTGACTCTGCTGAACCTCAGTTTTGTCATCTGTGATATGGGCACATGCCAACCCTGTGGAGCTCTCTGAAGCTGCTCGGAATGGGTAATAGCCCCAGGCAGGGCTCAGCTGGGCAATGAGAGGAGCAAGAGCGGCCTCAGGTCCCAGGCCTGGGGGCAGGTGGTCATTGAACAGGAAACCAGAACCTGGTCTGAGAACCACTAGGCCAGGCTGACGAGGCCAAGATCCCTGAACCAAGCTCTGGCTCCCAGCTCCATCGTGGAGCCAGCAGTGGCCTGGCGTGGGGAGTAGTGGGTGACCATTAGCAGCAGGGTTGCCAGCAGTCACCTCAAGGCAGGAGGACCAATGACCAGAAGCTGTGGCAGGGAGTTGCTGTCTGGGCTCTGTCTTCACCAGGATACTAGACCCTCTGTTCTGTCCCCGAGTGGTGGGGGCTTCATTGTGGGGGGTCAAGTATCCTGGACGCTACAGGGCCTAGGGTGGCCCAGGCACTGGTGGCCCCTGCTGGCTGGCACTTGGGCCCATGGCAAGGCGATCCCTGAGCTCTCTGTCCTCCCTCCCCGGGGCAGGAGAGGAGGGCCCTGGGCAGCAGCCAGCAGCATTCCTAACCATAGATTGGGGGGCTGCAGCCCAGGAGGGTGGGTGCTGGGCCTGGGCCCTGCAGCAGCCCAGGGGGCTCAGTGGGGACGCCAAGGAGGTGAGGAGGCTGCACTCCCACCCCTGTAAAGCAGCAGCCCACCAAGAGGGTGTGTGTCTGTCCCAGCCTTGTTCCCAAAGATGTCAGAGGTGATTTGCATTCAGACATCTTAGAAATTGGTCACCTGTAATCCCAACAGAGTCTCGCTCTGTCGCCCAGGCTGGAGTGCAGTGGCGCAATCTCATCTCACTGCAACCTCTGCCTCCTAGGTTCAAGCGATTCTCCTGCCTCGGCCTCCCGAGTAGCTGGGACTACAGGCATGCATCACCACACCCAGCTAATTTTTGTATTTTTAGTAGAGACGGGGTTTCACCATGTTGAACTCCTGACCTCAGGTGATCCACCCACTTCAGCCTCCCAAAGTGCTGGAATTACAAACATGAACCACTGCACCCTGCCCCTGTTTATCTTTTAAGGAATAGAGTGACTCAGGGAGGAGGCATGGGGAATCGTGCGCTCCATCCTGTCTGGTCTTCAAGGCATCTCCTGGAGTGCTGCGCCTTGTCACAGAGTCAGGGCTTGGTGAAATTATGTTGACAACAGAAATAAGCAGACGGCTTCTTATATTTGCTGTTCTGTCTCCCACACCCTCAGGTTTGTTAAAAGAGTGAAATCGCTGGCTAATTAGTGGTTGGTCTACCATGGGCATCTCCAGGGATGTCCCCGGTGGGGTGGATTCCTCTGCATCTCCAGGGCTGGGGTTCTAGAAACTGCTTTATCGTTTTCGTCTTTTGTGTGTCTGTTGTAAGTTTTGCGCAGGATTCTCGTGAATGCTCTACCCCTGACCTCTCAAATGCACAATCTCAAGCCCTGGCCCCATCTGCTGACCCTGAATCTGCATTTCAGCCCCGCCTTGGGGTCCCTGGGCTTGCCAGGACATGGGAGCCTCACCTGCACTGTGACAGGGTCTGGGGGGGAGGTGGCACTTAGGAAAACCCAGGGTGGGTCATGATAGGCTTCCTGGTGACCCTGACTGCACCCATGCTGAGAGCTCAGATTTGCTTGGGTGTCCGTGTGTATGTGTGTGTGTGTATGTGTGTGTGCAAGTGTTTGGGTGGGGTGTGTGTGTGCACACACAAGTGTTTGGGTGTGTGTGTGCAAATGGGTGTGTGTGTGTGCAAGTGTTTGGGTAGGGGTGTGTGTGCACGCTCACAAGTGTTGGGTGTGTGTGTGCGCGAGTGGGTAGGTGTGTATGTGTATGTGCGAGTGGGTGGGTGTGTATGTGTATGTGTGTGTGCATGTGTGTGTGTGCAAGTATTCACACAGCAGCTAAGCCCTGGCAGGAGGCCTCAGAGGCAGGTCCATTGGAGTGCTGATGCCCACCCCGTGTGCCCTCTCAAGCACCCACTTTGCACCCCGTGGTGTTCATCTCTAGAAGGACTAGCTCCGTTTCAGGAAGGTGCTGCTGGGTGGGCTGTGGCCCAGGAATCACAAGGCAGGGGGCGAATGTGCTCTCTGGATGTGCCGGCCCTGGGGAGAGGAAGAGGAGGAGTCTCAAAGGTGGAGAGGCCCGCAGCCGAAGCCCCTCCCAGAGGAGGGAAGACTCCTGAAGAAGGGAGAGGGACTGGGAAGCATGTAGGCTAAAGGGGTGCCCACAATAAGCATGGACCCATTTGTCATTTTCCATTTGACCATGAAAGTAATAGCTTACAGCCAGGCACGGCGGCTCACACCTGGAGACCTAGCACTTCGAGAGGGTAAGGTGGGTGGATTGCTTGAGCTCAGGAGTTGGAAATCAGCCTGGGCAACAGAGTGAAACTCTGTCTCTATAAAAAAATATTTTTAAAATTAGCCAAGTGTGGTGGCACGTTCCTGTAGTCCCAGTACTCTGGAGGCCGATGTGGGAGGATCATATGAGTCTGGGAGGACACATGGGGTGGGCTGCGGTGAACTGTGACCACACCACTGCACTGCAGCCTGGCTAACAGAGCGAGACCCTGTCCCTGCTGAAAAAAAAAAAAAAAAAAAAAAAAAAAAAAACCTATAATTACAACTTCTGGGTCTACACCCAAAAAATTGGAAGCAGGATCTCAAAGAGATGTTTGCACACCCGTGTTGTTCGTACACATTCTTCACAACCACCAAAAGGCGAAAGCCACCAAGTGTCCATCGTGAGCTGAATGGATACACAGTGTGGTCTCCATGCAAGCGAATATCCCTCAGCCTCAAAGAATGAAGTCCAAATAATAATAAAAATGAAGTCCTGATACACGCTACAACATGAATAAGACTTAAAAACCTGATGTGAAGTGAAAGAAGCCAGCCAGCAAAGACCACATCCTGGATGATTCCATTCTGAAATATTCAGAATAAGCAAATCTGTAGGAACAGAAAGTAGAGTGGTGGTCGGCAGGCCCTGGAGGGGGGTTTAAGGAGTCGTTGATGGGATTCTAGTTTAATTTTGCAAGATAAAGAGAGTTCTGGAGATTGCACAGCAATATGAATGTTACTTAACTGCACACTTGATTGTATTTTACCACAGTAAACACACAAGGAAGGGGAGAGAAGAAAGGAGGGGAGGGGAGCAAAGGAGGGAGGGAAGGGAGGGAAGGAAGGAAGCTGGCTTCCACCTTTTGACTGTTGTGAAGAATGTTGCTATGAACACGAGTGTGCAAATATCTCTTTGAGATCCTGCTTCCAATTATTTTAGGTATAGACCCAGAAGCTTTTTTTTTTTTTTTTTTTTT
>NW_012114466.1:2922416-2928607 GCF_000951035.1 Colobus angolensis palliatus | reverse complement strand
TTTTTTTTTTTTTTTTTTGTGGTGGGGACAGGGTCTCCCTCTGTTGCCCAGACTACAATGCAGTGGCATAATCACAATCACGGCTCACTGCAGCCTCAACCTCCTGGACTCAAGTGATCCTCCCACCTCAGCCTCCAGAGTAGTTGGGACTGCAGACAAGTGCCACCACACCTGGCTAATTGTTTTTAATAAGGAAGGAAGGGAGGGAGGGAGGAAGGGAGGGAAAGGGAGAGAAGGAAGGAAAGGAGGGAGGAGGGAGAAAAGAAAAAAGGAAGGAAAGATAGAAAAGGAAGGAAAGGGGAGAGGAAGACTCCCTGCTTCCTTGCAGTCCCCTGTAGCTGCTTTCCTCGGGGGCATAAACTGATCGTCTTGGTCTCTCTACTGAGACTGGAGTGGAGGGACACAGCACTCCATCAGGGGGACCGTGGTCCCCAACTCCAGGACTGTCCAGCGGTAAAGCAGGCAGTAGCCTCAGAAATGCTGGGAGGAGTAGGGAGGCCGTTGAGGCACAGAAGCCTCAGGGAGGCAACTGGCACAGACTGGAGATGAGCCCCTAAGAACCATGATGCTCTTCCTGGCCCCCGTGTAGTTGGGGGTGGCGATGTGACCAGCCCTGGCCAGTGAGTTCTAAGTAGAAGTGATGCAGGGCACTTTAGAGTTGGAGCATTTCATTGCCAGACAGAGACCCCTCCAGGGCTGTCCTTCCCTCTGCCACAGAGGTTGGCAGTGTCCCGGGGAAGCCTGCTCCAGCAGGCAGATGTGCAGCATGGCTACAGTGGTGGAGGCCCCTGTGATTGGGAGATGCTTGTTGCTCAGCACAACCAGGTTTGACTTGACGCTACATTCCTTTTTCCCAGTACTCTAGAATCACATAGTCCTTGAGTGGGGAGAAGGCTGGCATGGGATATTTCATTGTATATATTTATGTATGTTATACACCCCTCATGGGCAGAGCCAGGACCTCCAGGGTCTGATCCTAAGTTGGGCACTGTGGGACATTGGGCAGGTCACCCTGTCCTCAGTTTCCCGATCTATAGCCAGGATCTTCCCCAGCTATGAAATCAGTGACCAGTGCTGTTTCTTTGCCCATCTGTGCAAGGTGGACTCACATGCAGAGCAGGGCTTAGATTGTAAACTCCAGACACCAGACATCTCTGACAAAGGAGCTCGGTGCAGATGACAAGCATCGGGCAGACGCGTACTTAATGGTTTTTGACCTGAAGGTGATAATGGCTTAATAATAAACGGATAGTTTTACCCCGAAGAACCCTTCTCCTCATTGACTGATGTGTTTGCAGAGAGCTCAGAACTGCTCTCACAGGCTGTAAAAAGCTATAAAAATGTAAACTATCATCGACATCATCTGCAAGAGGAATTTCTCATGCTGACATTTCTCTCCTCACCATGGGGATTCATGTCAGCCTGTGTTTGGTGGGGGAAGAGGCGAGGGGAGCATCAAATATGAGGATGTGGGATCAGGCGGGCTCTTATTTGCAAGCAGTCGAGGCAGATGCCAGTGATCATGCAGAGAAGGAGTTTATTGAAGAATGTTGCGAGCTCCTAGAGCTGTCATGAGGTGGATGAGCCAAGCCCACTTCCAGGAACAGTGTCCCAAATCACCCCACACGACGGTGGGCCTGATGGGAAACCAGCAGCATTGCAGCCACCTAACAGGGAAGGCTCCCAACGTATGGGCAGGCTCCCACTGCCCAGATGCTCCCACAGCACAGTGAGGCTCCCATGATATGGGGATGATCCCACTGCACAGATGCTCCCACAGCACAGCGAGGCTCCCGTCACACGGGGACAAGCCCACTGCGCAGACGCTCCCACAGCGCAGTGAGCTCCCATCATATGGGGATGATCCCACAGCACAGATACTCCCATTGCATAGATGCTCCCCACACACTGAGAGGCTCCCATCACATAGGGAGGCTCCCACTGCACAGATGATCCCATTGCACAGATGCTCACAGCACACAGAGGCGCCCATCGTGTGGGGATACTCCTGCTGCACAGATGCTCCCCACACACAGAGGCGCCCATCATATGGGGATACTCCTGCTGCACAGATGCTCCCCACACACAGGCGCCCATCGTATGGGGATACTCCTGCCGCACAGATGCTCCCCACACACAGAGATGCCCCCGTTACACTGGACCAAACCCAACTGCCACCAGCGCCAATATCCGTTATGTTCCAGGCACTTCACTTTGTAGCCACTGTGCCCTCCCTCACCACCCAAGCTGGGCATCGCTGGGGACATCCTCTTCAGGGTTATGAATTCTAGGGCAGCCTCCTCTCTCATGGTGGACATCACAATGGTGCAGCCTGTCACTGTCTGGGCCCTGGTGGCAAAGGGACCGGGTAAACCCGTTGTCAGGCCACCTTGGGGCTGTGAGATGTCTGTAAGGTCTTGAGTGCCAATATGTTGAAAGCATTTGAGGGGTGGGCAGGTCGGTGCACAAGCTCAGCTGTTATGCCCAGACCGTTTATTCCCCGAAGAAGACCACCAGAGTCCAGAGTCAAAGCCAGGCGGCAAGGATCTTTAATGCAAGTTCGAACTTGGTCCCTCCGTTTCTTAACATACAAGAGGGCCCCGAACAATGCGCGTGCTCGCTTTTTATAGCCCGATGAAAATAGGACTTATAAGGTTACAGAGGAACAGGGAAAAAGGGAATTCTTTAGGTTACAGCATTACAATTGGTTAACATATTAAGTTTATACATTTAGCAGTTATCTATTGGTTCCCGTGCTTTTAGTAAAACTACAAACGGCGGCACCCTTATCGGGGATTTCCCAGGATTTCCCAAGCTGAGATATATGGAGGAATGTATTTGCACTGGGCCGTGTTTGTACTGGGCCCAGGAAATTGAGAGATATATGGTGTCAAGCTGAATGTATTTGCTGGGCCCAGGACTGAGGAATGTGCCTGATTTCTTTCACAGCGTCCACCCTGCTGTCAACCAGGGCAGCAGGAGCACGGCCGCCTCAGCTGCAAATCAGAAGGGTTTCCATTATTAGACCCAAAGATCCCAGAAAACACAGTGGAGAACGCACACACCTTCGGTTTGCCGGCGGCACTAACCACACAACGCATTTGCTCTGATACGGGTCCAGGGCACGAAGTAGACGGGCAGGGGTCAGGCTACACAGGGATAAAGCAGGCCCCTTAACCGACTGACTCCCAGGATCCTGGCCCATAAAGGGAGAGGGTTGGAAGATGATCTTCCACATCCCTGTATCCCTTTTGCCCTAACCTGGCAGTCATACACCCAAATCGGGGCGCAGTGTTGGCTTCGTGGTTTTAATAAGGTTAAAAGCAGGCCAAGTCTTAGCTTAAGCAGCTGGCAGGCTGAGTTAATTTGGGAGAAAACAAATGGGAGGCCCAAGACCTTGGACATAGATCTTTTATTCCCTCCTCCTTGAAATTCTCCATCCCCAGGCACTTATTTATGTGGAATTTGCTGCTTGGACGAGAACCAACTCTGTGACTTCAGAAACATTTGTAAGAGCAAATTTAATAAAGCCGAGAATAATACCATTCAGATGGAATTCCTTTATTTTGCATGATTATTCCTTCTTTGCTATTGCAAGGCATTTGAAATGCAAGGAGTGATTGTGATAGCAACAAAAGGAAATGGCTAACTGGTTGATTACTGATTAAACAGTACTTGGGGGAAAAACAGAAGAAAGAACTTGAAAAGGGAACCAGCCTGGATTGTACAGTTCTTTTATATTTCTTTTTCCTTTGATTATGAATGGCAGAGCACACCTGCATTCTTCGCCACACAATCATTCAGTATTGTTGCTTTATTGTACGTATGTTAATATCGCTAAGCTATGGCGGCGAAATTTGTATGAGATTTTCACAAAACACAAATGCAAGGAGGGTGGTTTTCCCCCTGACATCTCTTAATACTGTAAAATTATTCTGCCAGCCGTAGGCCGACTGGGGGATGGTTTCCCTTACGCCTGTCCAAAGTCACTTTTTAAAAAAGAAACCCTGCAAATTGCCCTTCTTTCATGAGGGCCAGATCTTACATGGTAATATAAACGATGTTTACATTCCACAACAGGAAAAGAGAACCCTGCACCCAGCGCCAGATGAAAACGATCAAGTGTGTGGACGTTGCTGGAATAAGACATTGTGACTCCCTTGTCCTGTTTTGAGAGCACTCATTGCTCTCAAACACACTTCTTGTTTGACCTGGAAACAGGCTGCACTTCTGATCTGCCCAGAGGCTCAGCTATCTACGTTCATTAGAAGGTAGACGGCACCACACTTTCTTACCGCGTCGAGTCCTTCGAGAGCCAGGAAAGTATAAAATAATAACACACAAATTGTGTTGTGTTAGTTCAACAGGCCACAGGCTAGGATGGTTACGAATTCTCTGCACAGGAATAAGGCAGCTGCTTAGGGGTTGAGAGAATGAAATGGAGGTTGTCCGTTCATATTGTCAGAGGTGTTTGAACCAGGGTGACTCCATCTTGAATAGGGGCTGGGCAGAATAAGGCTGAGACCTACTGGGCTGTATTCCCAGGTTAGGCATTCTTAGTCACAGGATGAGATAGGAGGTCGGCACAAGCTACAGATCACAAAGACCTTGCTGATAAGATAGCATGCTGGGCCGGGCACGGTGGCTCACACCTGTGATCCCAGCACTTTAACAAGCCGACGCCAGTGCATCACCTGAAGTCAGGAGTTCGAGACCAGCCTGACCAACATAGTGAAACCCTGTCTCTACTAAAAATACAAAAATTAGCTGGGTGTGGTGGCAGTGCACCTGTAATCCCAGCTACTCGGGAGGCTGAGGCAGGAGAATCGCTTGAACCTGGGAGGTGGAGGTGGCAGTGAGCTGAGATGGTGACACTGCACTCCAGGCTGGGTGACAGAGCAAGACTGTATCAAAAAAAAAAAAGCATGTGATAAAGAAGCTGGCCAAATTCCACCAAAACCAAGATGGCAATGAAAGTGACCTCTGCCAAGTATAATTCATTAGCATGCTAAAAGACACTCCCACCAGTGCTGTAACAGTTTACAAATGCCATAGCAACATCAGGAAGTTGCCCAATATGATCTAAAAAAGGGTGGACCCTCAGTTCCAGGAATTGCCCGTCCCTTTCCTGGAAAACCCACAGATAATCCACCCCTTGTGCCTCCCTCAGAGTCCCAAGTAGCTGGGATCCTCCTGCCTCAGCCTCCTGAGTAGCTGGGATTACAGGCACCCACCACCACGCTCAGCTAATTTTTGCATTTTTAGTAGAGATGGGGTTTCACCTTGTTGGCCAGGCTGCTCTCAAACTCCTGACCTCAGGTGATCCACCCGCCTCGGCCTCCCAAAGTGCTAGGATTACAGGCACGAGCCATCGCGCCCGGCCAGCTTGGATCATTCTCATCTCTTCTGAAATGAAGGAGAAATCGCTGCCGAGAGCCTCTGGAAAGGCTTGGTGGGTGGCAGGGGTGCTGGGGGGGCGGGTCCCAACTATTCATGGAGGGTATGTCTTTATCAGCAGCGTGAGAATGGACTAACACATCCTCTAATCAGATTCCTCCACAACTGTCCAGTTTTTGTCAAACCGAAGCATAGAAATACACACTGGCCTGTTGCTTTGGATCTTCATTTCCTTATGAAGATTCCTGTGTCAAATAAACCTTACATTAAACCCGTGTGTAGGTTTTTCTCTTGTAAATCTGTCTTTTGTTATAGGGGCCTCAGCCATGAACTGAGCCATGGTTGAGGAAAAGATCTCTTTTTATCCCCAACACAAGCACTCCCCTTATGCCAGGCTCTGTCATCAGGGCTTGGGGAGAGAGAAAGAGGGGGCACGATAAGCCCCAACCATCCAGGCAAAGTACAGTTACTCTGGCCTGAACTGCTCACTGTGGCTGGAGGAAGGCCTGTGTTGATTGGCGCAGGCCCAGTTCCTTCCAGAACCTGAAATGATCATTGTGGCAGGGAGTCGTTGACCTAAAGGAAAAAATGGAGGGGCCGGGCGTGGTGGCTCACGCCTGTAATCCCAGCACTTTGGGAGCACTTCGGGTGGATCACGAGGTCAGGAGATCGAGACCATCCTGGCTAACACGGTGAAACCCAGTCTCTACTAAAAATACAAAAAACTAGCCGGGCGTGGTGGCGGGCGCCTGTAGTCCCAGCTACTCGGGAGGCTGAGGCAGGAGAATGGCCTG
>NW_012114466.1:2919565-2921571 GCF_000951035.1 Colobus angolensis palliatus | reverse complement strand
CCATTGCACTCCAGCCTGGGCAATAAGAGCGAAACTCTGTCTCCAAAAAAAAAAAAAGTAAATTGTTCTAAAGAGCGTCTGCGTAGCAAAAAGAAATTATCAACAGAATAAACAGACAATGAGAGAAAATCTTTGCAAACTATGCATCTGACAAAGGACTAATATCCAGAAACAATAAGGAACTTAAATGAATCAACAATAATAAAATAATCCTATTAAAAAGTGGTCAAGGGGTCAGGCACGGTGGCTCGTGCCTGTATTCCTAGCACTTTGGGAAGCCGAGGCAGGCAGATCCCTTGAGGTCAGAAGTTTGAGACCAGCCTGGCCAACATGGTAAACCCTATTTCTACTAAAAGTACAAAAATTAATGGTACCATGTGTTTGTAATCACAGCCACTTGGGAGGCTGAAGCGGGAGAATTGCTTGAACCCAGGGGAGGAGGTTGCAGTGAGCCGAGATGGCACCACTGCACTCCAGCCTAGGCGACAGAGCAAGACTCTGTCTCAAGAAAAAAAAACCAAAAAGACAAAAAGACAAAAGACATGAACAGACACTTCTCAAAAGAAGACATACATGCATAGAGGCAGCCAACAAACATGAAAAAATGCTCAGCCTCACTAATCATCAGAGAAATGCAAATCAAAATCACAAGGAGAAACTATTTCACATCAGTCAGAATGGCTATTATTATTATTATTTTCTGCCAGCATCTTGATTTTGGACAGAATGGCTGTTATTAAAAAGTCAAAAAATTGTAGATATTGGCGAGGCTGCAAAGAATGGGGAATACTTATACACTGTTGGTGGGAATGTAAATTAGTTCAGCCACTGCGGAAAGCAGCTTGCAGATTTCTGAAAGAACTTGAAATAGAACTACCATTCAACCCAGCAATCCCATTAGTGGGTATATACCCAAAAGAAAATAACTCATTCTACCAAAAAGTCACCTGCACTCATATGTGCATAGCAGCACCATTCACAATAGGATACGGAGTCAACTGAGGTGCCCATCAATAGTGGATTAGATAAAGAAAATGTGGTATGTATCCAACATGGAATACTATGCAGTCATGAAAAAGAATGAAATCATGTCCTTTGCAGCAACATGGATGCAGCTGGAAGCCATTATCCTAAGTGAATTCATGCAGAAACAGAAAACCAAATATGACATGTCTCACTTCTAAGGGGGAGCTAAACCTTGGGTACCCACAGATATAAAGATAGGAACAAGAGACATTGGGGACTCCAAAAGGGCGGTGGGAGTAGGGCAAGGGCTGAAAAACTTCCTATTGGGTACTGTGCTCACTACCTGGGTAAGGAGATCAACAGATAAACCAAACCTCAGTGTCACCCAATATATTCCCTAACAAACCTGCACATGTACCCCTTGAATCTAAAATAAAAATAAAAATAAGTTGTTGATTGGCTACACATTGTTCTCTGTATCATAAGTTGCAGGAACATGTGGATAATGGGTGAGGCAGTGAGTCAGGAACAAAATGCCTTTAAATCATGGCCCCCACGGCCGGTGCGGTAGCTCACGCCTGTAATCCCAGCACTTTGGGAGGCCGAGATGGGTGGATCACTTGAGGTCAGGAATTCAAGACTAGCCTGGCAAACATGGTGAAACCCTGTGTCTACTAAAAATACAAAAAATTAGCTGGGCGTGGTGGCGGGCCCCTGTAATTCCAGCTACTTGGGAGGCGGAGGCAGGAGAATTACTTGAACACAGAAGGTGGAGGTTGCAGTGAGCCGAGATCGCCACTGCACTCCAGCCTGGGCACAGCACGAGATTCCATCTCAAAAAATAAATAAATAAATAAAGTAAAATAATGAATAAATAAAATAAGAAATGGGGAAATGGATCAGCAAGAAAGTGCCCGCCCCAGGCATGGGTGCTGGGCGGGAGGGGGACGCGGCCCAGGCGGGAATCGGGGCGCCCAAGGTGCGTTGTGCGAGGGGCCCCTGAGTGCACGTGCTTCGCCCGACCCCGCCCTGTCCCCCTC
>NW_012114466.1:2916964-2918370 GCF_000951035.1 Colobus angolensis palliatus | reverse complement strand
GGGGGGCTCCTGAGAATCCCTGGGGGCTCTGTCACACCCTGGCTTGGAAATTTCCCAGGTGCCTTGGGAGGAGTGTGAAGGCCCCGGAGAAGGAACCGCAGAGTCCACCGGGAAGGAAGGTGGGATTGTTTAGCGGGATGGGGACAGGGCCTTGGCCACCGACTTCAGGGTTTTGTGGCAGAGGCTGTGTGAATTCCAGAGGGCTCTGTGCCCTCCCTCGCTTGCCTGTGAACAGTGTTGACATTTGTCCAGCTGGGAACTCAGCACTTAGGACTCAGCCATTTCAGAAGTCGATGTCCTTTGGTTGGCCTCCCTGGGGTGCATTTGAGGGGAGACCCTCTGGGCCCTGCACTGTGGGTAAGGATACCCTTGCAGGAGCATGTGTGGGGCTTAGCTGCAGGGGAGTGCACTGCTCCCGAGTCCTGCCCCACCTGCCTTCACCAGGGGTCTCCCTGGAGCTTCTGGCAGCCTGTTGTGTCCAGATTTCTGTGTCTCTGGAAGGCAGAGGACCTGGCTGAGTGACTCTCTCCAAGTTAGGTCTTTGGGCCCCCATTTTCTCACCTCTCAGACGAGTGTCATAAACCTTCAGTTTGTCTTGAGGCTGGGGAAGTCGGGGTGGGGATAATGTCAGGGCTCAGGAGAGGCAGGCACTGCACTGCTTAACAACCATGATGGGGCCTGCCTTCCACTTCCTTGACCTGGAGTCAGTTGCTGGCCACTCTGCTTGGTTTCCTCATCTGCAAAATAGGGGCCGTGTCATTATCGACTCGTAGGGCCATTGGGATAACCAAATGAGTTAATGCATGCGAAGCGCAGGTGTTCCTGTTTATTGGTCTTGGTTCTGTCTCCTGACCTTGGGGGAAGGTCTTGCTTGGGCAGATGAGAGAAGAATGCGCTTTGTTTAGAGCCTGCTCTTTCCACGCCGAAGGCCAAGGCCAAGCAGTTCTTTCTTCAGTGGCCTGGACTGAGCAGTGGCTTTCCAGGGGAGGAGAGTGGAGCCGGTGACTGTCCAGAAGGAACTGGTTGGGTAGGTCTGAATTCCTGAAACTCCTGGGTAGCTCCCCACTCCCTTCCCCTACCTGGCCATAAAATGAAAACAAGCAAAGGAAACTCCGGACGGGGCAGTGGGTTTGTCTGGGCTGCGGATTTGTGGCACTCGGCTGGGGCGGGAGGCTCTGAGGCCCCTGCAGCTGGGACTCCCACCTGACTCTCCAAAGCAGACGCCACGCTGTTGTAATTCCTTGTGTTTTGTATAAGAGGGTTTATTTTTTCATTTCAGTTCTTTTTATTTGTGGAGAATTTTAGACATTCAGAGGATGTACAATGAGCCGCCATCTGCCAGCGTCAATCATAGCCACCCTGCAGCCAACCTGGCCTGTGCTAACACCACCCCACCCCCCGCCCTG
>NW_012114466.1:2904406-2915728 GCF_000951035.1 Colobus angolensis palliatus | reverse complement strand
TTTTTTTTTTTTTTGCATTTTTAGTAGAGATAGGGTTTCACCATGTTGGCCATGCTAGTTTTGAGCTCCTGACCTCAAGCGATCTGCCCACCTTGGCCTCCCAAAGTGCAGGGATTACAGGCGTGACCCACCGCCCCCAGCCTGTGCTGCTTTTTCATAGGAGCCAGTGGCCTCCCCCTGAGAGGCACAGAGGGAGATCCCTGCATGGGGTCACAGAGGGAGCTGGAACAGGTGGAAGGCACAGGGCTGCCTGAAGTTCTCCAGGGACCCGTGGCAGTTTCCTCTCTGGTTGCAGGGAGGGCGGGTCTCTTTGGGCTGGCTAAAGCGTAACCAGATCTTTCTGTGAAGAGTCATCTGAGGCCGGGCGCAATGGCTTACACCTGTAATCCCAACACTTTGGGAGGCCGAGGCGCTCGGATCACGAGGTCAGGAGATTGAGACCATCCTGGCCAACAACAATTAGTCAATTGTGGTGGTGTGCACCTGTGTGCCCCTGTAATCCCAGCTACTTGGGAGGCTGAGGCAGGAGAATCACTTGAACCCAGGTGGCAAAGGTTGCAGTGAACTGAGATCGTGCCACTGCACTCCAGCCTGGGTGACAGAGCGAGATTCTGTCTCAAAAAAAAAAAAAAACAAAAGAGGCATCTGAAGGCCAAGGTTGGGTGTTTGGAGGCTTCGTGAATCCCACTTTAATTTCCCAGGAGGCCGGTGGGGAGGTAGATTTGAATTGAGACTGAGTCATTGAATTGGACTTTAGCCAATGATGATAACAGAAACCGTCTGTGGATCACTTACTTCGTGCATTCCAGGTAGTGGGGAGGTGGGGGAACGTGGCACGTGCAGAGGCCGTGAGGTGGCAGTGGGGGTGTATTTGAGGGGCAGCTGGGAGGCCGGTGTGCCAGGGCAAAGGGAATGGGGTGGGAGTGAATGACATGAGCTCTGGAGGGCAGCAGGTTCAAACCACAGGCTCTTTTAGGCTTGTGCAGGGGTTTGAATGTTATTCCAAGAATGACAGGAAGCCCTTGACAGGATTGTCATGGGAGGTGCTGAGTAGGCAGTTTGGTTATTCAAGTCTGAGTTGAAAGAGAGGTAAGTCCTGAGATCCTGGTTTGGGAGTGGAGGACACAGATTTACCGTTTTTTAGGGAGGAGAAGAGAGAGCCCAGGGTCCCCCCCCATAGGCCCAAGTGTGGATGGTAGGGATCACGGCAGAGGCCCCAGCTGCGTCCACTTCAGGGACAGCCTGGAATGACAGAGAAAGAGGTGAACAAGGTGGATGGTTGGGGTGACCCTGGAGTGTGAGTGGAACCAGGCTTGTTCTTTTATTCAACAGACCTCCCAAGTCCCTGCTCGTGTCCCCAACTCCGGGCTGGCTGAGTGCGGAGACTCTGACGTGAGTCAGACATGGCCCTGCTGTCAGGGCACTCGCAGTGATGGGTCAAGAAGAGCATACAGGTACATGATGCAGACTGGTGAGGGCTGTGATGGACCTGAGGGCTGCTAGAGCCCACAGGAAGCCCCTCTGCCAATCTGGGGTAGGCAGGGCACCTGGAGCATCAGGACGCTTTTGGCTGTAATTAACAGAAAACACAACTCTGAACTGGCCCAAAGTCGAGGGGGATGCATTGGCCCCTATAGCTGCAAAAGTCTGGGGATAGTGTGGAGATCAGGTATGGCTTGATCAGGGGTTGGCTATTCCCTTCATTCTCTGTGGGCTGCTGGGTCTGCAGAGGGGTGGCAAGTTGGCTGCAGTCTCCCAGGTCTCATCTGCATACCCAGCTGCATGGAGAGACTCCCACAGTGGTTCTCTATTGAGAAACAGGATCTTCTGTCTCAGAAGCACCTGGGATACTTCCTGGAGCCTCAGGGGCCTGAAGGAACAGATTCCTATGGTCAGGGAGATTGCCTTGTACTGAACCCTTAGCTCTGGCTTGGGTTCCTGAATTAACCATTGAAAAGGGAGATACGATTACTCTTAGCCTAATTGGGCAGGCCCTGGGAGGTGGGACAGCCCCATGTCTTGCAGCTGGAGGGTGTGCAGGTGAGAGTTGTGCACCTGAATGATCACCTGGGTGCCCTTGCGCAGGGCAGCAGAGATGCTTGGCGTTCCCTAAAGGCTGTGTGAGGAGCTCTGAGTCTTGACCCACAGGAGAGGGGGTGGCCCCAGCAACCCTTTAGAGACCCCCTTGCTCTTTCAGGATGCTGAAGTCTCCTGGGTTTGTGGGCAGGCTTCTGACAAGGTCTTGATGCAGGTCAGAGCTTGTTTGGACTTAGCTGCTGCCACCTTTGGGGGTCTCATGCGTCTGCCTGAACAGATGGCCTTGCGCATGCCGTCTTGCCAGTGTTGGGGACGAAGTGGTGGTTGTGATGAAGACTGAGTAGTGAGGGTCTGTATTAACAAATTCGTGCATACCTGAGACAAAAGAGTGGAAGTTACTTTTTATGGGATCCCACTGGGGGACCCTGGAATCCCAGCTCAGTAGTGACCCCCATTCAGCCATGAGCAAGAGCTCCTGCCCCCATCATCCACGGACTTTCCCAGGAGTCACTGGCCAGTGTTTGCCTCAGGTATGACTCTGTGCAAGCCTCTTTGTCTCTGGGTCTTGGAAGCTTAGGCCTGGGTGGCATCAGACCCATTGCTGCCTCCTCCCAAGAGCCCTTGATCAGAACCCCCAGTTCCACAACAAGAGCCTGCATTGTGCACATACCACAGCGAGCTCTTCCTCTGTATGCCCTGCACATTGGACGTGCCGCTCAAATTAAATTTGGTGCTAATTTGCCCGAGGTAAGTAGGTGTTAATTTGTAGCTACAACATTAAGATAATTGCTGTGAGGGTCTATTTGTGTCATGTGCAAATATATTTTTACAGCAACAAACCATTTTGCTGTGAATTATAAATAGAGCAGTTGGGTGATTTGAAATCTCCTTTGCATAACATCCACTCTGCCGGCACGCCTGTTCGGGTCCACGTCTCTAATGAAGGGCTGCAGCCAGCCCAGCCCCACAGATGCTGGTGGCTCCTATGTGCCCTTGTCCCCTACCCTGGGGGAGGCTCCAAGAGAAAGGGCTTGGCAGGGAGGGTCGGGAGGGAGTTGAGGTGTGTGCAGACTCACATGCAGGGCGAGGCAGGCTTTGGGGGATGGAGCTTCTGCTCTGAAGCCCACTGGGCAGGAGAAAGGGCCCACTTGTAATGTCTGGTTTATTTTCACTTTGTTTTGATGATTACAAAGGACCTACATGTGCCAGGCCCTGTACTAGGTACCATGGATACTGTTTGAGCAAGTCCAGGCATGGGCTTGGTCCTCATGAAACTTTGATCTGCAAAGAGAGGCCCATGTTAACATTAGCAAACGGATCACGGAAATAAGTGCGGTCAGCCTTCCATATCGGTGGCCTCTGTATCTGTGGGCTCCACATCTGTGATCTCTGTATTCGTGGGCTCCACATCTGTGGCCTCTGTAACCGTGGACCCTGTATCCATGGACTCCGTATTATGGTTTCCTCATCTGTGGATTCAACCAACCACGGGTTATAATGTATTGGGAAAAGAAAATAAATGGTTATGTCTGTACTGAATTTATACAGACTTTTATCCTTATTCCCTAAACAACACAATGTAAGAACTGTTTACAGGCATTTACATTGTGTTAAGTATTACGAGTAATCTAGAGGTGATTCAAAGCATACAGAAGGATGTGCATACGTTATATGCAAATACTACACCATATTACAACAGGGGCTTGAGCATCTGCAGATTTTAGTATCTGCCAGGAGTCCTGGAATGAATTCCCCAAGGGACATCTGTAAACTTGCACCTAGTAGAGAGCTATGAGTAATGGATACAGGGAGCTAAGAGTATATGGACAGGGGCCTGCCATGCTCCTGTTTGAAAAGAGAATATATTACTCAATTTTTACGCTGCTGTTAAAGACATACCTGAGACTGGGTGATTTATAAAGGAAAGAGGTTTAATTCACTTACAGTTCCATGTGGCTGGGGAGGCTTCACAATCCTGGTGGAAGTGAAGGAAGAACAAAGGGACGTTTTACATGGCGTCTGGCAAAGAGAGAATGAGAACCAAGCAAAAGGGGTTTCCCCTTATAAAACCATCAGATCTCGTGATACTTACTCACTCCCATGAGAACAGTGTGGGGGAACCCGCCTTCATAATTCAGTTACCTCCCACCAGGTCCCTCCCATAACAGTGGGAATTATGGGAGCTGCAATTCAAGATGAGATGGGGGTGGGGACACAGCTAACTCATATCAGAGAATTGACTTAACAGAGGTCAGAAGGACAGATAGAAGCTGACCTGCAGGTGAGGGCTGTGGTATGATGAATCTTAGCTGAGCACAGTGGTTCACGCCTGAGCACCACTTTGATCCCAGTGACCTGGGAGGCTGAGGTGGGAGGATCACTTGAGGCCAGGAGTTTGAGACCAGTTTGGGCAATATAGTGAGACCCAGTCTCTGCAGAATACGCGACAAAGCCAGGTACGGTGCTGTGCACCTGTAGTCTCAGCTACTCGGGAGGCTGAGGCGGGAGGATTGCTTGAGCCCAGGAGTTCAAGGCTGTAGTGAACTATGATCATATCACTGCACTCCAACCTGGGCAACAGCATGAGTTGTCCATCTCTAAAACAAACAAATCTTCATTGGGTCTTTGTCCCTGGTTCCTGGCAGAGCTCCTAAAACCCTTGGAAGAGCATCTTCTTTTGTTACTCACTATGAGTTTTCTTTTTTTTTTTTTTTTTTTTTTTGGAGATGGAGTCTCACTCTGTCACCCAGGCTGCAGTGCAGTGGCACGATCTCAGCTCACTGCAGCCTCCACCTCCCAGGTTCAAGCAATTCATCTGCCTCAGCCTCCTGAGTAGCTGGGATTACAGGCGCCCACCACCCCACCTGGCTAATTTTTGTATTTTTATTAGAGATGGGAGTCTCACCATGTTGGCCAGGTTGGTCTCAAACTCCTGACCTCAGGTGATCCACCCGCCTCAGCCTCCCAAAGTGCTGGGATTACAGGAATGAGCCATTGTGCCCAGCGATTACAAGCTCTCTTGACCATACTTGGGTTTGTACTGTAGATAGCTTCAGGTTGGGGGCTGTCCCAGAGGAACCAGCCGTGTGATTGAAGGTTGACGCTACCAGTCCCTCACAACCTTTGGGGAGGGGAGAGAGACTGGATGGAGTGTGAGTGGATCACCAATGGCCAGTGATGTATCCAGTCACGCCGACATAGCAAAACTTGGGTCAAAATTGTGAACAACAAGGCTAAGAGCCTGTTTTCATGCTGGTTGGGAAGGTGGGGAGAAAAACGGCTTTCCTTTATTCAGTGCCTGCTCATTCAATGAGCTAGGTGCTCAGAGCAAACTTACAGCAACAGATAATCTTCAGGCCGGGTGCGGTGGCTCACACCTGTAATTCCAGCGTTTTGGGAGGCTGAGGCGGGTGGATGGATCACTTGAGGCCAGGAGTTCGAGACCAACCCGGCCAATGTGGTGAAACCCCATCTTTACTAAAAATACAAAAATCAGCCAGGTGTAGTGGTGCATGCCCGTGATCACAGCTACTCAGGAGGCAGAGACACGAGAATCACTTGAACCCAGGAGATAGAGGTTGCACCAAGATCACACCACTGCACTCCAGCCTGGGTGACAAAGCGAGAGACTGTCTCAAAAAAAAAAAAAAAAAAAAACTTTTCAGAAAAGGGCAAAACCATGACTGTCATACAGATGTAAAAACGAACGCACTGAAGATGTTTTTTAGCTCATGAGAGAATCAGGCAGATATTAGTGACTGAAAAGGGAATCAGAAGGACGGGGCATTTGTAGACCAGGGAGTATTCAAATGCAAGTGCAAATGGAGGCAGATCTGGGGAGTTTTGGCAGGAGAAGGGAGGAAGGGAGAGAAGGCAATTGCACTTCTACCGGACAAGACAGAATCTGGGTGTTTATGGGAGAGAACGATTTTCACTGCTGTAAGTTATCCACAGCTCGCAGAGTTGTAAAACAACTCCCAAAGAGTCAGAGTCGGAGAACCTGGAGGAGCGTTCTCTGGTCTTCCTTATGCAAGCGTGTTCCGCTGAGGTCCACATTTATCACCTACAAGTACAAGGATGCCCCTGCAGAGACTGGTAGCAAATGCTGGAAAAATGGGTTGGTGGCATGAGATGTAAATAATAGTTCGAGACAACCGATGAGGAAGAGGAGAGGGGGTCCCATGGCAAAGACAGGCCTGAGAGTGACAGCCACATCCTGGTGCCACACAGAGCAGCTCCTTGAAAGGCAGGAAAGAGTCGGCTGCGGTGGGCCGGGGTGGTGGCACGCGCGACGGTGATTGTACCTGCTTGCGTTCCTTCGTGTGTTTGACATTTCCTGCGTGTTCTGAGTCATTCAGGTTCTTGGCTGGAGCCAAGAGACCTGGGCTGCAGACCCATCCCTCTGCCAACTTGCTGTGTGCCTTTGGGCAAGCCCTCACCCTCTCTGGGCCTCTGTTTTCCTGCTTTTCACTGTCGATTGATGACACAGGATGCTCGCTGGGGTGGTCCTGGCGCCACCGTCTGGGATTCTGGCAGTTCACGGGAAAGAGAAACCTGAGTGTGCAGGAAAGGCCTGCTTGAGTCAGGGTTCTCCATTCCAGGCCAACAGAATCAATAGCAGTTACGTGTGCACGTGTGTGTGTGCATGTGTGTGTTTTCATACATACCCCTGCGAGAGGGAGCTGAGAGTGCTGTCAGCTCTAGGAACTGTGGGAGGGGAGAGGGGTTCCCAGGGCTCACCCTGGCACACTCCCCTCCTGGCTGTTGCTACACAAGGCCCGGATTATGTGGGGCTCACGCCGAGTGAGCAAACTTCAAAACAGATCCTCCTGTTGGTGTTTTTTGAGATAGGGGAAGGGGTAAAAGGCTTTGTCCTTGTTTGGATAATGCAGAGGCTGGAGGGAAAAACAAAGCCTTCTTGGCTTCAGAGGCGCTGGGCTCCGGGCAGGCTCCTCAGCCCTGTGACCTGTGAGTGGCTCTGGGGCCACAGCTGGCCCGGGGCCTGCAGTGGGGTTTGCACGTGGCAGGGAGGCCTGTTACCTGAGGACAGGGAAGAAGAAGAAGGCCCAGGGCCATTTTGGCTGTTCCATCTGGTGTCACTGTCTCCTGCAAGGCTTTGAAGCGAGGATGCTGTCGCTGTGTCCCTGTGCCCTGGGAGGAGTGGGTGCCTCAGAAGGTGCCCCTGCATTGCCAGGGAGGGGGATGTGTCCAGGTGTGGGACCTGGTGCCCCCAGAAGTTTGCTTCCCCGCTGTTTGCTTGGCTTGTAACAGGTTTGTCATGGAGGCTGTGTCGCTAGTGAGGGCCGGGTTTCCAGGCTAGCCCACAAGGGGGTGTAATCGGGACCCTGGGGGCCCTGGGGAAGGGTGGGACAGAGCTGGAGGGGCCTGGAGCCTGGGCTGCAGTGAGGTCCAAGCTGTGGGAGTGGGGACAGGTCAGGTCTGTCCCCGGCTGGAAACTGCCTTCTTCTCATGATCAAGCATCGGGAGCCCCTCCTGCCTGTCGTGAGGTTTGAGTGACATGACAGGGTGGCAGGAAGTCCCCACGGGCCAAGGGCAGGAGCAGCGCTTGTCACCGCTGCATCTGGAAGCCAGGGCTTGTTGGGTGGCCGAGGCACACATGACCGGCATGCGCCAAGTCCGCAGCTCGCCAGGCAGCCCTTCTTCCTGACCAGTGGCCTGCGGTTTGGCCGGAGCTGTGGGTGTAGATGATTGGGTTTCTTTTCTCACTTTCACAGCAGGCAAGGGGCAGCTCCCTGAAGGGTGTGAGCACAGGGTCCCAGCCTGGGTCTCGCTCCTGTGTCCCTCTCCAGTCCCTAGCAAGCTGCTCCCCGGCCTGGGGAGGACTGGGAAGAGGCACTGGGGCTCCGCCTGGAGAAGGCAGGCCCAGGGGCCTCGGCTGGGCACGCTGGGCCTCCCCTGCCTGGCACCCGGGGTCCTGCACCCTGCCAGGGAGTCCAACCCGATCCTGGGTCTGCACCCGGGCCCTGCCAGCTGGCTCCACCACCTCCACCCATCTGCCTCCTGCCCTCGGAAGCCGTGCTGTGGTCTCTGGGATCAGGTGATTGTGGAAAACCACAGAGGACCGAAGCCCAGGGGAGGCTGTGGGGCGGGGCTGGCGGCAGGTCATGTCCCTGGTGTGAGAGGTTGTGCGTCCTTGGAGGGGGCTCTGGAATCAGTTGTCTGAACTGGAGTAGGAAGGAGAAAGGAGTGTCCACGAGGAACTTGCTGGAGTCTGACGGCCCAGAACTGCAGGTGTGGAGGAGTCAGAGCTTGTGTGGGCACATGTGTATCTATGCACACGTGTGTGCGTGTGTGTGTGCATGTGTGTTGTGTGCATGTATGTGTTTGCGTGTCTGCGTGTCTATGTGCATGTATCTGCAGGTGTGTCTGCATGTGGGCATGCGTGTCTGTGTACATGTATGCGCATGTGTGTGTCTGTGTGAGATGTGGGAAGTACGCACATGATGCCAAGACCTCGCCTGCTTGTCTTCCCGGGGACCCTCCCGGGGGCTCTCTCTAGCGGTCTTTGCCACCCTTTCCTCCTTCCTCTCCCTGGTCTTGGGCTCCGGCAATGATCCGGCGTCCCTCAGGTGCTTGGCACCAAGTCAGTGAGTAGTGGGGCAGGGTTCTTGCTCCATCTCGCAGACCAGAGAGAGCAAAACTCCTGGCCAAGGCCACACAGCAGTCTGGCAGCAGGGTGCGGCCTGAGGGAGCAGGATGACAGGGGCTTGGGGAGGCTCTTGGGGTCGGGGGTGGAACTGCCGCAGGAGGTGGAGGCAGGAGTCTGGCTGAAACTGGATATCAAGTCTGGGAAAACGGCCACTGCTTGGCTCCAAAACCAAAACGCCTGGGCTTACCTGTGTTAAGGTAAAAGAAAATGCAGAGGCGGAATTACAGGAGCCATCCTCAGGCTGGTTTGCTGTGCGACGTTGAACAAGTGCCTGCCCTTGAACAAATGTCTGTACCTCACTGGCCTCTGTCTGCTTCTCCGATCAGTGGGGAGGTTGGACGCATCAAGATGATGGAGCTGTGCGAGGGTTTCTTTCCTTCTCTGCTTCCTCCCTCCCTCCTTCCCGCTTTCCCCTGACCACAGAAACATTCCAGAAATACTGTCGAGAACACACACACTCCTTTTCTCGATTCAGAAGTGGGTGTTGTTTATTACAGATGCTCTTTCTTCCCTCTCTCTGTCTCTCTCTCTTAGCTGAATATTGGAGAGTAAGCTGTAGACCCCCGGCAGTCCCTGCTGAACATATTAGCTGCCCCTCCTGAACAGAAGGACATTCTCCCGTGTAGCCTGATACCATTATCACACTAAGAAAATTCCCAGCAGTTCCTTAATGTCATCGACTACGCAGGCCACATCCAAATCCCACAGTTGTCCCTGGCATGGCTGCAGTGCTCTTTCATAAACCTGCACCCACCGAGGCTCCCACGCTGCCTTGAACTGTTGCGTGTCTTGGGCTTCTTTCCATTGGAAAACAGCCCCCTATAGCCTCCCTCCTTTTAAAAACTGACATTCCAGCCTGGCCAACATGGTGAAACCCCATCTTTACTAAAAACACAAACATTAGCCAGGCGTGGAGGTGCATGCCTGTAGTTCCAGCTACTCAGGAGGCTGAGGCAGGAGAATGACTTGAACCCAGGAGGTAGAGGTTGCAGTGAGCTGAGACCAAGCCACTGCACTCCAACCTGGGCGACAAAGTGAGACCCCGTCTCAAAAAAAACAAAATGACATAAACATTTAAAGCGACCAGGCCAATTGTCCTGTAGAATGTCTCTCCTAGATTTGTCAGATTTCCTCCCCACATGATGTCTTTTGTGTGTGTGTGTGTGTGTGTGTGTGTGTGTGTGTGTGTGTGTGAGACGGAGTCTTGCTCTGTCACCTAGGCTGAAATGCAGTGGCATGATCTCGGCTCACTGAAACGTCCACCTCCCAGGTTCAAGCAATTCTCCTACCTCAGCCTCCTGAGTAACTGGGATTACAGGCCCATGCCACCATGCCCGGCTAATTTATGGATTTTTCGTAGAGACAGGGTTTTACCATGTTGGTCAGGCTGGTCTTGATCTCCTGACCTCGTGATCCACCCACCTCAGCCTCCCAAAGTGCTGGGATTACAGGCGTGAGCCACCACGCCCAGCCTCATTTCTTTTTTTTTTTTTTTTGCTGTTTTTGAGACAGCGTCTCACTCTTTCACCCAGGCTGGAGGGCAGTGGTGCAACCAGCCTCAACTGCAGCCTCAACCTCCTGGGCTCCAGCGATCCTCCTACCTCAGCCTCCTGAGTAGCTGAGACTACAGGTGTACACCACTACATCTGGCTAATATTTTTTTTTATCTTGCAGAGACAGAGGTCTTGCTGCATTACCCAGGATGGTCTTGAACTCCTGGGGTCAAGCACTTCTCCCGCCTCAGCCTCCCAAAGCACTGGGATTACAGGCACGAGCCACCGCACCTGGCCTTGATGTCTTTTCTCTTGTTCTTGGACCTAGAGGTATTTCCTGTAAATTGAACATTAGCACCGAAGGCTTAATTGGATTCAGATGAAACTTTCTGGGCATGAGTTCTTCACAGCTGTGGGTCCTTCCTGTTCCAGGAAGGTGTGACGTCAGGTCACCCTGCTGTCATGACTCTAGATGAGCTTCTTGGCTAAGGTGGTGGCTGCCAGAGTCCCTGTCATGGAGGTGTGTTTTTCTCTTTTCTTTTTTTTTCAAGACAGAGTCTCTGTTGCCCAGGTTGGAGTGCAATGGCACGATCTTGGCTCACCTCAACCTGCTTCTCCTGGGTCCAAGTGATTCTCCTGCCTCAGCCTCCCGAGTAGCTGGGATTAGTGCACTACCATGCCTGGCTAATTTTTGTATTTTTAGTAGAGATGTGGGTTCACCATGTTGGCCAGGCTGGTCTTGAACTCCTGACCTCAGGTGATCCGCCTGCCTCGGCCTCCCAAAGTGCTGGGATGACAGGTGTGAGCCACCGTGCCTGGCCTAAGCCACTGCGCTGGGCCGTGTTTTTCCCTTTGAGCAGCCCTGGGCTTTGGTGAGCGTCGTCCTGTTCTCTGTCATCTTTCACCTGTGGCTGCGTCATCCACCCACCATCTTGGCCTGAAACACTTCTTGAAAATCAGCTGAGGCCGGGCATGGTGGCTCACGCCTGTAATCCCAGCCCTTTGGGAGGCCAAGATGGGCGGATCACAAGGTCAGGAGATCGAGACCACGGTGAAACCCCGTCTCTACTAAAAATACAAAAAATTAGCCGGGCGCGGTGGCGGGCGCCTCTAGTCCCAGCT
>NW_012114466.1:2901111-2903361 GCF_000951035.1 Colobus angolensis palliatus | reverse complement strand
CTGAGGCAGGAGCATTTCTTGAACCCGGGAGGTGGAGGTTACAGTGAGCCGAGATCGTGCCACCGCACTCCAGCCTTGGCAACAGAGTGAGACTCCATCTCAAAAAATAAAAAATAAAATTCTCCTTGTCTACTGAGTCCACTTCTGGATGGGGACTACAGGACTAGAGTCATGAGTCTTGGGTGCAGCTGGAGTCATCTGCCAGAAGTGCAAACGTCTGAAAAGGCCAATCTTAGATTCTTTTTTTTTTTCTTTTTGAGACAGTGCCTCACTCTATCGCCGAGGATGGAGTGCAGTGATGCCATCTCGGCTCATTGCACCTTCTACCTCCGGGGTTCAAGCAATCCTCCTGCCTCAGCCTCCTGAGTAGCTGGGATTACAGATGCCTGCCATCATGCCTGACTAATTTTTGTATTTTTAGTAGAGATCGGGTTTTACCATGATGTCCAGGCTGGTCTTAAACTCCTGACCTCAGGTGATTCACCCGCTTTGGCCTCCCAAAGTGCTGGGATTGCAGGCATGAGCCACTATGCCCAGCCTAATCTTGGGTTCCAAAGTAGTGATGTTATCTATAGGAGTAATCGGGGAAGATACAAATCTTGTGACCTCCGGAACAATGGCTGGTGACTACGCCTAGGTCTTTGCAGAATTCAGACCCCTCTCGTTAATCCTCACCTTGTAGCCTTTTATTAGTTTTACAAAGATGATTTAGTTTTGGGAAGGGATATTATCATTTAAACTATAAACTAAACTTCTTCCAGAGTTAGCTTGGCCCATGCCCAGGAATGGCCAAAGGCAGTTTGGAAGTTAAAAGCAGGATGGAGTTGGTCAGATCAAATCTCTTTCACTGTCATAATTTTTTCACTGTTATAATTTCGGCAAAGGTGGTTTCACTGTTACTGATGGATTTTTGAAGTTTTAATTTTCAGTTCGTTCTTTGCTGGCATATGGAAATAGACTTGATTTTTGTATATTAAGTTTCTTCAAAACTTTGCTAATTTTGTTTATTGGTTCTAGTAGTTCCTTTGTAGATTCCTTAGGATTTTTATTTAAATGATCATGTAGTTTGCAAGGATGTTTTGTTTTTTTTTTTTGAGACAGATTCTTGCTCTGTCAGCCAGGCTGGAGTACAGTGCCATGATCTTGGCTCACTGCAACCTCCACCTCCTGGTTCAAGCGATTCTCCTGCCTCAGCCTCCCAGATAGCTGGGACTACAGGCGCACGCCACCATGCCTGGCTAATTTTTGTATTTTTAGTAGAGATGGTGTTTCACCATGTTGATCAGGCTGGTCTTGAACTCCTGACCTCAGGTGATCCGCCTGCCTCGGCCTCCCAGAGTGCTGGGATTACAGGCGTGAGACACCCCGCCTGGCCCTTTTTTTTTTTTTCTCTTTGAGACAAAGTCTTACTCTTGTCCCCCAGGCTGCAGTGCAATGGCGTGATCTTGACTCACTGCAGCCTCCACCTTCCAAGTTCAAGCGATTCTCCTGCCTCAGACTCCTGAGGAGGTGAGATTACAGGCACCTACCACCATACCTGGCTAATTTTTGTATTTTTAGTAGAGATGGGGTTTCACCATGTTGGTCAGGCTGATCTCGAATTCCTGACCTCAGATGATCTGCCCACCTCGGCCTCCCAAAGTGCTGGGATTACAGGCGTGAGCCACCGCGCCCAGCCTGCAAGTAAATTTTTACTGCTTTTCCTTTCCAATCTTTATGCCTTTTTCTTCCTTGTCTTATTACAGTGGGTGGGACCTCCAGTATACTGTTGAATAGAGGTGCTGAGAAGGGCTGTCACTGTTCATTGTTCTGAGCGCTTTCAGTCTTTCAGTCTTTCACTGTTCTGTGTGATGTTAGCTGTAGATTTTTTGTAGTTGCTCTCTACCTGGTTTAGGAAGTTTTCTTCTGTTCTTATCTTGCTAAGTTTTATTGTGAGTGAGTCTCGAATGTTGTGAAATCCTTTTTTCCTTTTTCTACATCTATTGAGATCTCATTTTTTTCCTTTTCTGTTTTACTATGTTTTTATGTTTCTTTTTACTACTGTTTTACTTTTTTTTTTTTTTTTTCCCCGAGACAGAGTCTCTGTTGCCTAGGCTGGAGTGCAGTGGCACGATCTCGGCTCACTGCAAACTACAGTGATTGACTGCTTTTTTTTTTTTTTTTTTTAGTAGAGACAGGGTTTTGCCATTTCGGCCAGGCTGGTCTCGAACTCCTGACCTCAAATGATCCACCCACCTCGGCTTCCCAAAG
>NW_012114466.1:2896527-2900873 GCF_000951035.1 Colobus angolensis palliatus | reverse complement strand
TCCCAGCTACTGGGGAGGCTGAGGCAGGAGAATGGCGTGAACCCAAAAGGCGGAGCTTGCAGTGAGCTGAGATCCGGCCACTGCACTCCAGTTCGGGCGACAGAGCGAGACTCCGTCTCAAAAAAAAACAAAAAACAACTTTGCAAAGCTGAAGCAAACTCTTCTTGTTCATGATAGGTTGTACTTTTTATATATTGCTGGGTTTGATTTGTTAATATTTTGTTAAGATTGTTTACATCTATGTTCCTAAGGGAGATGAAGCTTCCTTTTCTTGTATTGTCTTCGGTTTGGGCATAAGGGTAATGCTGGCCCCATAAAAAAAGTTAGGAAGCATTTCCTTATCTTCTGTTTTCTGGCAGAGTTAGTGGAGAACTGGTATTATTTCTAATGTACATGTGGTAGAATTCATATGTAGCACCAGAGTTTTCTTTGCATTTGTTTTCTCTCTCTCTTTTCTGAGAGAGGGTCTCTTCCTGCCTTCCAGGTCTCCCGTGATTGTGCCGTGGTGCAATCATGTCTCATTGCAGTCCTGACCTCCTGGGTTCAAGCGGTCTTCCTACTTCAGCCTCCCAAGTATCTGGGACTACAGGTGTGCACCACCATGCGCAGTTAATCTTTATTTTTTGTAGATACGAGATCTCATCTGTTGCCCAGACTGGTCTTAAACTTCCGGGCTTAAGTGACCCTCCTGCCTTGGCCTCCCAAAGTGCTGGGATTATAGGTGTGAGTCACCAAGCCTGACCAGGAAGCTTTTCTTAACAAATTTGACTTATGTACTAGATAGTGGGTTATTCGGGTTATCAGTTTCTTCTTGAGTGAGCTTTGGTAGCTTGTGTCTTTCAGGAATTGTGTCAAGTTTATCTAGATTGTTGAATGTATTAGCATAAGGGCATTTGTAATATTCTCTCATTATCCTTTTAATGTCTGTAGTACCTGTAGTGATGTCTCCTGTCTCAAGATGTAGATTTAGCTTCACCTTTGTATTTTAAGACATTTACTTTGTAAACTTTACTGTGTTCTGATTAGTGAATTGAAACATGCATGCATTTTTATAGTAATAACACCTTTCCCCAAAGACCCCAAATAGCTTGGTTTTTACTAATTATACTATGTGTCAGCAGAATATTAACATACTTCACAGGACAGATGTTTTATGACACCAAGATAGTATGGCATTTGTAAAACTATGTGAAATGTAGAATTTTTCTTTTTTCTCTTTCTTTTTCCTTAAGACAGGGTTTCATTCCTATTGCCCAGGCTGGGGTGCAATGGCACGATCTTCACTCACTGCAGCTTCCGCCTCCCAGACTCAAGTGATTCTCCTGCCTTAGTCTCCCAAGTAGCTGGGACTAAAGGTGCACAGTACCACACCCAGCTAATTTTAGTAGAGATGGGGTTTTGTCATGTTGCCCAGCCTGGTCTTGAACTTCTGGCCTCAAATGATCCACCCTCATCAGCCTCCCAAAGTGCTGGGATTGCAGGCATGACCCACCACACCAAGCAAAATGTAGAATTATTAACACGCCCTTTATACTGTGATGATGATGGCTGTGAACATTTACTGCATACCAATCACATGCCAGGTACCATGCTGGGCAATTGACTGCATTATCTCACTAAGTCCTTCTGTGCTCTCTGTGAGGAAGGTGCTGTTGTTGTCTATATTTTATAAGCTAAGAAATGGAGATGCAGGGTTGAGACAGGTGCCAGAGGCTCTCCAGGTAGTCTGGCTACAAGATGCTCACTCATTCTGCTCTAGGGACTTAAATTCATGCCTTTCTAACTGCAAGTCTTATGCCTTTCCTTCCACACCAGGCTGGTTTTCAACAGCCATGGGGTTAAAGTTAAGGATGGACAATGTTAACAGAGATGGATTTTAGTCTTGGTGAGAGGAAGAACGTTTTAGCAGTCATTCCCGAGCCAAGATGAAGTGAACTTCCTGAGAAGGTGGTGAGTGTCCTGTCACTGCCGATGTCTGGGCCGAGGCTGACGCAGCTGCAGTGATAGGATGTTGTAGTTTGAATAGAATTTATCCAACCAACAACATCAACCAAAAAATGCCTTATAATGTAGTGTCTTTACGGTAGCAGGGACTGTATGATATTTGACTGTTTTCTTGTTTATTGGTATTTCTTTGGGGGATTTGATTTGATTTGATTTTTATTTTAATTTTTTTGAGATGGAGTCTTGCTCTGTCGCCCAGGGTGGAGTGTAGTGGTGTGATCTCGACTGACTGCAAACTCCACCTCCCGGGTTCACGCCATTCTCCTGTCTCAGCCTCCCGAGTAGCTGGGACTACAGGTGCCTGCCACCATGCCTGGCTAATTTTTTCTATGTTTTAGTAGAGACGGGGTTTCACCATGTTAGCCAGGATGGTCTCGATCTCCTGACCTCGTGATCCGCCCGTCTCGGCCTCCCAAAGTGCTGGGATTACAGGCGTGAGCCAACGTGCCCAGCCTTTATTATTTATTTATTTATTTATTTTTGAGATGGAGTTTCGCTCTTGTTGCCCAGGCTGGAGTGCAATGGCATGGTCTTGGCTCACTGCAACCTCTGCCTCCCGGGTTCAAGCGATTCTCCTGCCTCAGCCTCCCAAGTAGCTGAGATTACAGGCATGTGCCACCACGCCCGGCTAATTTTTTGGTATTATTAGTAGAGATGGGGTTTCATCATGTTGGCCAGGCTGGTCTCAAACTCCTGACCTCAGATGATCTACCCACATCGTCCTCCCAAAGTGTTGGGATTACAGGCATGAGCCACCGTGCCCGGCCCATAACCCTTTAAGGGAAATTTTTAGTACCTGAATTCTATTTTTTAGCACAAATCACATCTCATTTTTAATCAGTTTGTCTATATTATGTAGCTCCTTAGCATTTTGGAAAAATTAGCTTCCTTGGACTCCTTCAGTCACCTAGATTGGCCCACATTTCCAAATTTGCTTGATGTTTCAACTCAAGCTTTGCCTCATTCAGAAACCAGTAGCCTTCCTGGTTCTGATCACTCATGGAGTGAGTCCTCTGCTCCCAGGTGAGTAAGTCACAAACGAGTAGGTCATGTCCAGATTTCAGGTGCCAGCTACCAAGTTGTAGTCTGAAATTTCAAGGCATTTCCCATTCCCTGAAGATGTCACAAGTACAAGCTGCTTCCAGAGGCTTCTGTAACCCTCATTAATATGTAGGCATCCGGCCAGGCACAGTGGCTCACACCTGTAATCTCAGCACTTGTGGAGGCCAAGGCGGGTGGATCACCTGAGGTCAGAAGTTCGAGACCAACCTGACCAAAATGGTGAAACCCAGTCTCTAGTAAAAATACAAAAAATTAGCCAAGCATGGTGGCGGGAGGCTGAGGCAGGAGAATCCCTTGAACCCAGGAGGCAGAGGTTGCAGTGAGCTGAGGTCGTGCCCTTGTACTCCAGCCTGGACAAAAAGAGTGAAACTGTCTCAAAAAAACAAAAAACAAACAAACAAAAAAAATGCAGGCATCCTTGTACTTGTTAAAATTATTCCTATCTCTCCACTGTGGTGAGGCCTGTGGTAAGCAGCATCTCCTGAAGTGCCACCTGCCTTGTTTGAGAGTCATAAAACCTTGTCTCCTTAATAGGCTCCTGTAGTTCAGAATTTTCGTTAATGTAAATGGGTCCTCCCTGTATCGCCCTTTATTCTGAGTTACCGAGGCTCACTTGCGGGTTCTCAGCACCGGGCACTCGGGGAGGACTTGGTGATTAACTGAAGGGCTTGCTTCAGCGGGCGGTGTCAGAGCAGAATTAATGTCGCTGCGCACTGTAGGTGTACCCCGCCACCTACAGTGGTGGGGGTAGGGGTGCGTGGAAGAGGTGTTTGCTGTTGCTTGTAACTCACCCCTCCTCCTGCTGGGAGCCTCTCCCTGTATCCCCCCTGCCTCAAGGCCCGCTGTGCCCTGCACCCTCTGTCCATCACCCTCGCCGTCCATGCAGCTCAGGACATGTCCCATGCACCTGCTCCTCCTGCAGTGCTGCTCCTGCTGTTTCTGGGATGGGCTTTTTGCCCTCAGGCTCCTGAGCTATTGTAGGTTCTAGAAACCTCTGCTGTTCTCAGGCGCTCCTCTGCTCAAGAACCTGCTGTGTCTCCCTAGCTCGTGTCCCTCAAGTCTGAATTCTTCCACTCCCGTAACACGCTGCTGTTCTTCAACAGGCATCCTCTACCGCCTCCCGCTGGGCACAGTTGGAGCAGCCTCTGTCATGGTACGTGCCTGTCTCACGCTAGGGACCGGGGCTGGGCTCAGACCCTGGCGGCTGACTCCCCATGTGGTGCTTAAACGTTCATCTCAATTTTAAACGTTTCTCCTAACAGTTTTTTTTTTTTTTTTTT
>NW_012114466.1:2890759-2895469 GCF_000951035.1 Colobus angolensis palliatus | reverse complement strand
GCCTCCCAAAGTGCTGGGATTACAGGCGTGAGCTGCTGCGCCTGACCTATTTTATTTATTTATTTATTTGTATTTCCATAGGTTATTGGGAACAGGTGGTGTGGCTACGTGAGTAAGTTCTTCGGTACTGATTTGTGAGATTTGGGTGCACCCATCAGTTGAGCAGTATACACTGCACCCAGTGTGTAGTCTTTTACCCCTCACTCCCTTCCTACCCTTTCCCCCAACTCCCCAAAGTCCATTGTGTTTTTCTTATGCCTTTGCATCCTCATAACTTAGCTCCCACTTATGAGAACATAACGATGTTTGGTTTTCCATTCCTGAGTTACTTCACTTAGAATAATAGTCTCCAGTCTCATCCAAGTTGCTATGAACACCATTAATTCATTCCTTTTTATGGCTGAGTAGTAGTCCATCGTATGTATATATCACAATTTCTTTATCCTCTCGTTGATTGATGGGCATTTGGGTTGGTTCCACATTTTTGCATTTGCGAATTGTGCCGCTGTAAACACGTGTGTGCAAGGATCTTTTTTGTATAATGACTTATTTTCCTCTGGGTAGATACCCAGTAGTGGGATTGCTGGATCAAATGGTAGTTCTACTTTTAGTTGTTTAAGGAGTCTCCACACTGTTTTCCATAGTGGTTGTGTTAGTTTACACTCTCACCAGCAGTGTAGAAGTGTTACCTGTTCACCACAGCCACGCCAACATCTATTATTTTATGATTTTTTGATTATGGCCATTCTTTCTTCTGTAACTTCTTCACATGGTCAGGCTAAAATCAATTTTCTGTGCCCTGGGGATGATAGCGAAGCGGCAGAAATAATGGCCTCACCCTTGATTCATTTCTGCCCTCAATTCTAATGGTCAGCCCTCCTCTCTCTCTAACCCCATGGTTTTTTTTTTTTGGTTTTCTTTTTTTTGAGGCGGAGTCTCGCTCTGTTGCCCGGACTGGAGTGCAGTGGCCGGGTCTCAGCTCACTGCAAGCTCCGCCTCCCGGGTTTACGCCATTCTCCTGCCTCAGCCTCCCGAGCAGCTGGGACTACAGGCGCCCGCCACCTCGCCCGGCTAGTTTTTGTATTTTTAGTAGAGACGGGGTTTCACCGTGTTAGCCAGGATGGTCTCGATCTCCTGACCTCGTGATCCTCCCGTCTCGGCCTCCCAAAGTGCTGGGATTACAGTCTTGAGCCACCGCGCCCGGCCTAACCCCATGTTAAAAGGTAACTTCCAGGAAATGGAAAATCAGAACTCTCACACAGATAATAAAACCAACATGTTAATGATTTTCATTCACCCGTAATGAGTGAACCAGGCAGCAGCTACTATCAGTTCAAAAGACGGTCCGCAAAATACACCACAAATAGATCAGGAATATTGGAATAGATACATAACGAAAGGCAGAAAGTGGAATTGCACACTGACTGACTTTTTGGTCTCTGACTTTTTTGTTTTTTTTTTTTTTCTTTTACGACAGAGTCACTCTGTCGCCCAGACTAGAGTGCAGTGGCGTGATCTCGGCTCACTGCAACCTCCGCCTCTCAGGTTCAAGCGATTCTTCTGCCTCAGCCTCCCTAGTAGCTGGGATTACAGGTGCCTGCCATCCATGCCTGGCTAGTTTTTGTATTTTTATTAGAGATGAGGTTTCCATGTTGGCCAGGCTAGTCTCGAACTCCTGACCTCAGGTGATTCACCTGCCTCAGTCTCCCAAAGTGCTGGAATGCCACCGCACCTGGCCGGTGTCTGACTTTTTTTCAACATATTGCAAGACCACTCACGTCGGTATGAGTGTCTGTAGTGGCCTGTTCACATGGCACATAACATCCCACTGTAGGACATCTGCCATTTACATCTCCTTTGCCTGCTGTGGAGATTTACATGGGCGGTTTCCAGTTTGGGAATTTTTTTTTTTTTTTTTGAGATGGATTCTTGCTCTGTCACCCAGGCCGGAGTGCAGTGGGGTGATCACGGCTCACTGCAACCTCTGCCTACCGGGTTCAAGCAATTCTTCTGCCTCAGTCTCCCAAGTAGCTGGGATTACAGGTGTGAGCCATGAGCCAACATGCCCGGCTAATTTTTGTATTTTTAGTAGAGATAGGGTTTCACCAGGTTGGCCAGGCTGGTCTCGAACTCCTGGCCTTGTGATCCACCCACCTCTGCCTCCCAAAGTGCTGGGATTACAGGCGTGAGCCACTGCACCTGGCCGTGAAGCTTTTAATAGTGCTGCTCAGAGCACATGTCTTTTGTTGTTGGTGGTTTTGGTTTTTTTATTTTTATTGAGACAGAGTTTCACTCTGTCACCCAGGCTGGAGTGCAATGGCATGATCACTGCAGCCTCCATTTCCCAGGCTCAGGCAATCCTCCCACCTCAGCCTCCCAAGTAGCTGGGATTATAGGTGCATGCCACCACACCCGGCTAAGTTTTGTATTTTTTTGTAGAGACGGGGTTTCACCACGTTGACCAGGCTGGTCTCAGATTCCTGGACTCAAGCAATCCTCCTGCCTCAGCCTCCCAAAATGCTGGGATTACAGGCATGAGCCACCGCGCCCGGCCTAGCACATGTCTTTTGGTACACAGATGTATACTTTTTGCAGGGCATATGCACAAAAGTAGTGGAATTACTGAGTCTTAGGTATACAGATGTTTAAAACTTTTTAAAATTAGATTCCAGCATTAAAACGTTGGCGACCATCTTAGACTCGGACTTCTGAGATGTGTTAGGTCCACACACTGTGTACCGGGTCTGAGCCAGGCGAGGTCTCTGAGAATCAGAAGTGAGTACTTTTTCTTCATCTTATTTATTTATTTATTTTTATTTTTTGAGGCAGAGTCTTGTTCTGTTGCCCAGGCTGGAGTGCAGTGGCACAATCTTGGCTCACTGCAGTCTCCATCTCATGGGATCAAGTATTTCTCCTTCCTCAGCCTCCCAAGTAGCTTGGATTACAGGCACGCAACACCATGCCCAGCTAATTTCTGTATTTTTAGTAGAGACGAGTTTCAACTTGTTGGCCAGGCTGGTCTCGAACTCCTGACCTCAGGTGATCTGCCTGCCTCGGCCTCCAAAGTGCTGGGATTACAGGCGTGAGCCACTGCGCTCGGCCTTTTTCTTCATTTTAGACAAAACAGCAGGGGGGTTCCTTGAAAAGGGCATTTCCTCAAACCCTGCGGGCTTGTGTGAAACATGCCTCTGGGTTCGGTGTGCTTCTCCCTCACAGTGTCAGAGAGGGAGGGACCCCCCAGGCTGGGACCCCGAGAGGTGACAGCAGGTGTCCTGTCTGCCAGGTGAGCATGTCCAGGCTGGACTTTGAGGAGCTGGCCAGCATAGCTAATGTATGTTTTCCCTCCAGCCTTGTCCTGGGAGAAGATCATTGGTATACATTTAGTTTTTGAGTAGATAATATATTCATGTGGCTTAAAAAAATCTAACTCTATAAAAATACAGTCAGTGGGCTGACACAGTGGTGCAGAACTGTGGTCTCAACTACTTAGGAGGCTGAGGCAAGAGGATTGTTTGAGCCCAGGAGGAAGAGGCTGCAGTGAGCTGTGATTGCACCACTACACTCCTGCCTGGACTACAGAGTGAGATCCTATCTCTTAAAAAACAAAATAAAAAACAGGCCAGGTACGGTGGTTCACGCCTGTAATCCCAACACTTTGGGAGACCGAGGCGGGTGGATCACCTGCGGTCAGGAGTTCAAGACCAGCCTGGTCAACATGGTGAAACCGAGTCTCTATTAAGAACACAAAATATTAGCTGGACATGGGGGCAGGCACCTGTAGTCCCAGCTACTCAGGAGGCTGAGGCAGGAGAATTGCTTGAACTCAGGAGGTGGAGGTTGCAGTGCGCTGAGGTCGTACCACTGCACTCCAGCCTGGGCAACGGAGCAGGACTCCATCTCAAAATGAAATGAAATGAAATGAAATAAAATGTATTCAGTGAAAAGTCTTTCTTCCACCCCATCCTCAGGCCCTACCCTGACCCCCACCACTGGCCAATGCCATTAGTTCATGTTTTATCTTTGTAGACTTCCTTTATGCAGATTTAAATAAAGCCCTGGGGATGGAGGTCATCCTCCTGGGTTGTGAGGCTTTAGTGAGATAACACCCTCATTCACAGTAGAGCTACCCTGTAAGGTGCTAGGTTCTGTGTCACATTTTACAGAAAAATAAACTGAGGTTGAAGAGCATGCCTGAGGAAACCAGGCAACAAGGGCCAAGCCGGGAGGAGAGCCTCGCTTCCAGGTGTCCCCTGGGTTCTACAGACTCCCGTCACGTGCGTCCAAGTGAGGGGCAGTGACTGTCACTGTCACATGTACTGCCAGCGGCTGCTGGGGAGATTTCACTTCTGGGTTTGAAATAACCAGAGGCGATCTTAAGAACCTACGGATGGCCCGCCGCTCTGGAATAAATCATTTTCCGTTCTGCATCTCGCATCAGCATTTCACACCCAGAAGCGGGAAGTCTTGGCGGAGTTTTACATACACTGCTTGGTTTGCTTCCAGTAACTCATGATTTTGCCTTCTGGTTTACTCTCCTTACTGCTTCAGGCGTGCAGCGATAGGAACGCATTCTTGCTTGGGTTGCTGTGGCAGCGTGACAGTAATGCATATTCAGGAGATTGCAGTATGAGGTTCAAGTGTGGGCTGGATTCAGATGGGGTCCCTCGACCTGCCTCATCCTATTTCCTTACCGTTGTGCTTCCCGTATAC
>NW_012114466.1:2888681-2889589 GCF_000951035.1 Colobus angolensis palliatus | reverse complement strand
AAAAAATAAATTAACCACTTTAAAGTACACAATTGAGGGGTGTTGAGTCCACTCACAGTGCTGTGTACCCACCGCTGCTAGTTAGTTCCAGAATGTTTTCAACACCCCAGTGGGAAACTCCCATTAAGCAGACAGTCCTCTGCCCTCCCTCCCCTAATTCCTGGCATCCACCCATCTGCTTTCTGTCTCCATTCGTTTGCCTATTCGGGACACTTCATGTAAATGGAACCCTACTGTGTGTGCTTTTTAGTGCCTGCCTTCTTTCACTGAACAGAGTGGTTTCAAGTTCCTCCGTGTTGGGTCATAGGCCAGAACTTCATCCTGTTATGGCTCGGTAATATTCCACCGTATGGCTGGACTGCACGTGGCTCATCCATCCGTCCACTGGTGGACATTTGGGCCGTTGCCACCCTTTGGCTGTTGTGAGCGGTGCTGCTCTGAGCATGTGTGTGCCTGTATTTGCTCAGTCCCTGTCTCCAGCTTTCCTGGGCTTCTCACTGGGAGTGGAACTGCTGGGTCCTAGATTTGGCTTTCTGGGGAGCTGCCACACTGTTTTCCACTGCACGTTTTAGCACTGAAACATCAGGAGGCATCCACCATGCAGTGATGGGGGCTGTTCACGTGGCTGATGTGTAGGGCCACGGGGCTGGGCTTCCAGACAGGTGCCTGCAGTGGGCCTGGGCCAGCCCAACTCCAGCCTGATACACATGCTCTCTGCCTCCCTTTGGGCCAGGCTGCCCCACTCCATCTTTCCACTTAATCTTCTCAGGGCCCAGGAGGTTTCACCGTGTTGGCCAGGCTGGTATTGAACTCCTGACCTTGCATGAAGCCCAAGTCCTCTCTAGGTTCAAGGTTCCATGGTCTGACCCGGCTCTAGCCCAGCCGCGCGAGGTCCCTCCCCTGCCTGC
>NW_012114466.1:2883081-2883926 GCF_000951035.1 Colobus angolensis palliatus | reverse complement strand
AAAAAAAAAAAAAAAAACAGAAATCAGCCAGGCATGGTGTTGCATGCCTGTATTCCCAGCTACTTGTGGGACTGAGGTGGGAAGACTGCTTCAGCCCGGGAGCCTGGTGGAGGTTGCAGCGAGCTAAGATCACACCACTGCCCTCCAACCTGGGTGACAGAGTGAGACCCTGTCTCGAAAAAAAAAAAAGAATACAGAAATCAGCCGGGCATGGTGTTGCATGCCTGTATTCCCAGCTACTTGTGGGACTGAGGTGGGAAGACTGCTTCAGCCCGGGAGCCTGGTGGAGGTTGCAGCGAGCCAAGATCACGCCTCTGCCCTCCAACCTGGGTGACAGAGTGAGACCCTGTCTCGAAAAAAAAAAAGAAAGAAGTAAAACTAATTGGAAAAGGAGGGCTTGCTAATGTGTTTTGAGAAATGAATTATACACTTGTCCAAGCATTGCCCAGGTGCTCTGAGAAGCCAACGGGCAGTGTCCTGCTAGTGTTTAAAGAGCAGAGGCTGAAATTTAATGAATTGTTTCATTAATCAAGGGCACTGTATGTCTCATCCAAAGCAACAAACATCTGCAAAAATGTAGACAACAAACTACTCCATGCCCAGCAGTTGGTCGGAGGAAAACATCTTGCGTTGCTTTGTTTTGTTTTTTTGAGACAGGGTTTTGCTCTGTCGCCCAGGCTGGAGTACAGTGGTGCGATCCCAGGTCACTGCAACCTCTGCCCCGCCAGTTCAAGAGATTCTCCTGCCTCAGCCTCCTGAGTAGCTGGGATTACAAGCACCCACCACCACACTCAGCTAATTTCTGTATTTTTAGTAGAGACATGGTTTTGCCATGTTGGTCAGGC
>NW_012114466.1:2872471-2876246 GCF_000951035.1 Colobus angolensis palliatus | reverse complement strand
GGGTTCAAGCCATTCTCCTGCCTCAGCCTCCTGAGTAGCTAGGACTACAGGCACATGCCACCATGCCCAGCTAATTTTTTTGTATTTTAGTAGAGATGGGGTTTCACTGTGTTGCCTGGTCTCGAACTCCTGAGCTCAGGCAGTCCACCCGCATCGGCCTCCCAAAGTGCTAGGATTACAGGCTTGAGCCACTGCACCCAGAACGTGGCCTTCTTCTTCAACGTGCCTCCCTCCACCTGCTCTGCTGGTGGGTACCCAGGGGCTGGGAACCTTCCAGATTATTCATCCTTCTCCCAGCGGAAAGAAAACTAATTGGAACAGGAGGACCTGCCAGGGTTCAGCCTTGGAGGGATGTTGTGGGATTCCATTGCAGTGTACTGTGGGTCCTTCCATGTCATTAGGGGGCTGTGGGCTGTGCTGAGGTTGTGTGCTCCTCCCAGGAAGCGTATGAAGTTTTCAGAGTCGACACTTGAGCCAGGGTCTGCAGACTTCCTTGGGAGATGATGGCACAGCTTTTCGATAGTTCTCTTGTGTTGGAGCAGTTTTCACTTATTTACAACCCAGCTTCTCTGGGCGCAGAGGCTCATGCCTGTAATCCCAGCGCTTTGGGAGGATGAGTCTGGTGGATCACCTGAGGTCAGGAGTTCGAGACCAGCCTGACCAATATGGTGAAACCCTGTCTGTACTAAAAATACACAAAATAGCTGGGCGTGGTGGTGGGCACCTGTAATCCCAGCTGCTCGGGAGGCTGAGACAGGAGAATGCCTTGAACCCAGGATGCAGAGGTTGCAGTGAGCGAAGATTATATCATTGCACGCCAGCCTGGGTAACGAGCAAAACTCCATCTCAACAAACAAACAAACAAAAATACCCCCAGCTTCTTGAGAAATTTAACCATATCAAGAGACCATGTGAGGGCCTCAGCCATCCTGAAAAGATGCCGGCCTTAACCAGCAGTCATCAGGAACAACAAGGGTGGAGGTGCCTGCAGAAGAGCTGAGTGGAAGTCACTCTCCTCTCGGGTGAAATAGAGTTTATAGTCCAAGCGCCAAAGCAAGAAAAATCTAAACATTCCATTGCAGATGCATTGATAGATACAGACAGAGAAAATTATTAGAGCAAAACTTCCAATTGCCAGTGGCTTTTTCTTTTTTTTTTTTTTTTTTTCTTGTTTTTTTTTTTTTAGACGGAATCTTGCTGTCACCCCGGCTGGAGTGCAGTGGTGTGATCTCAGCTCACTGCAACCTCCACCTCCCGGGTTCAAGCAATTCTCTGCCTCAGCCTCCCGAGTAGCTGGGATTACAGGCACCTGCCACCATGCCCAGCTAATTTTTGTATTTTTAGTAGACGTGGGGTTTCACCATGTTGGTCAGGCTGGTCTTGAACTCCTGACCTCGCGATCCACCTGCCTCGGCCTCCCAAAGTGCTGGGGTTACAGGCGTGAGCCACCGCACCTGGCCAGAATAGTGTTTTGTAAATAAAGTTGACTTCAGTATTTTAAGAAGTGGTCATCGTGGGGCTGAGCAAGTGTTTTGGGGTCTGAAGCTCTGGTCTGGGGCCGAGGCTGGGAGCTCAGAGTGGAGATCCATCAGGTGGTGTGAAGCACGGTGGGGAATGGAAGGTTCCAGGTCTGAGGACCAGAAGAGGCGGAGGTAGACGCTCAGAGACGTGGAGGGTAGTGAGTGGCAGGGGAGAGAAAGAGAAGTCCACGCCGGACCTGACTCTGCAGGACAACACACGTCCCCTGCCCTCGGTTCAGATCTTCCGGCACATAACCCATTCCGTGGCCGGCTGGGCTTTCCTGCAGCACACAGGCCTAAAGGGAGTTCAGCTCTTCTTCCGCTTTTGCAAAAATGGTTAGCAACTTCAAACAAAAACCACAGCAGACTTGCGACTCCCTCCCGATAGATTGCTGCTGCCTTTATGATGCGTTTTAATCGCCCTCCACTGGGCGAGAATGATGAATCGCCCCACGCATCCTGTGGGTAACGGCTCTGGGAATCATTTCTTTATTCATAAACCAGGCTTCTCCCGTTGGAGAGACAGTGAGTGATGTGGTGTTGTAACCAGCGAGGGGAGAAACAGGGGTCGTGAATTCATCTGATGCCTTGCAGAATTTGCATTTTATTGATAGTTTTCATTTCCTTCTATATTATATCATATTGAAGTCTGGTTTTGATGTGCTGGCCTGTGCTTCCAGAGAACAGCAAGGGGTATTTACTCATATTGACTGATGGCATCAACACAGATGCAGCATTGACGGCTTAATAAGTGGGAAGGTTGAAAGTTCTGGGGATTCCTCTCAGCTGCTGGGGAGACCGAGGGAGCGAGGAAGGCCGGCCTCGGTGTGGGACGTGCACAGGGCAGAGGAAGCTACGGAGGCTTGGCTGGGAGTCAGCCTCGGCCAGCTGCCCATGTCAACCCATCCTGATGCTTACTTGGTCTTTGGACCTCAGTTTGCTCACCTGTAAAAGAAGAGATGAGACACAGCACTCCTGGAAGCACCCAGCATCCTACCTGGTCCGTAGTTACAGCTCACCATGCACTTACTGTGTTCTGGGGCTGGGCCAAGATTTCCTGCAAGTTATTGATTTAATCTTTCCTGTAACCCCTCCAAGTCAGTTTCATTAGTATTTCCATATTGCAGATGATCAAAGAGGCACCAGCCCAGCCCAGCCAGGGACTGGGCAGAGGAAGAGATTCTACTCTGGCAGGCTGGGTACAGCCCTTTGCTTTTTCTCTCTCTCTCTCTTTTTAAACCTTTTCATTGGCCAGGCACAGTGGCTCACGCCTGTGATCCCAGCACTTTGGGAGGCCGAGGCGGGCGGATGACAGGGTCAGGAGATTGAGACCATCCTGGCTAACACGGTGAAAGCCCATCTCTACTAAAAATACAAAAAATTAGCCAGGCGTGGTGGCGGGCACCTGTAATCCCAGCTACTGGGGAGGCTGAGGCAGGAGAATGGCGTGAACCCAGGAGGCGGAGCTTGCAGTGAGCCGAGATCATGCCACTGCACTCCAGCCTGGGCAACAGAGCGAGACTCCGTCTCAAAAAAAAAAAAAAAATCTATTGATATGAGCCAGGTGCTGTGGCTGGTGCCTGTGATCCCAGCTACTTGGGAATCTATTGATATGAGCCAGGTGCCGTGGCTGGTGCCTATCATCCCAGCTACTTGGGAGGCTGAGGATCGTTTGAGCCTAGGAGATCAAGGCTGCAGTGAGTTATGCTCATGCCACTGCACCCCTGCCTGGGTGACACAGCCAAACTCTGTCTCTTGAAAGAAAAAAAAAGAAATCTGTTGGTATGAAAACAAAGTACCAAATTAGTTGCCCTTCTGGTTTGGGAGGGAGTAAAAAGCCTTCGGTAGCAGCTCACTTTCAGAGCTCAGTATCGTGCAAGGCCATGGGCTCTGCAAACAGTAGGTGTTTACTGAATGAATGAGTCAGCACTGTATGCAAGCAGGATGCTTATGAGGGGCAGGGACATGACCCAGTGTGGACTCTGGGCTGGGTCCCTTTGCATGTACCATACTCTGCCCTGGGACCCTCTTACCCTCATTGCAGATGGCAGAGTGGACAGGGGCTCATGGTGTGCTTGGGTACCTCGGGCCCTGTGGCTGGCTGAACTGAGTCCAGGCTCCTCAGGTGGGAATTCATCCTTACCTGTCTATCTTGGCTTCATCCCCACACCCCCATCTAAGACCTCTGGGCCAGCTGACCAGAGCCACGGGTCCCCTCCCCACACCACCCCAGCCAGCACAAACGCCCTCACCAG
>NW_012114466.1:2864967-2871976 GCF_000951035.1 Colobus angolensis palliatus | reverse complement strand
GTCCAACGTCAGTCCTTGCCCCGGCGACCTTGACCCTCCCTCCTGTTTGGGTCCCAGCAGCTCAGGGAGGCACATCTGTGATCTCCGAACACCCCCTGCGGTTCCTCAGTGACCAGGGGTCCCAGCGCAGGCGCTGCTGTGCTCCCCGGAATGGCCTGGAGCTGGACACAAAGCCACTGCCCGCCGCCCCGGCTTCTGCTGCCTCTGCTGTTGCTGGAGACCGGCATCTGCTGCGTCTCTGCCCGGTGGGTGGAGGCCCCCACGGTGTGCTCCTCCGGGGGGCAGCCGACGGTGGGCTGGGGGGCGGGGTGGGCTGTATTTTTCGGAATGGGGCTGGCTCTCTTCCGTCCACAGTTCCCACAAGGTAACTCTAAGTCTTTGGAGTTTCTCAAGTGAAAGGAGTATCTTTGTTATTCATGGGGTGGGGCTCTAAGACCTCCAGGAAGGGAAGGGCTGGAGGCTGAGTTCACTCTGTGGCCTGTGATTCCATCAGTCCCACCGACGAAATGAAGCTTTAGTGGGGGCCCTGGATTTCCAGAGGTTCCGTTGGCCCCTCGGCCATCACCGGTTGGTGATGCTGTGACGATGGGCGCAAAGGGGAGGCCTCCTGACTCCACGGGAGAGAGGTCACAGACGCTCTGTGGCCAGGACGCTGCCAGATCTCACCCTGCGCGTCTCTTCCTGTGGCCGGTCCTGAATTGCGTCGTTTGTGATAAAACTGTAATTGTAAGTATAGTGCCTTCCTGAGCTCTCCAAGTCATTCTAGCAAATTAGCAAACAGGAAGGGATTGTGGGAACCCCTAGATTTGTAGCCAGCTGGCCAGATGCGTGGGTGGCATTCTCGTGTGGGTGCCCTCAACCTGTGAAGGGTAGTCTGAGCCCAGATAAAAGCCATTGCAGATGTAGATGATGGGTGTGGCTGCCAGGGCTCCCACGGTTCTCAGAGAGGTGCTTGTGGGGCTGGGCATGGACCTCCCACTTCCCCTGATCCCTTTGCCCTGGGGCCTAGCAGGGCTGTGTCTCTCTCCAGAGCTGAGTGCACAGCGGGCCCCCAACAAATGCTGGTTGAGCTGATCTTCCATTGGTGCAATTATCTAGCACATCCCCCAAGACTTTTGCACTTGCTCTGATTCCAGAGATGATAATGCTACTCAGTTTTTTTTTTTAATTTTTTATCTTGATGTTATCTTTCTCTTTCAACCCTAAAGGCATTGATTTGACTCCTTATTTCTTCAGTAGCCATATAAATGATTCATCACTTTAGGAGCAAAGTTCTTTCCGCTTTTATCCCACAGGAGGTGGGCACAGGCTCCGGGTCAGCCATGGAACCCTGGCCTCTGCAGTGGCAGACACTTTGTCTGGAAAACACTCTACTTTCAGGGGTAGCCATTGAAGATTTTCTGCCTGAAAACTCCCACTTGGCAAGGGAAGCAAATAAAAGCGTGGCTTACAGTGCAACCCTTTAAAACAGAAGCTTGCTAAACAAATGGGAAGCGTGACCAGAATTCGTAAGGAACTGTGAAATGAAGAGGATGCTGTATTTGGAAGCTGTGAAATTGCTCTAGGATTCCAAACCTCAGAGTAGCTTCCAGGCTCCCGGGAAGAATCAGATGCGTGGCCTAAATAAAAAATAGTCCCCTGGCCAGGCAGCCAGGGCGGGGACATCAAAGTGTTCGCACACTGTGCGTGTGCGTGTGTGTGCATCATGCCAGTGTGCGTGTGGGTACATGCATGCACGCAGGTGTGTACTTTTTTTTTTTTCTTTTTTTCAAGAGACAGGGTCTCACTCTGTTGCCCAGGCTGCAGTGTAGTGGCATGGTCCTAGCTCACTGCAGCCTCAAATTCCTGAGCTCAAGTGAGCCCTCCACCTCAGCCTCCCAAAGTGCTGGGATTACAGGCGTGAGCCACTGCACCCAGCCAAGTGTGGAATCTTGATTCATGACCTTTCATGGCTGAGGGGCGAGAAAGCTCACTGCCATCCCTTCTCATTCCGAGGACACACTCTGAGAACAGTTGTAATGACTTTTTTTTCTTCTTGAGACAGGGTCTTGCCATGTCACCCAGGCTGGAGTGCAGTGGTGCGATCACAGCTCACTGCAGCCTCGACCTCCCAGGCTCAAGTGATCCTCCCACCTCAGCCTCCTGAGTAGCTGGGACTAGAGGCGCATGTCACCACAACTGGCTAATTTAAACAATTCGTAGTTTTTGTTTGTTTGTTTGTTTTTGAGACAGAGTCTCGCTCTGTCGCCCAGGCTGGAGTACAGGGGCGAGATCCTGGCTCACTGCACCCTCTGTCTCCCGGGTTCAAGCGATTCTCCTGCCTCAGCCTCCCAAGTAGCTGGGACTACAGGCGTCCCCCTACCACACCTGGCTATTTTTTTTGTATTTTTAGTAGAGACGGGGTTTCACCATATTGGCCAGGCTGGTGTCAAACTCCTGATCTTGTGATCCACCCGCCTTGGCCTCCCAAAGTGCTGGGATTACATGTGTGAGTGACCGCACCCGGCCAATAAGTTTTTTTTTTGATATATATATATCGTCTATCTATCTATCTATCTATCTGTTTATCTATCTATGTATCATCTATGTTTTGAGACGAAGTTTCACTGTGTCGCCCAGGCTAGAGTGCATTGGTGCAATCTCGGCTCACTGCAACCTCCGCCTCCCGCGTTCAAGAGATTCTCCTGCCTCAGCTTCCTGAGTAGCGGGGACTACCGGCGTGCACCACCATGCCCAGCTAATTTTTTTATATTTAGTAGAGAGACAGGGTTTCACCATGTTAGGCAGGTCTTGAACTCCTGACCTAGGGTGATCCGCCCACCTCGGCCTCCCAAAGTGCTGGAATTACAAGAGAGAGCCACCGCATCTGGCCAAAAAAATTTTTTTAGAGACAAGGAAGGTCTCATTATGTTGCTCAGGCTGGTCTCGAACTCCCGGGCTCAAGTGATCCTCCCACCTTGGCCCCCGAAGTGCTGGGATTGCAGGTGTGAACCCTTGTGCCCTGCCAGTCGCTAGATTTGAAGCCTACCCTAAATCGAGGATAATCTTATCTTGATGCTTAGCTAATTAGATCTGTGGTGACCCTGTTTCCAGTGTCACATTCTGAGGGTCCAGGGGGACTTGTGTTTTCTTTTGGGCTGGGCTGGGGCACTCTTCCCCGACTACACAGGGTTAGAGGCGGACTGAGCGGTCCCATAGCCCCTTCCCTGAGGTCTACACCCTAGTCTGCGCCCTCGAGGTCAGCGCTGCCCAGTGGAATGTTCTGGATGCTGGACACACTCCATCCCTGCCTTGTCCAGGGCAGCCCCCACTGTGCGTGACTGCTGGACACCTGAAATGTGGCGGGTGCCACTGAGGAACTGGACTTTTAAAAATGCAAATGCTCTTGTCCTGGAAGGCGCAGGTGTGGGTCCTCCCACTCCTGTGTGAGGAAAGGAAGAGGGAGCAGAAAGTGCTGGGAGGAGGGGCTGCAGCCTGCTCCAGGCTTCCCATCCCCAGCCCCCACCCTGGGTGCCCCCAGGTCTCCTGGGAGATGGGCCCCTTTGCACAGCCCCCAGCACCTGTGCCGGGCCTGGAACCTTGGCCAACGAACCGTTTACTGCGTTGAGCAGAGCCCTTTGAAGGGACAACCCCAGGGGCCCTCAGAGCCACCAAGGCTGCGTGTGGCCTCTCCCTCGTGTGGCCTCTCCCTGTACATTACCCCTCCTGGGCCCGCACCACTGGGGTTGGAGCCCCTGTCTCTGTGCTCATGGCCAGGGAAGCTGCTCCCATATGCAACAGTAGGTCCACAGACCGGCCCGAGGGCATTGTGGATGGGGGGCAACAGTTTTCCTGCAGAGGTAGGGTTTAGTGGGAAGGGGTGTAGAGTCAGGAAGGAGGCGGCGGAGCATTCCAGGTGGAAGCTCGGGCAGGAGGATGCCCTTGAAGAATTGAAGGAAGGCTGCTGGGCCAGGTCCTCAGGGGCAGAGAGGAGGCCAGTGGGTGCCTCGTGGACCAGAGTGGAGGGGTCTCCATGTTCCCCACTCCTGACGACAGCCCGGTGTGGGTTTGGGCTCCCTCTCCACTGCCTGCACCCCTTTGTGCCGCGTTTTCACCCTTGGCACGTGTTGTGCCACAGGCTGTTCTTACCTGTGCCCTTGTGTGTTTAATTATAATGAAGAAGCTGTGGGTGCTGGGAAGCGGGGCAGCCCATCCGTTGGCCCTGGAATGAGAAAGTGTGGGGAATCCGGGGGGTGGGGGGTGACATCAGACTGCACTTGAGTCACTGTCAGGGCCTTCCTGAGGGTGTCCTGCACGCAGGGGGTCCTCTCTTTTAGGGCCCTGGGTGGAGAGAGGAGGAAGGTCTGAATTATGAGGTCTCCAACCTCCTCTGGCCATTTGTGGGGTGGGGCAAGGCGGCGTCGGGGCTGGGAGAGGAGGGGCAGCTGTGTCTGCAGGCACGGAGGATGGTCTGCAGGGCCCTCTCCTTCAGGAGTCTGTTCTATCTTTTCTTTGGGACAGAGTCTTGTTCTGTCATCCAGGCTGGAGTGCAATGACGCGATCTCGGCGCAGTGCAATCTCTGCCTTCCATGTTCAAGCCATTCTCCTGCCTCAGCCTCCCAGGTAGCTGTGACTGCAGACATGTGCCACCATGCCTGGCTAATTTTTTTGTATTTTTAGTAGAGATGGGGTTTCAGCATGCTAGCCAGGCTGGTCTCAAACTCCTGATCTCAAATGATCTGCCCGCTTCGGCTTCCCAAAATACTGGGATTACAGACATGAGCCACTGCACCCGGCCTGTTCTGTCTTTTTATCTCACTAAGCACCTGGCCCGGAGCCTGGATTCTGGGGACAGAGATAAGCAGACCCAGTCCCAGCTCTCAAGGGGTACCCCTCCCCGCAGCTGTCCGTGTGTGGGGGGCGTCCCTCCCTGCAGCTGTCCATGTTGGGGACACAAATGTGTCAAGAGACACAGGGTAGCCCGGGCTGTGACGGAGGGCGGGACTGAGCATCTGTACTCCTGAGAGGGCTCCTGTATCCCCGACATGAGGTCGTGCCCAAGAGCCACTGTCCCCCAGGCCACGCTGGCCTCCACCATGGCCCAGAGTCCTGGGGTCGGGGGCGGGAGGCGGAGGCAGAAGAGCTACATCCGGCCTTTGAAGTCAGATGTGTCTGGTTTTAAGTCTTTGGTGCAGCCTGCTGGCTGGCTTTGCACTGATGACTTAACCTGCTGGGCCTCAGTTTTCTATCTATAAAGTGGGGGGATTATTTCCAGGGTATGGCTGGTCATGAAGATGAACTTGGGCCACGTGTGTAAAGCCACAGAGGGTGGATGCTCACTCAGCAGGTGTCGCCTTCGAGGAATGCTGCTGCCTGTGCCTCCCAGCTCAGGCTGGGCTGGCCAAGGAGGCTGCTTTTTGCTAAGTGCCCGAGGGTTTTCTAGGAGAAGGTGGCACAGAGGCTCACCTGTGTCTGCTCTTCCAGGGGACGACCGCTTTGGAAGACGCGTTGTCACGTTCAGCTGCTGCCGGATGCCACCCTCCCATGAGCTGGACCACCAGCGGCTGCTGGAGTGAGTGTCCTGCCCCTCTCTTTCTGTCCCTGACTTTCCATGTTGCTTGTACCCATCCCTTCACCCCACCTCCCTCTGAGTCACCTGCTCTGTTCTGGGGCCTCCTTTGTGAACTTGTTGATGTGCAGAGCTCTTGCGTTCATGAGCCTACTGGAGGGCCATGTATGGACACCTCCGGTGCCTGGGCTTCCGTGCACCATTCATTAGCATAGTGGGAGGCAGGTTTGGTTTTCTTTTAGCCACCCGAGCTGTGGGTGCCTCCCTTTGGAGTTAGGGACAGTCCCCTGGTCCTAGGTGTAGACCAACCTTGCAGATGACATGGCTGTCAAGGGCCAGGCCTCCCCCACACACTGTCCCTTTGAAACCTCCCTGGGCCTCTCTCCGGGAACACCTTCAGAGCTGCGTGAGTTTCCTGTGGCTGCCGTAACAAAAGACCACATGCTTGGCAGCTTACAGTGCTCTGAGGGGACCTTCCTTGGTTCTGGAGGGCACCAGTTTTGAAGGTCAAGGCAGCGGCGGGGCTGCACTCCCCCTGGAGGCTGCGGGGGAGCTTCTGGCCTCTTCCAGCTCCAGGGGGCCGCGGATGACTGGTGGCCGCGTCATTCCCATCTCTGCCTCAGTCTTCACGTGGCCTTTTTGCCTCTGTGTCTTCCCATCTCATAAGGTCACCAGCCACTGGACTAGGGCCTCCCTAATCCCATAGCACCTCATCTGAACGAATTGCACCAGCAAAGACCCTATTTCCGAATTAGGTCACACTCTGAGGTTCTGGGTGGAATTTTGGGGGATGCCATTCAAACCCAGGACAGAAGACAAGGACCTGCTGCTGCTGCCGCTGCTGCTGCTGTCGTTGGCTCAGCAGGCATCTATTGAGCACCTACTGTATGTGAGGCATTGGATAGATAGTCACTGGATCAGAGCCCACCTGTGGGCTGAGGAAATCAACACTGTGGTTTGGGATGGGAGAACTGAGGCCAGGAGATGACTCTGAGACACAAGGTAGTGGGACATGGAAGGGGCTGAGCGAGGGGTGCCTGGACCCCATGTACCTTGTATACACCCAGCGCTACCCAGGTGGGCATGGGCTTCACAGCTGGTACAGGGTGGGGGGGCCATAAAAATCCAGGTTGTTGTTGGTTTGCCATAACCAACAAGCGCCAGGAGCATTGAGAAGGGGAGGTCTCAGGCCGTTTCCCAACTGACTCGGTCAAGGAACCTTTTACTGCACTGAGCAGAACCCTCTAAAGGGACAAGCCCAGGGGCCCTCATAGCCACCAAGGCTGCCTACATTACCCCAATCTATCTGTACATTACGCCTCCTGGGCCTGAACCTTCCGTTCCCCCAGCCTTAGCATGCAGCACCGCCAAACATATCTTCCCTTGCATATGTCCCCTCGTGTGCTCACCTCCGTCTTGTGCCATTCCCCTACTGTGGCTGTCCTCTCTCCACCCCCAACC
>NW_012114466.1:2857895-2863412 GCF_000951035.1 Colobus angolensis palliatus | reverse complement strand
GCGCCCGGCCGAGTCCACATTCTTGAGCTCTGGCCCGGGCCTCCTGCCCTCTTAAGTCTGCCTGTTTCCTTCTCTCCCTCCGTCACCCTTCTCAAAGCCACGTGGGCCTCCTGCCCTGCACCCTCTGCACTGGCTGTTTCCCACTGCTCAGAAGGCAGCACCTGCCTCTCCCCTGTGTATGACCTTGGGCGCCCTGTCACCCTCTTTCATCTGTCCCTGGCTGCTGGTGTTTGCTGTGCTGACCACACTGCTTTCACAAGGCGGCCACTGAGCCTCCTTCCTAGTGAAACCCCCGGGCCCAGGAGAGCTGCTGCTGGGGGAAAAGTTGGCAAAATAGCGAGAGCAGCGCCTCTGCCAGAATCCCTGTCCAGGTGAGTGAGCGCTCCCCAGGCCCAGGGGAGAAGCTCAGTCTCAGTGGAGGGAAGTTAGGTTCTCGGGGCCTTGGAATTTGCTCCCCGACAGTGAACTGGTTGAGCTTCATTCCCGAGGCCAAGCCCTGGCCGATCTCTGGGTGTCCCTGGAAACACTTATTGTGCCCTTGTGAGGACAAGGAGCACGGCACCTGGCCTGCCACGGACTCCCTCACTGCTGGGGACAGCTCAGGACATGACCCTGGCGGGGAGGCTGTGCCTTCCGCCACTTCCAGATGCCAGCATCTAACTGCTAAAGCCAAGGAACTCGGGGAGTAGGCTGCGACCTGGAACCCCCAACTCAAGATGAACAAAGGCACGATCGGATCGTAGAGGCACCCAGAAGACTTTGGGCTGGTTGCTTCATGAGAGTGCCCCTGATATATGCATCCTATCTGGTCTGTTAAAGAATCTTCCCACCACGGCTGAAACTGCAGTGGCGAAGGCAGAGACCTCGCAGGGAGCAGGTGCCAGGAGCAACTTCCACCGGTGCTGCTGCTGCACAGTGAGACCTGCAGGATGCATGGGGCGAGCTGGGATCCTGGGGCTGGTTACCCCAGACAGTGAGGCTGGCTTTCCCCAGAGGGTGCTCACTCCAGTGAGGAGATGATGCCAGCCTGCTGCCCACTCTTGGTGTTTACCAGGCACACAGGGAGAGACGGATGCCAGATTCAGGAAAAGTTCGTATCCTGGGGTCGTCTTGAGAGGACGCATTCCCTTGTCAGGTCATTTAGGCACGGAAAGACCCGTGACCTGTGGGTCAGCTCTCCCCAAGGGGCTGCTGCTAGGCCAGGAGGGAGCTCAGGATTTGCTGTTCTTATAAAGACAAAAGTGCCCTTGAAGACAGAAAGCGAATTGGTGGTTGCCAGGGCCTAGAGGAGTGATGGGGAGAATGACTGTTTAATAGGTCTTGGTTTTCTTCTGGGGTGATAACAATATTTCAGAACCATAGAGAGGTAATTGCACAACTTTGTGAATACACTAAATGCCACTGGATTGTTCACTTTAAAATGGTTAATTTATGTTATGTAAATTTCAACTCCATTGGACAAAAAGCACCCCAACAACAAATGGGTACCTTGTGCTCTTTTATGTGCTTATCCAAGATTCCTTTACTATTAGGTGGAAGTAGTAAGCATGGCTTCCATGAACAGTTGTATAGGTTGTTCACTGCACAAGGCTAACCACATGAGAAGCTACCATCAGCTGGTACTCTTTTCACTCAGTGCAGGACAAGCATCTTCCCAGAGGAAAATGCATCTTTTTCTAACTCATGTAAAGGTGCTCTGTGGGCTTCTTGGCCTTGATAAGAAGAGCTATCAGGCTTAGCCTTCTCTGCAGTCTTCATGAAAAAAAAAACACTCTGTACGTTATCCTCCCTATCCATTTCAACCGGATGGCTTTTCTGTGGCCAGATGCATGCTCCTATTTTTGAAGTGGATGAAGAAACAAGTCTGTCTTTGAAACCCAACTGGTAATTTAGTTAATGACTTCCTGTGCTGAGCACGTGGGCAGATGCGTTGACACCCAGAGGATTTTAGCACACTGAACAGAAGGCACCCGGAGGAGCCCAGCACTGGGGCCAGAGGAAGGGTTCCTGCTTTTACGAGGAGGCGTCCAGAGTGGGAAGATGAGCTGTGCAGAGACACTGGCCTCAGTTTCCCTTTCTCGAAAAAGTCATTTGCGAAATGCGAAAGGGACTACCCTGAGAAGTGAGGAGGAGTGAGAAGTTCTCAGTGGCTCGGGGACTCTTCCACCCTCTGTGTTCAGGTGGAAGTCTCGCCCTGTTCTTCTCAGAGTGACTCAATAAAGGATGACCTGGGCGAAGTTTGCCCCAGTGGCTTAGCCCACATGGCGTTCAAGACAGGCAATGCGCTGGAAGATGAGTGTTGAAGTTACTTCCACCATGGGTGATCTGAAATCACACATGGTGTCAGGTCAGATGTGCGTGATTTCTCCACATCAAAGCAGACAACGGGATGGGAGCAGGCGTGGATGGCAGCCCATGGCTCTCAGAGACGCTGAGTGTGTGGACGCTGGAGCCAGGCTGCTTGGTTCAAAGCCCAGCCCTGCCCCTGACTGATGCACCTCTGCGAGCCTCAGTTGACTTGTCTATAAAATGGAGATAATAGTACCTGCCTGGCTGGGCGCGGTGGCTCAAGCCTGTAATCCCAGCACTTTGGGAGGCCGAGACGGGCGGATCACGAGGTCAGGAGATCGAGACCATCCTGGCTAACATGGTGAAACCCCGTCTCTACTAAAAAATACAAAAAACTAGCTGGGCGAGGTGGCGGGCGCCTGTAGTCCCAGCTACTCGGGAGGCTGAGGCAGGAGAATGGCGTAAACCCGGGAGGCGGAGCTTGCAGTGAGCTGAGATCCAGCCACTGCACTCCAGCCCAGGCGACAGAGCAAGACTCCGTCTCAAAAAAAAAAAAAAATACATATATATATAGTACCTGCCTGCTAAGGTTGTTGAGAGAACTGAATGTGTAGAAGGCCTGCAGTTCAGGTGGTTTGGGCTTTTGACAGGGGACACTGTGACGTTGCTTATAAATCAGATGCACAAAGGAGAAGCTGGCATCCTTGGTCTCCAGGCTTCCAGGCAGTGCAAGACCAGCCGAGCATCTGCAGACGGGCACAGGCAGCTGGGGCTTTCTCCTGAGGCAGTTCTGGGGGCATCTGTCTGCAGAGCACCCCGCCCATGGCCTCAGCGGGACCACCTGGGTGGATTAATTACAAGATGTGCTCCAGGTGAGAACCTGGACAACCTGAGCTGAGGGATCATGGCCTGACTGGCTCAGTGTCAGGCCCTGAAGAGTGCCAGCGGAGGGTTAGGAAGGAGGTCCTTCTGCAGCCCTTCCTTCTGCAGATGGCAGGGCAAGCCCTTTCCCACAGGTAACGTGAAGACAATGCTTCCTCGGTACAGCAGGGCAGGATGGAACGTGGTCCATGGGAAGTGGATAGAGCCTACACCATGGGGGGTGGCAGGTGACAGACGCAGAGCAGTGTCAGGACTCTGACTTCATAATGAAAAGCAAAATGTTAGAAGCTCACCTGGAAAGAGGGAGTTGCTTGCCTTAGAAATGCAGCAAGCAGCAGGGCGTGTGAGGTGGAAGGGCCTGTGGTATTGGGGTTAACGGCAAGGGCTGAGCAGTCAAGCATTCCTGGGTTCGAATCCCAGCTCATCCTCCTCGCGCGTTTTCCGGGGCTGCTGTAACCATGACCACACATGTGGTGGCGTAAAACCAGAAGTGTATTCTCTCACAATTCTGGAGGCCGGAAGTTCAAAATCAAGGTGTGGGCAGGGCCGTGCTCCCTGCGGAGGGAGAATCCCTTCCTTGCCTGTCCAGCCCATAAAGGCTGTCGGCAGTCCTGGGTCTTCCAGGGCTGGTGGCCATGTCACGCTCTGCTCTGCTTTGCTTCTGTCTTCACGTGACCTTCTCCCCTCTGACTTCTCATCTTCACGTCTGCCTTAGAGGGATGCATGTGATTGCACCGAAGGTCCACCTGGGTAGTCCAGGATGAGCCCCTCCTCTCAAGGTCCTAAATTTAATTGCACCTGCAAAGACTTTTTTCCCAGATAAGGTCATATTCTCAGGTTCCACGAATTTGATAAAGATTTCTTTCCACGGCCCATATTTTCGACTACCACATCCACTTACTAGTTGTGTGACCTTAGGTAAGTCACTTAACGCCTCAGCCTCAGAGGTCATCTGGGAAATGAGGACCGGGGCCCCCGGTGCATGGAGTCTCCCTGTGGCCCAGTGCTGGCACCCACTGGGTGACCACAGCTTCCGTTGTAGGAAACGTTGGGTTTCAATAATGAGCAGATGATTTTCATAACTGAATCTTCTGTGTTATGCCCAGGTATTTGAAGTACACGCTGGACCAGTACGTCGAGAACGATTATACCATCGTCTATTTCCACTACGGGCTGAACAGCCGGAACAAGCCATCCCTGGGCTGGCTCCAGAGCGCATACAAAGAGTTCCGACAGGAAGTGCGTGCCCGCAAGCCTTCAGGGACGTGGGTGTGGGCTAGGTGTGGCAGGAGGAGGCATTGTGGCCACAAGTGGTCACAGAGTATGCAGTGGGGTAGGGGCCTGGAAGGGCAGAGGGTAGGGGGTGAGCAAACGTGGGGCAGTGGGGGTTCACCACTCCTCTGGGCTAAGACTTTGGAATCCCGGGCAGAGGATTCTTTCTTTTCCTTTATTTTTATTATTATTATTATTTTTTTAAGAGACGGTCTCGGCCGGGCACCATGGCTCATGCCCGTAATCCCAGTACTTTGGGAAACCAAGGTGGGTAGGTCACCTGAGGTCAGGAGTTCCAGACCAGGCTGGCCAACATGGTGAAACCCCATCTCTACTAAAAATACAAAATAAAATGTCGCCCAGGCTGGAGTTCAGTGGGCTCTAGCAATCCTCTTGCTTCAGCCACCTGAGTAGCTGGGACTACAGGTACGCACCTCCACATCCAGCTAGTTTTTGTATTTTTTTGTAGAGACGGGGATCTCACTGTGTGGCCCAGGCTGGTCTCAAACTCCAGGCTCAAGCGATCCTCCCACCTCAGCCTCTGGAAGTACTGGGATTACAGGCGTGAGCCACCACGCCAAGCAGCCAACACCCTTGCTCTTAAAGGGCCAGACAGTCAGTATTTTAGCTTTGCAGGCCAGTCACTCTATTGCAACAACTCTGCCGGACCGTGTTCAGTAAAACGCTGTGGACACTGAAATGTGAATTTCATGTCATTTTCATGTGTCATGAAATGTTCTGCTTCTTTTTCAACCACTTAAAAACACAAAAAGCCATTTTTAGCTTGCGGGCTGTACTGAAGCAGGAAGCAGGCTGGGTTCGTCCTGCGTGCCCATTTGCCCACCCCGGTCCAGTGAATTACTGGCAAAGAAACAACTTCATGACTGTTTCTTCACTAACCCCTCTTCCTGCCTGCACAGCCCTTTACAGCCTGCAAGGGGCATTCTGATGCCTACTATTGGTAGGATGGGCAGTTCCATTTTACAGATGAGGACACAGGCCCCAGAGAGCAAGTGACTTACCTGTGGTCACTCAGCTTGGATGTGGTAGGGCAGGACCCCACCCCAGGCCCCC
>NW_012114466.1:2854033-2857731 GCF_000951035.1 Colobus angolensis palliatus | reverse complement strand
ACCCCACGCTACTCACCACTCGGCCATGGCCTGGAGTCGGCGGACTTTTCCTGAGGGACGTCCTGCCTAGCAATCAACTTTGCAATATATCTGGCTCATAGACTGCGGCGGTGGGCGTTGATGTGGATATCCTAGATTCCTCTGGGTTTTCCTTCTTCGAAGTCCTTTCAAACCTGTAACAGAAATCTGCTTCACAGATACCTGAGTCAGTGGGACAGTGGGAAGCAGTGCCTGAATGTCCCAGAAATCCTTCCTCCAGTTGCCTTTTGGGTCCTGCTGTCATTATCAATAGGACCTTTGGAGGGACTTCTTGGTTCCCTGTCCCATGTCTTAGGCAAAGAATTGTTGCTGCATTTTGTAGTCATTTACTGGGCACCTGTATAAGCTGGAGATGGCCTAGCCCCAGCTCATGTCCTCCTCCAGGAAGCCTTCCTGGGTTGTCGTGGGAGAATCAATAGCCCCTCACCTGCAGCCTCACTGTCCCTGAGCAGACAGCAATCCTAACACTTAGGGGTCTGCCTCCTGCACTAGGCTGTGACCCCTGACCTGTCTCGGCATCCCTTGCAGGTGGGAAAGGGTCTGCATATGGCAGGCTTTTTTTTTTTTTTTTTTTTTTTTTGAGACAGAGTCTCATTCAGCTGTCCAGGCTGGAGTACAGTAGTGAGACCTCGCCTCCCAGGTTCAAGTGATTCTCCTACCTCAGCCTCCCGAGTAGGAGATTCTCCTACCTCAGCCTCCCGAGTAGTTGGGACTACAAGCGTGAGCCACCATGCCTGGCTAATTTTTGTATTTTTAGTAGAGACAGGGTTTCACTATGTTGGCCAGGCTGGTCTCGAATTCCTGACCTCGTGATCCGCCTGCCTGGGCCTCCCAAAGTGCTGGGATTACAGGCGTGAGCCAGTGTGTCCGGCTGGCAGGCTTTTAATAAGCATTAGATGGGAGGATGGAGAAGTGAAGTGGTACTGGCAGGAAGTACCAAGGTTCCAGTCAGCATAATCAGGAAGGCTGCATGGAGGAGGCAGCCTTTGAGCTGCCCATGGAGTGGTGGGCAGGGTGTCGTGAAGTGGCAATCACTGGATTTTGTTTCTGGTACAAGGTATGGCCAGGTGCAAGAAAGAGCAGGGTAGACTTTGGTGCAGTTGGTGGGGAGCTGGACTGTAGGGTTCACGTGGGGAGCCGTGGAGGAAGGCAGCAAAGGAGGGAGGGGCACAGAGGATGCTGGACTGTGTTTAAGAGGCAGCAGGGAGCCATGGCAGGTGCTTGAGGAGAGGTGAGTGGTGTGTTTAAAGCAACCCTTTCAGGAGGCTCAGGCTGACACAGCAGGATGTGCACAGTAGCCCTGTCTTGAGCTAAAGCAGCTGAAGGTTTTGCTCTCTGCACTTCCCCACGTGACAATCGATGCACCCCAGATTCCTTGAGGTACCTTCCCCCCACTTCTCAGTTGCCAGAAATCAGCTCAGAGAAACAAACCCGAAATCAGCCCAGGTGGTTTCCCTTCCCTTTCTCGAGGGGGCTGCCGGTTCGCACATCAGAAACGGGTCATTCCCGCTTGAGAGAGAGCAGCAGAATTCCTTAACATCCAGGTAAGATGTACCGGTGGTCGATGTATGAAATCTAGCTGGCGAGTTGGAATCTGTGTTGCCAGCAGGGACTTGTGAGCAGTGACAAAGCACCAGCCGGGGGAAGGAGGCCGGCCTTGCTGCAGCCTGGGGAGGCCGTCAGGGCTCTCATATTGAAGGGCGTTGACAAGCAGAGCCACGCAGGTGGGGAGACTTGAAGCAGTGACTTCCAACTGGCGATCATTTAATCTTGGCCAAAGGGGACTAGGCAGGGAAGGGAGGAACGTGACAGCTGTGGCCTTCAAGTCATCAGATGAAAGAGGCGGACTTGTTCTGTGTGACTCTCCCACTCCCCAGGAGGGTGGATAGGGCTGGGTGTTAGGGTTAACGTTACAGATCTCAGCTCAGGAGAAGCAAAAAGGAGGGACACTCTAGGCATCAGACTACCCAAAAGTGGAATGTCTGCAGGGGTGGTGAGTTCCCCGTCGCTAGAGGTACCTTTCTTGCCCAACCTGATGGTTTTGGACTGAAATATTCAAGAAGGAAGTGTTGGGACTGGGAAGAGGGAGAGAGGGAAGCTCACCTGGTATTCCATTGTGTGGGCGGCTGTTGCATTGAACCAGCCTCTGGCCGGCTGATGTTTAGGTTATTACCGGGTTTTTTCCCATTATAACCAACACGGTGAGCTCCTTCTGGTCTGAGTCAGCTCCTGGCGGGGGAGGTGTTGGCTGAGAGGCTCTGTGCGGTTTTAATTCTGAGAGCTGTTGCCAGATTGCCCCCAGGTTGTGCTCCAGACCCCCACCCCACCCTGGTGTGAGTGAGTGCCTATAAACAGGGCTCCGACCTGCACATGTGCCTCTGCGAACTGTAAAGGGCTGCAGGCATGCCTGGTGGGGGCAGTGGGTGAGGGGTCCTGATTTTCCCTGAGTTTATTTCATTATTTGTTTGATGTCCTTAAATTGATCCCGTTGAGAGAAGTAACATTCTGAGACTCAGAGTGGAGGCAGCTTTTTTTGGGTTATTGGGTGTGGGGTGTTTCTCGGAGCTTGGCAGCCTGAAGTCATCCCCCGTTTCCCTCCTCAGATACAAGAAGAACTTGAAGGCCCTCTACGTGGTGCACCCCACCAGCTTCATCAAGGTCCTGTGGAACATCTTCAAGCCGCTCATCAGGTGTGCGGGACTGTGGGAGAGGACCCCGCTGGGGTTGGAGGTCCCTCAGTGTCCGTGGAACGGCCTTCCCTATCCACGTGCCATGGAGGGCCCGTCCCCAGGGTGCCTGTGGATCTGGGGCTCCCCACCCGCTTGGGGGTCTGCAGGGGGTCACAAGGCCGGCCCAGGTCATGAACAGGAGTGCTGGCCTTTGACACCTGTGGGGTTTGTACCTGGTGTTTAGCCCCCTGCCTTGACCTGAGCCCCCACACTCTGTGACCACCCTCGGGTTCCGTGAATTTACAGAGGGACTCACAGATCTCAGGAAAGCTGTTACCTTCACTGGTGTGGTCTGTTACAGAGACAGGGCACAGATTTAAGTCAGCAAAGGTAAAAGGCACACAGGGCTGAGTCCAGGAGGTCCAAGTGCAAGCTCCCGGCTGTTCTCTCCAGGCGGTTTCATACAGACAGTGCTCCACTCTCCCAGCAAGAATGTGTGGAGGAGGGAGCATGGCTGGCCAGGGAAGCTCACCGAGCCTTGGTGCCCAGCGTTTTTGTTGCGGGTCAGTCATGTAGGCACGGAGTATCCACCCGGCTGACCTCAGTCACTCGGTCTCCAGCCCCTCCGGAGATGAGATGAATACAGCCCAAGGCCCCCACCCTCAATCACATTTTTGGCACAAACTGTGGTGTTGGCCCAAGGCCTCCAGTGTGCAAAGGCATTACCAGGCTGACTCTTCCAGGGGCTGAGAGGTTTCCACCCAGGAGGAGGTCGCCCATGGCCAGGCTTCTCTTTGGAATGGGCAGGGCTTGGACACCCCAAGCCACTATGCCCAGCTAAATTTTGTATTTTTAGTAGAGACAGGGTTTTGCCATGTTACCCAGGCTCGTTTTCAATTCCTAAGCTCAAGCAATCCTTCAGCCTTGGCCTCCCAAAGTGCTGGGATTATAGGCATGAGCCACCTCACCTGGCCCTGTTTTAAAATGTTT
>NW_012114466.1:2849441-2851733 GCF_000951035.1 Colobus angolensis palliatus | reverse complement strand
ATCTCGGGGGAAAAAAAAAAGTTGTATATTTTAAACATATACAATAAGGAAATAATATTGTCCTACAAAATAAAACTGAAATGATATATTTATGACAAAAACCAAACCTAGACTGTCATAAAGAAGGGGAGGATTACAGGCTTCTGTATAGAGGCATGCTCACATCCATCTGTCAGTGATCCCCACTTTGCAATTCATGCTGAGCCTTGTTACTAATAGCAATCGTCGCAGCAAGCATGTCCACCAGGCATCAGGCAGTGGACTAGATGTGCAAATAGCCTTGCATTGTCTTTGGCCCTCACTTAGGAGGGGGATCCCCCACTTTCAGACCCAGGCCCTGAGAGGGAGTGAATTGTCCTGGGGCACAAGGGGAGGGAGGAAATGGAGTTGCTGCACCTGGCCAGGGCATGTCTGGCCTTCTGCCTGCACTACTCCCTGAGGTCGCAGAGACTGTCGTGGAGACAAAGCTGGAGAGCCTCGTTGATCCCCGTCCTTAGAAGAGGTGGCCAAATGTGAAGCCACCACTGACCCCAAAACCACCAGCAGCTGAGGTTGCCCTGGGGACAGGCTTCAACCTCAGAGGTTGTCTGTGCTAGTGCCTTAGTGCCCCCTGCCTAGCCTGCATCCCCCAAAAGCGCTTCTTGGCACTTCTGCGCTATCTCCTATATCTATGCAAATTCAGGGCAGATGTAAATTGGAGGCAGATATTTATTTTTATGCAAATAAGCCACTCCAGAGTGTTTGGTGCATTGGAGATCTCATGAAAGCAAAATATCTCCCGGCGTGCGCTGCTTGTCACGTTCGGGTTTTAAGTTGTGTCAGCGTTTACATTTTCTTAATATGAAAAATGCCTGCGTTTTGTTCTGCTGCCAGCTCCCCCTCCCTCCCTGCAACCCTCGGCCTCTCTGCTGGCTCCTAATGGTTTCTTTATTCTCTTGCTTCTGCTTTCTTAGTCACAAGTTTGGGAAAAAAGTCACCTATTTCAACTACCTGAGCGAGCTCCATGAACACCTTAAATACGACCAGCTGATAATCCCTCCCGAAGTTCTGCAGTGAGTGCCGGTTAGACCCCAGAAGCCACATCAGTACATCTTTGTGCTTCCAAAGGGCTTGGTTCGATCCCATGAATGTTTAAGGCTTCATTTCCAAATGTGTGCTTGGCTAGCTTTGGCTCAGAAATCTGCGGCGTCGACAAACATCTGCAGCTGCTGACTCAGAGAAATGAGATTGCAAAGGTTGTATGCAGGACGGGCTGTTTTCCTTGCCCACCACTGCAGAACTGATTTAAAAAATAAGCCCTAGCCTGGCAATGGCCGTTTGTTGCCTTGGTGTTTACCGTTTTTGCTTTTGAGCAGAAAATTGGGGGAATTTCCCAGGCGTGTGGATAACGCTGTGTACCAAATGAAATGTTCTCAGGGACGTCGCGGGCGCTCTAGAAAACGATCTGTCTGCTGGATGCTGAAAGCTTGATTGGTGTGTCCGCTACGAGGCTTAAATGTAGGCCGGATGAATAGAGGCTGCCCAGGAAGGCGCGTGCCACGCAGCCAGTACAGGGTGCGGCCAGATCCAGCCTGGGTCTCTGGACCCCCAGCCTGGGTTCCCTCTGCCGCGTCTCCTTCTCTCAGGGGCTCCTTTAAAGGAGTAGGCTCTTGCCAAAGTGCATGCACGTGAGACTGGTAGCTTTGCAGGGGCAATGGAGATAATAACTTCTCTCCGGATGTCAAGTCACGTGGCAGGTGCTGGGATATAGAGGTGTTTAGAGAGTGTGGTCCCTGCTCTCATGACACGCTCAGGCTAGTGAGGCCTACAAATCATTGATGACAGGGGCCAGAGGAGGCATTGAACCCAGCTGGGGAGGGGACTGATATGTGGGGGTAATCCAGGAAGACTTCCAGGAGGAGGTGGCTCTTAAAGTGAGTTTCACAGGGACAGTTGGCTAGATCAAGAGGCCAGGGAAGCACATTTCCAGCAGAGGGAAGCCCTCCTGCAAACATGTGGGTGAAATATTGGGAGATCTGGAGGCAGCGAGAAGTCCCACATGATCAAGCAGAAGTTTGTGAATGTGAAACTGGAGATCACCTTGGACCAGGAGTCCTTGGTGCCAAGCAGGGGAGAGTGAACTGGACCCGGAGGCCATGGGAGGATGATGGGAATCCCTGGTCTGCCGTAGGCCCTGACAAGACCCCACTCCCAGACCTCACTAGAGCGACCTGGGGGAGTCCATGGAGACCAGAAGATGTATTTTTAGCAGCTCTGTGGTGGAAGTGATTTGATCTGGTGACAAAGGGTAAC
>NW_012114466.1:2846231-2848074 GCF_000951035.1 Colobus angolensis palliatus | reverse complement strand
CATCCTCTTCAGAGTCCAGCTGTTCATGGCTTTCCAGTCTGGTCTTGAACTCCTAACCTCAAGTGAAACGCCTGCCTTGGCCTCCCAAAGTGCTGGGATTACAGGCATGAGCCACCGCGCCCAGCACAGAGGTTCTTTTTACTGGAAGGCTTTAACATTAAGCTTCCTTCAGAATCTATCCATCCTCTTCAGAGTCCAGCTGTTCATGGCTTTCTTCATTCATTCAACAAATATTTTAATTGAGCATCTACTAGGCCGCAAGCCCTTTCCAGACACTGGGGATAAAGTAATTAACAAAAGGGACAAGTCCCCTTTAGCATTACAAGCCAGCGTTTGTCTTAATTTCAGACACTCAGGAGAGCTCAGGGTGGTCACGCCCACCTCGGGGCTGACCGCATGGCAAGTGGGTGAGGCCGCTCTGCCGGCCAGGGTAGGCCGCTGGCCAGGGGTCGCAGGAGAGAATGGACGTTTGCTGGGGGCTGAGCTACTGCCTGTTGCAAGAATAGCCCACAGCAGTGGGGAATTGTGACTGCGTGAATGTGAATGTGTGTGAGCTGGCAGCATGGCGTGTGCGCCCTGAGGGAGGGGATGCCCAGGTGTCCTGCAGGTGTTTGTGGGGTATCCAGCTCCACCCAGTGCCTCCATGGATGCCAGCTACCCCTGCCAGGTGAGAGCCCAGCCTCTGTTGTGTCTGCAGGTACGATGAGAAGCTCCAGAGCCTGCACGAGGGCCGGATGCCGCCTCCCACCAAGACGCCGCCCCCGCGGCCCCCGCTACCCACCCAGCAGTTTGGCGTCAGTCTGCAATAGTAAGTGAGCTGGGGATGTGCCTGCTCCTATGCCCTGGAGCCCTGGGAGCTGTGGGGCGCTTCGGAGTCCAGAGACATTTTCCCTAGACTTTTGTCTCCAGCAGCTAAGCTTAACCCTGCAGGAAAGATAAAGCCTGAGCTCCTCACTGAGGCTGCGGCTCGGCGCTTGGTGCCTGGTGGGGGGTTGTGTGCTCGCTGCTTTGTGCCTGATGGGGGACCGGCAGTGGGTAGCGGATGGGGGTCTCCGGGGTTCCCACCCCCAGCTTCTGTCACTGCTGCCCTCTGGGCATACACTTCCCACCACCTTCAAGGAGGGCATGGTCATGGAATGTGCTTAGGTGTGGATGTGGGGTGTGTCGTGCTTGGAAGAAGCTTCCAGAGCCAGTGGGCAGCTGCCTCCCTCTCATGGTCATGTACAGGCCTGGGTGAGGTAGAGACGGTGCCTCGTCACTCTGCATCCCTGATCCCCACATCACCGTGCACCCTGCTAACACCCAGGCTGCACACAGCCATAGAGAAGACAGGCTTGTGCTGGACTCAGCCACTGAGATTTAGGGGTCCTTGTTACTGCAGCGTAACCTGTCCTCCCTAATACCCTTTACCAGCTGCGTGACCTCAAACTCACCTCTTCTCTCAGCTTGTTTCCTTATTTCTGTTATACAATCTTTTCTCGGGGGTGGCGGTAGCAGAGTCTTGCTCTGCCTCTCAGGCTGGAGTACAGTAGCTCCATCTCAGCTCACTGCAACCTCCGCCTCCTGGGTTCAAGCTATTCTCCTGCCTCAGCCTCCTGAATAGCTGCGATTACAGGCATCTGCCACCACGTCTGGCTTTTTTTGTGTGTGTTTTTAGTAGAGAGAGAGTTTGGTCCTGTTGCCTGGCTGGTCTTGAACTCCTGACCTCAAGCGATCCACTCACCTTAGCCTCCCAAAGTGCTGGGATTACGGGCGTGAGCCACTGCACCTGGCCATCCAGGGTAGATTTTGAAACATTTTGAAAGGTTTTGAGAACTGAGGGGGCTCTGGGTGGCATCAGGGC
>NW_012114466.1:2840322-2841371 GCF_000951035.1 Colobus angolensis palliatus | reverse complement strand
GCCACTGCGCTCCAGCCTGGGCGACAGAGCCAGACTCCGTCTCAAAAAAAAAAGTTTCATTTTGATGAAGTCCAGTTTATCTAGTTTTTTCTTTTGTCACTTGTGCTTTTGGTGTTTTATCTAAGAAATCATTGCCAAATCCAAGGCCATGACAATTCATGCCTATGTTTTCTTCCAAGAGTTTTACCATTTAGCTGTTAGATTTGGGTATTTGATAACGTTTTGAGTAGATTTTTCTATATGTTGTGACGTGAGGTCTGATTTGCTTCTTTGCATGTTGTTACAGCACCATTGTTTGAAAAGACTTTTCCTGGCCAGGCAGGGTGGCTCACGCCTGTAATCCCAGCACTTTGGTAGGCTGAGGCGGGTCGATCACCTGAGGTCAGGAGTTCGAGACCAGCCTGACCAACATGGTGAAACTAATGTCTCTACTAATAATACAAAAAAATTTGCTGGGCATGGTGGCGGGCTCCTGTAATCCCAGCTACTCGGGGGGCTGAGATAGGAGAATCACTTGAATCTGGGAGGTGGAGGTTGCAGTGAGCTGAGATTATGCCATTGCACTCCAGCCTGGGTGACAAGAGCAAAACTCCGTCTCCAAAAAAAGAAAAGAAAATACTTTTCTTTTCCCCATTCAATTGTCTTGGTACCTTGTCAAAAACCAATAAACATGAGGGTTTATTGGCCATAAACATGAGAGTTTATTTCTGGGCACTCTAATTCTTGTCTGTTGGTCTGTATGTTTATCTTTATGCCAGTGCCGCACAATCATGATTACTGTAGCTTTGTAGTAAGTTTTGAAATTGGGAAGTGTGAGCCCTCCAACTTTTTTTCAAGATTGTTTTGGCTATTCTGTATCTCCTTAATTTCCGTATTCATTTTAGTATCAGCTTGTTCATTTCTGTAAAAGGCAGCTGGGATTTCAATAGGGCTTGTGCTGTGAGTGTAGCCCAATTTTGAGGGTATTGCCATCTTAATAGTAGTCTTCCAATCCATGAACAGGGGATGTCTTTCTATTTATTTAGGTCTTTTAACTTTTTTTTCAATGG
>NW_012114466.1:2839329-2840272 GCF_000951035.1 Colobus angolensis palliatus | reverse complement strand
AGGTGCCCACTGCCACACCTAGCTAATATTTGTATTTTTAATAGAGATGGGGTTTCACCATGTTGGCCAGGCTGGTCTTGAACTCGTGACCTCAGGTGATCCACCTGCCTTGACCTCCCAAAGTGCCAGGATTACAGGTGTGAGCCACCTCGCCTGGCCCATTTGTGTTGTTTTAAGCCACCGAGTTGACGGTAATTAGTTACTGGGGCCACATGAAAATAAAGCAGTTGGTAGTGAGTGGTGGGTAGTTGTGAGTCTAGGGGGAGGGAAGTGTGTCTAAATCTTGTTTTCAGAGCCAGCAAAGATTGCTTCCAGGGTGCTTGAGCCCAGGAGAGGGCTGGGCCTGGAGTGCAAATGTGAAGCTGGGTTGGCATCTCGGGTGTATCACAGTAAAGAGGACCGTTGGTGCCCCAGCGTGGGCCCCGAGACCAGCACTGTCTGATGGAACTCTCTGTTAGGATGGACCTGGTCTGCGTGGCCCGGTATGGTAGCCAGTGCTTGCGTGTGGCTGGTGCAGACGCTGAATTTCTGATTGTATTTCATTTTAACTAATTTCAATTAGAACTGTCTCATGTGACTTTTGACAGTTGTCCTGCACAGCACAGCACTGTTTCACCCTCGTCTTCCCCAACTAGGCACACACACAAGGGGTTGCCACTTAGACATTTTGTAAGCACTTTGCCAGTAAATGAGCAAGAAAATATATGTTGAAATAGAATGCTCACCCCAGATATATCTGGAACACATAGTTTACTACCAAAGAGTACTTCCTCTTCCTTTTTCAGACATTGTGCGAGTATGAACCACTCTTCAGCTCCCACCACCCCTTGGGGCCGCCCAGGAATGCTGGGCTGGGCAGGCACCTGCAGTGACCTCAGGCTCCTCCTGGGGGCGCTGGTGAGAACTCAGCCCTTGAGCAGGCTGAGCCAGCAGACCAGAATTT
>NW_012114466.1:2832532-2833094 GCF_000951035.1 Colobus angolensis palliatus | reverse complement strand
TGGTGTATAATCTTTTTCATATATTACTGGATTTGCTTTGCTTGTATTTTGTTGAGGATTTTGTATTTATATTTATAAGAAATAATAGTTTGTCATTTTCTTGTCTTACGATATCTTTGTCTGGTTTTGGTGATACTGGCCTCAGAAGGAGTTGGGAAGTGTTTCCTCCTCTTCTATTTTTTTGGAAGAATTTGCACTATATTAGAGTTAATTTGTTAAACATTTGACAGAATTCACCACTGAAGCCATCTGATCTTAGGCTTTACTTTGTGGGAAGTTTTAAAATTACTAATGTAACCTCTTTGCTTGTTGTATTTATTCATATTTTATATTTCTTCTTGAGTCAATTTTGATAGTTTGTGTCTTTCCAGGAATTTGTTCGTTTCCTCTAGGTTTTCTAATTAGTTGGCATGTAATTGTTCATAGTACTTCTTCATAATCCTTTTATTTGTATAATGTCACTAGTAATGTTTCCTCTTTCATTCCTGATTTTAGTAATTTGAATCTTCACCCTTTTTTTTCTTGGTCAGTCTAGCTAAAAACTTGTCAATTTGTTGATCTT
>NW_012114466.1:2812414-2826727 GCF_000951035.1 Colobus angolensis palliatus | reverse complement strand
GTCTTTTGAACTCAGGTGTAATAAGGACTTTGAAGTCAGATTTTAATTTGAACCCTGGCTCTAGCCAAACCCTAGGCTGTGTGACTCCAGACACAATAATTTTCCTGAGCCTCAGTTTTGTCCTCTATAAAAATGGGGGCACAGTGATGCAGTGAGTGGGCTTTAGTATTGCCTGTGGTGCACAGTAGGTCCTCAGTACACAGTGGGTCCTCAGTACACAGTGGTCACTGTGATCGTTCACATGCACTGCCCATTTCTGTGGGCATCCAGGACCTCCCTGGCTGACTCTGTGACTGAGAACTTTGCAGGTCAGTGATGCAAGCTGCAGCCATTCATCCCATTTCAAATATTGGGAGGGGAGATGTTACATTTAGAAGATGCATGACCATCTAAGAGGGTTGGGAAAAGCCTGGGTGCCCAACTGAGGCAGGCCTGCTCATCAGCACTCCCCGCTATCACTGTAATTTCAGGTTGCCATTCCTCCCTCCCACTTCCCTTCTCTTTATTTTCTTTTCTCTTTTTCTTCTCTTCTCTTCTCTTTCTTTCTTTCTTTCTTTCGTTTGTTTTGAGACAGAGTCTCACTCTGTCACCCACGTTGGAGTGCAGTGGCACGATCTCAGCTCACTGCAACATCCACCTCCCTGGTTCAAGCAGTTCTCCTGCCCCAGCCTCCTGAGTAGCTGGGACTACAGGCGCGTGCCATCATACCTGGCTAATTTTTGTATTTTTGGTAGAGATGGGGTTTCACCACGTTGGCCAGGCTGGTCTCGAATTCCTGACCTCAGGTGATCACCCACCTTGACCTCCCAAAGTGCTGGGATTACAGGAATGAACCACTGCACCCAGTCCCTACTGTTATTAAAAAGTCACAATTTCTCCTTATTTGTGCATTCCTTGCATGCAAAACCAGAGAAAAAACATGCTCTGAATTACTCGAAGCACATCTCCCGAGGGGAAGGGTACAAGCAAGAATTATGTGCTGAGAATCCCCGATGCCCTCCAGCGGGTGGATGACTGTCGGAAAGCCAGGTGGGAGTGATTGGCCGCAGAGCACACTCTGCTGACCAGCGAACTGTGCTCTGCGCTCCAGGGTCCTCCTGCCCAGCATGCATCTTGGAACTTTAGTTCATGGTGTGGGTTTAATGCAGTTTGTGCATCCTTGCTGAGACCTGACCCTGGCCTGCACACATTGTGATGCACGAGATGAACGTGGTATGATACGATTCACCGCCGCCCTGGGCATCCCCGCCCAGCCGGGAAACAGCACATCTGCCAACCAGAGTCCCCTGGGGTCATTGTTATGCACAGCACTGACTCTGTCAGTCCATTGAACAAGCTTGTTTCTGAGCCAGCAAGTAGGGGATGGGCAGGGGAGGAGAAACCCAAATTGTGGGTTGCTGCTCTATGGAGAGTAGTCATTTTATGCCGGGGCCCTGTTCTTCCGCTAGCTGTGAGAGCCTCAGAGTAGATGTGGGTGCTCCTCAAATGCACGGACAGCGGAAAGCATGCTTGGCTGGGAGCACGGCAGCTCTGGGCAAGTCTCTCCTCTTTGGAGACCTCAGTTTTCTCATCTGCCTGAAGAGGTTGGGCTGGATAATCTCAGAGTCTCTTCCTGCTCTGAGAGTCTTTTATTTTATTATTTATTTATTTGTTTTGAGATGGAGTCTTGCTCTGTCTCCCAGGCTGGAGTGCAGTGGCGCAGTCTCAGCTCGCTGCAACCTCCACCTCCCAGGTTCAAATGATTCTCTTGCCTCAGCGTCCCAAGTAGCTGGGATTACAAGAGTGCACCACCATGCCCGGCTAATTTTTTTTTTGAGACGGAGTCTTGCTCTGTCATCCAGACTGGAGTGCGACGGCACGATCTCGGCTCACTGCAACCTCCGCCTCCTGGGTTCAAGCAATTCTCCTGCCTCAGCCTCCTGAGTAGCTGGGATTACAGGCATGCACCACCATAGCTGGCTAATTTTTGCATTTTTAGCAGAGATGGGGTTTCACCATGTTGGTCAGGCTGGTCTCAAACTCCTGACCTCGTGATCTGCTGTGTCGGCCTCCCAAAGTACTGGGTCTACAGGCGTGAGCCACCATGCCCGGCCTTAATTTTTGTATTTGTAGTAGAAACAGGGTTTCTCCATAGTGCCCAGGCTGGTCTGGAATTCCTGACCTCAAGTGATCCACCCACCCCAGCCTCCCAAAGTGCAGGATTATAGGCGTGAGCCACCATTCCCCGCCTGAGAGTCTACTTTTAAAGGACAGTGCAGAGACAAAGCAGTAGGCAAAGGGATCTTTCAGGAACTCGTTCTCCTCATAACTCTGCATTGTCCCACCTGTTCAGCAGGACTCAGTGAGGCCCCCTCCCCCGGAACAGTAGCCAGCCAGGGCTTTGGAATCGATGGATGCAGGCTCTCCAGCTGCGTGAATCCAGATAAGTCACTGTAGCTCACTGGGCCTATTTGTTCAGCTGTGACATGGACCACCTGTGTGCGGCCTGGGAGGCTGCTCAGCCCCTGGCATTGGGACGATCTTCGTCAGTGCTGTTGGCTTGTAGCTCAGCAAAGCCTGCACCTCCCTTGTCGTTTAATATTTGCAGACCCTGGAGAGAGAGCGCCAGCATCTCTGCTTTCCATTTGAGAAACTGAGCCTGGAGAGGATAAGGAAACTGGCCAGTGGTGATTTAGCTCCTAAGGGCAGGGAAGGACAGGGCTTGGAAGGGCCTGTCTGGCTCCTTAAGGAGGCAGAGGGGAGGAAAAGAGCCTGTAACTTTGGCGCATCCTGGGAGAAAAGGACCTGCCTGCCACATTCCTCCCTCCCCAGGGACACTGTCTCTGTGGGCTCCAGGACACCTTCTCCCTCGCAGAGTGGAAACCAAGATGGGAAACAGGCGGGGGGCCAGGTCTGTATTCCTGCAGCAGCAGGACCACCTGAAGCCTACACCGGGCCCCACAGCACCTCGGGGAGCTGAGGATTGCTGCTCAGTGTCCCCAGCGTGAAGCTTCAGCAAAAGTGAAATCGCCGTGAAACCCAACCATCCATCGAGATGAGGATATGCAGAAGCCTTATGGCTGTGGCCAGAGTTTTAATCGCCATTTAAGTGGATCAGCGGATTCTTCTGTAAATCTTGGAATAAAACTAAAGCACACTCGATACCATGTTCACCTGAAAATCTTCCGACATAGAGACGTTCGCAGGGGGCCGTGGAGCCCAGCAGGAGGAGCAGAGATGGAAGCCCAGGCCGGGCTGGCCTCCCCGTGCCACCTCTCGGTTACGGGACCTTGAGCTGGTCACCTGGCCTCTCCCAGTGTCCTCCTCTGATCTCGAACTTGGGTTCATGAAATGATGGTGGAAATGAGGCAGACGATACACACGTGGAGGAAAGGCTTCACTCTCAGCCCGGTGGGTTTCAGTCGGGCCCTTTCCATCATGACCGAGTCTTCCGTTACCTGTTACCGCTTCACAGATTCTCAGGACTTAGCAGTTGCCAACAGCAACCACGTTACATGGCTCCTGGTGTTTGTGGAATTTTGGCAGAACTCGGCCAGGTGAGTTTGCCCGTGGGGCGTTGGCAGAGGACACGTGGTGGTGTCCAGCTGGTGGCTGGCCAGGATCATCCAAGACATGCCTCATGATCCTGCACTTCTGGCCTCAGTGGGGACTGTTGGCTGGAGCACGTGCCCGCAGTGTCCCCAGCGTGACGTTCCCAGGACAGCTGCGTTTCATCCAGGGCAGCTCGGGGCTTCCAGCACAAAGGTTCCCGAGATGACAGGTGGGAAGAGTCAGGCTCTTTAGGACAGGAGAGAAGGACCTGGCCCAGAAACTGAACCGTCGCTTCTGTCAAATTCTGTTGATCCACACAGGGTCCTGGGGACCTGTGACTGCTGTCAAAGTGGCTTAAAGCAACACATATTTATTTTCTTGCGATTCTGGAGGTCGCAAGTCCTAAAATCAGAATCTCGGCAGGGCTGCATTTTTTCTGGAGGCTTTGGGGGGTATCCTTTTGTCTTCCAGTTTCCAGAGGCACCTTGGCTCCTGGCCCTCCCTTTCATCTTTTTCTTAGCACATCACTCTGACCCAGCTTCCCTTGTTACATCCCCTCTCCCTTCTGCTCACAAGATCCTCTGCAAGGATCTTTGTGATCCTGTCGGATATCTTAATCTGTTCCGGTTGCTGTGACAAAGGACCATAAACGGAGTGGCTTATAAACAACACAGATTTATTTCTTATAGAGCTGGAGACTGGGAAGTCTACGTGCCACCAGATTTGGGCAAGTAACTGTAGCTTGCTGGGCCCGTTTGTTCAGCTGTGACGTGGACCGCCTCTGAGTGGTCTGGTTGGAATGATTTTCGTCAGTGCTGTCGGCTCACCGCTCAAGGAAGCCGGCACATCCCTTTTCGTACTGAGGATTTGGTGGAGGATGAGGACCTGCTTGCTGGTTCATAGATGGTGCCTCCTAGCCGCGTCCTCACGTGGAGAAAGCGGAAGCTCTCTGGGGTCGCTTTTAAAAGAGCACTAGGCCGGGCGCAGTGGCTCACGCCTGTAATCCGGCACTTTGGGAGGCGGAGGCAGGCGGATCACGAGGTCAGGAGATCGAGACCACCCTGGCTAACAAGATGAAACCCCGTCTCTACTAAAAATACAAAAAACTAACCGGCGGGCGAGGTGGCGGGCGCCTGTAGTCCCAGCTCCTCGGGAGGCTGAGGCAAGAGAAAGGCGTGACCCCAGGAAGCGGAGCTTGCAGTGAGCTGAGATCCGGCCACTGCACTCCAGCCTGGGTGACAGAGCAAGACTCCATCTCAAAAAAAAAATAAAAATTAAAAAAATTAAAAAATAAGGGAGCACTAATCACATTCTCAGTGACCCAGTCCTCTCACACAGGCCCACCTCCTAATGCCATCACTTTGGGGGTTACAATTTCAACTTAGGAAATTTGATGGAGCCTGAACATTCCGACCATAGGATCGAGCCTCCCCATATGGTCCTGGTCAGTCTCCCATCTCAGGAGCCTCAGTTTACCTGAGCATGGTGACACACACATATAATCCCAGGGAGGTGCCTGGGCAACACAGGGAAACCCTGTCTCAAAAAATAAGTAAATAAAAAGATAAAAAACAAGATCCTCAATTTAATCATGCCATTCTCCTGTCTCAGCCTCCTGAGTAGCTGGGACTACAGGCGCCCGCCACCACGCCCAGCTAATTTTTTGTATTTTTAGTAGAGACGGGATTTCACCATGGTCTCGTTCTCCTGACCTCGTAATCCGCCCGTCTCGGCCTCCCAAAGTGCTGGGATTACAAGCATGAGCCCCCATGCCCGGCCTATTTTATTTTATTTTATTTTTTGAAATGAGTCTTGCTCTATCGCCCAGGCTGGAGTGCAGTGGCGCGATCTCAGCTCACTGCAGCCTCCACCTCACAGGTTCAAGTGAGTCCCCTGCCTCAGCCTGGAGACTAGCTGAGATTACAGGTGTACACCATCAGGCCCGGCTAATTTTTGTATTTTTGGTAGAGACAGGATTTCACCATGTTGGCCAGGCTAGTCTTGAATTCCTGGGCTCAAGTGATCCATCTGCCTTGGCCTCCCAAACTGCTGGGATTACAGGTGTCTGCCACTGCACCTGGCCAGCATTTCTTTATGTGAATCTCTGTCTCAAAATAGCACAGTAAGAGACAGGTTAACCCAGATAATATGCTGGGTTTTTGTCAACTACGTTTTTTAACTGAATCAGCATCCAGTCTGGGCTTTCATGTTCTACCCTCACAGCCAAGCCATCTCATACTGCTGGGACTTCCCAGTATGGCTTACCTGTGTAGAATGCCCTTCTCTCTTTTGTCCTCTGGCAGGCTCCTACTCATCCCTCAAAACCCAGCTCTGAAGTTGCCCCCTGGGGAAGCCCTCCCCAACCCCCAGGTCTTCCCTGTATCATAAATATCCCTCTCATGGAGTTCTCAAATACTGCACTATCATTTTATTATTTGGCCTCCAGACTTTCTACTTCCTGAGGGCTGAGCCTGTCTCTCTCTCCCTGGATGGTGCCTGGGTCCTGTGTTTTCACAGGGGTATGGAGAGGACCAGCGCCTCTTCTCATGATCACCCATCAAACTCAGGCAAAAACTGCCACTTTCTTTTCTCTTTTCTCAGCCTCAAAGACAAAAATCAAGGCGAACTCATCCCCCCTGTGCTGAGGTTCACAGTGACGTACCTGAGAGAGAAAGGTGAGACAGGGCCGGCTCCAGCTGGGTGACGTGAGGGCTACTGGGTGCACCTCTCTGGGTAGTTTGTCTTGGATCCTGAGCACCCATAAGCCAGGGGGTGTGACCAGGAAGGGAGGGGCTCAAGCACAGTGGCTTCAGGTCTGGGCTCTGATCTTGGATGGTCTGGGTTTGAATCCTGTCTCCCCTGTGTACTACCTGTGTGACCTGGGGCCAGTTACTCACCCTCTCTGGGCCTCCATTCCCTTGTCTGTCCAGTGAGGTGAATAACAAACAGTACCTAACTTGCAGGATTGTTGTGACCCCTAAATGAGCCAGTGCTGCAAAGCACCTCAGGCAGTGCTGGTCTGTAGGAAGCCCTCTGGAAATGGGGGCTCCTCTGATGGGATCAACTTTGATTTGCAGACACCATTGCCAGTGGGGTGGGTGCAGTCAGGAACTTGGAGTGCGGTGAGACTTGTGGGCTCTCCACAGCTCCTGAGGCTAGAACTGAGGTCCATGGAGAAGGTGTGTGGAGGCTGCTTTTACTTTAATGGGAGGAAAGAGGTTCCCACGGAGGAGCAGGCACCAGGGAGGCTTATCTGGCACCACAGGTGTGGGTGTGCTCGATGGGCCAGGTGGTCTCTAGCCTGGGTGCTGCAGTGCAGATGTGTGGGTGTCAGACAAGAAGTGAGTGCCTCCCCGCATCCCCACCACCCAGGCAGGGCTGGCTCCCTCCAGCCTCCAGAGCTCAGCTCAATGGTCGCTTCCTCAGGGAATTCCCTAAACATGGCCAAAGCCCCTAAAGCAGACCCCAGCTCTGCCACGGACTCAGCACCGTGGGCCCCGAGACCCCACCACCCTGTGGTGCGTTTCTCACGTTCCACCCGGCGGGGAGTCCTCATGCAGTGGCTCTGAAAGCCACTACCTCGGCCCTGCACCTTCTGGTTACGAGTGGGTTGGGTTCCTCTTTAGAGCAGGCCAGGTGGGTGGTCTTTGAAAAACCTGCTTCAGACAGGCGGGGCCTGGAGAGCCTGTCCTCACCTGTAGGACAGGGTGCCCAGGAAATGCGCTTTGGCACGAGAGTCTGTGCACACGGGGATGGCATCAGTGAGCAGGTGTGCTGGGCGGGGGCATGGGGGGCCATCTCCCTCACACCCCAGACCTTGTGGCCCCAGTATTTCCCTGAGTCACGATGCTCGGCTGGCGGGTGAGCAGGTACGGGGGGTACCCCACACTGGGACCCCAAGGGGCCCGCCTGTCCCTGGCCTGGACGGCCCCTCCTCGCCCTCTGCCGGTTAGGTCCTGCTTTCTGTAAGCCCTCTCCCGGACAGAACCGCCTTCTTCATGCGCCCCCATCATTCAGTCACTCACTTGGGAGACATTTGCTGTGTGCCTCCCTCGTGCCAGACTCGGGGGATATCAAAGTGAGCACACGGGACGTGGAAGCAGCAGCTATTCCACCAAGACCTATCCAGATGCTGACTTCGTCGGGGAGGAGGCCCTGCCAGACTGGGGTCCCTGTTAGGGGGTTTGACCTTGTTGGGGGGCTTCCCTGAGGGAGGGGCAGTAGAGCTGAGCTCTGAGGACGGGGAGAAGCTGGCCATGCTGAGTGACAGGCCCCGGAGAGGAGAGCAGGTGCAGAGGCCCGTGGCTGTGAGAGTGCAGGAGCGTGTGGGGCTTGGAGGAAGCTGAGAGGAGAAGGGGAGGTCAGGCCTTGCAAGTCCCAAGAAGACTTGCACCTCCAGATGCCTGCGCCACAGTCCTAGGTCCTGGTGTTCCAGGGCACCCCTGTCATCCATTGCAGGCCCCCCAAGGGTAGGCTCAGGCCTGTTTCTCTTCCTGGCTCTGGAGCCAGCAGGGGCCTGGCCAGAGGAAACCCTTCCCTCCACCCCAGGGCTGTTTTCATAAGCCGATTACAAGTGCCGAAAACCGTCTTTAGAAACCGACCATGGGGACAAGTTTTCTTCTTTGATTACAATCACCTCTTTAGCAGAATCGCCTAATTGAACTTGGGCGTCATCTGTATCTTCACTGTCTAAACAGCAGCCACTAGCCCCTGTGGCAGTAGCCCAGTAGGGCAGGTCACATGAGGTTCATGCAATTGAGTGACTAGATTCTTAATTTAATTTTTTTTATTTATTTATTTTTTTGAGACGGAGTCTCGCTCTGCCGCCCAGGCTGGAGTGCAGTGGCCGGATCTCAGCTCACTGCTAGCTCCGCCTCCTGGGTTCACGCCATTCTCCTGCCTCAGCCTCCCAAGTAGCTGGGACTACAGGCGCCTGCCACGTCGTCTGGCTAGTTTTTTGTATTTTTAGTAGAGACGGGGTTTCACCGTGTTAGCCAGGATGGTCTCGATCTCCTGACCTCGTGATCCGCCCATCTCGGCCTCCCAAAGTGCTGGGATTACAGGCTTGAGCCACCGCGCCCAGCCAATTTTATTTAATTAAAGTTCAATCCCCATGTGCAGCTACTGGCTGCTGTGCTGGACAGCTCAGCCCTAGCCCTTGTGGGAAGCCATATGTCTGGAGGCCTCCCGGGTGCCAGGCACATGCTGGGCATCAGCGTGTCCAGTCCTCTCTGCAGCCCTTGGAGACAGGAGCTCATGGCCTTACTCTGTAGATAAACAAGGCAGATAGGCTCAGAGAGGCTGAGTGCTTTCTCTGAGGTCACACAGCTGGTAGGCAGAGCTGGACTAGAGCCTAGGTCTGTCTGAGTTTAGAATCTGTTTCTGCTTTCCCTTTCCACGGACCACAGAGGTGGGAAATCGGGCGGGTTGGGGAATATGGGAAAGATGTGAGGAACAAATGAATTTGTGGAGGCCAGCCACAGGTGGGTGATGCTGTGGGCAAGGGGGTGTCATATAACGTTCTGGAAGCCCAATGGGCTGGGACCTGTGAGACGCCTGGAAGCTCCTCTCCTGCAGGCCTGCGCACCGAGGGCCTGTTCCGGAGATCCGCCAGCGTGCAGACGGTCCGCAAGATCCAGAGGCTCTACAACCAAGGTGAGGGTGTCCCGCAGTCCTGAGCTCCGAGCTGCCTGGCCAGCGAGCACAGCGCTCCCGGGCCTCAGAGGAGAGGCAGGGAAGCACCGCCCCCACAACCCATCCAACTCCCAGAAATCACTCAGAGTGGGGGCAGCTGCCCAGGAGCCATCGAGGGGCCCACTGGCAGTCCAGAGTAGGGACCCTTTGTCCAGACCCCCAACCCTGCCGGGACATGGTGGCCGCATGATGCCATTTTGCCTTTAGGGACTCTCCATCCGCACCAGGTGGGCACGTGCTTGCAGGAGACACCCTGCAGTGCAGGGAAGCTGGTTTTTTATCTGGCAGCTCCCCCGAACTGGCTCAGCACGGCTTCCTTAATTGCCATGTGTAACCTGCGGGCAGGGGCAGTGGCCTCTGAGCTGAGGACACCTAGCACTGATACTAACGAAGCCGCTGACAAGACTTGCCCTCCATCCCACTCGCTCCTACGACCAGTTGTGCATCACACAAAAATGGAGCATTGGGTCCGCACCGGGCCGAGCTCAGGCCTGGGGCCTGCAGTGTCATCTCTGCCACTGGCCTGACCTCAGAGAGCTGGCATTGTAGCTGGGAGCAACAGCACACCACAGAGAAGCCAGCAGCCCACCCCATCCTCCGCTGGGAGCCCAGGAGGAGGCAGTGAGGGCGGTGTAGGGGCTGATGGGGCCAGAGCACCCCATTTCTAGGTAGGGACAGCATCATCCCCAGGACACGTCGCTCCAGCATCAGGCACTTTCCATCCGGACATCTCACGCCCTGTCTCAGAGCTTGTTCTATAGCCGCAGTGCCCAGGCCGGGGTGCAGACCTCAGCAGTGCCATGTTCTGTGTGCAGGGAAGCCCGTGAACTTTGACGACTACGGGGACATTCACATCCCTGCAGTGATCCTGAAGACCTTCCTGCGAGAGCTGCCGCAGCCGCTTCTGACCTTCCAGGCCTACGAGCAGATTCTCGGGATCACCTGTGCGTAGCTGCCCCGGGGTGGGAGTTGGGGGGGCTTGGTCCTCAGATGCTGTCCCCCAGCTACTGGCCCAGGGTCAGGCTCTGGGGTGGCCGAGGTGGCGTGTACCCACCCTCATCCTGTTGCCACCTGGCACTGCAGGGCAAGAGAGGGGGTTGTTGGGGCTGCCCCACCATGGACAGCCAGGCCACGCTGTCCGAAGGCAGAGCAGGTGCGGTCGGTCAGGGCTGTCCAGGCCGGTCTCTCAGGCGCAGCTGGGCCGGGAGGCAGGGTGATGGGGGCTTTCTAGATTTGGGGCTCATCATCCTGGTCAAAGTCCTGCCTATACCACCTCCCAGCCCCCAAACCCTCAGCTCTCTCATCTAGAAAAGGGCTCTCGGGATTTCTCCCCAAATCATTGTAGGATACCAGGCATATGTGATAGGAACTGAGCAGCTATGGGGTCTAATCTTACAGATGCTTTGTGATCAGTCACATGCTCAGTGTGGCTAAGCACAGATGACTCGTGAACAACTCCATAACAGCATCTCAAAATACTGGCGAATGCTAAGGAAAGTGATGCCTCCAAAGCACCATAAAACCACTCAGGCCTTCATCTCAGTCATCAAACACCGTCTTTTCAAATGGAACTACCTCTGGCCCCCACCTTTCTTCTTGGAGCACTATTAGTCAAAGGGGGAAACCTGGTTTTGGTGTTAATTCTAAAGCAGCTGGGTTAAGATATTTTAAAGACAAATCTTGAATCTTAAAATCAATGTTTCTGACCAGGCGCAGTGGCTCACGCCTGTTATCCCAGCACTTTGGGAGGCTGAGGTGGGCGGATCACCTGAGGTCAGGAGTTCGAGACCAGCCTCAACGTGGCGAAACCCCCGTCTCTACTAAAAATACAAAATTAGCTGGGCGTGGTGGTGCATGTCTGTAACCAGCTACTTGGGAGGCTGAGGCAGGAGAATTGCTTGAACCTGGGAGGCAGAGGTTGTGGTGAGCCAAGATGGCGCCATTGCACTCCAGCCTAGGCAGCAAGAGCGAAACTCCGTCTCAAAAAAAAAAAATCTACCCCACTGGGTATTCAGGTATTCAAGAATCACCTTTACCCAAAGGGCAGCCTGGCCTTTGTCCTGGCCCCTGGGGGTGACTTCTGAACCCTGGAATTTCCCAAGGGACAGGAATTATCTTTGTTACTTATCGGGGGCCCTGATGGTTTATTGTGACTCAGGATAGGGGGTGGCCACTCCAGAACGGTCCGTTACACAGTTAGAGGGTGCAGGCTTTGAAACACGGGAGACCAGCCTGACCTCTGGGGAGGGCAGGGGGCTGGAGATTGATTTCAATCACAAGGCACCCCTCCAAGGTCACTGGACGCCAAACTCCCCTCAAAGGCAAGTGTACACCCATTTACTCAGCAGTGCTCCTAAGTGCCTACCAGATGCCAGGCCCTGTCTGAGATGGGGAAGGTCTCTCCTACAGCCTGGAAGACTATGAAAGATGTTGAGGGCTGACTGACTTTGGCTAGTGGATGGGAAGCCTGGGAGAGTTCAGAGCGAGGCTGAGCCTCATGGAGACAAATTTGATCATGCGTGTGGAGGTAGCTGTCTGGTGGAGACAGAGAAGGAGGCACTCCATTCAGCATCCTCCCACCAGCCGGGCCCAGGGCAGGCAAGATGGACAATGCTCCATCACCTGAATGTGCCAGGCTCTGTCCTCGAGAGAAACTTCCAGAAGCTTCCTGATTTCATTAGCCCCTGCAGAGGGATGATGACTCCAGCCTCTGTAGGTTCCTGCTTGAGAAAACTCAATGCTACCAGGAGAACTTACTGTTTGTTCCAGCCAAAACCTGGTGACAGGGAGATAGGCCCTGGAACCCGTCTTTGAGCAGCAGTTCCTTTAGAAAGCTTGCAGCTGTGGGCCGGGCACGGTGGCTCATGCCTGTAATCCCAGCACTTTGAGAGGCTGAGCCATATTTGGAATGGTGATGTTCTGGACCCCAGCATTCCCCCATCTGAAACTTTCCCCAGGAAGTTTTACAGTCCAGAAATGTAGTCGGTAGATTGTTTCATGTTGCATGAATCCTTCTATCAGTGCTGTGACTAGATCATTCCAGGTAAACAGTTGTGTCTCATTTCAGAAGGTAGTGGTGGAGGTGGGAGTAGAGTGACTACCTAAGTCAGCCTGTTAATAAGGGGCCTTTCTATGTCAACAAATGTGAAGTTCAATGGTTTGAACAAACCATAAACTCTGGGGTTTTTTTTGTTGTTGTTTGTTTTGTTTTTGAGGTGGAGTCTCGCTCTCTCACCCAGGCTACAGTTCAGTGGCACAATCTCGGCTCACTGCAACCTCCACCTCCCAGGTTCAAGCAATTATCCTGCCTCAGTCAGTCTCCCGAGTAGCTGGGACTACAGGTGTGTGGCACCACGCCCAGCTAAATTTTTGTATTTTTAGGAGAGAGAGGGTTTCACCATGTTAGCCAGGATGGTCTCAAGCTCCTGACTTCGTGATCCGCCCGCCTTGGCCTCCCAAACTGCTGGGATTACAGGCATGAGCCACCGTGTCTGGCCTGAACTCTTATTTTTTCAGTCAAGAGAACATTTAGTTGAGAAGATTCCTAGATGTTGGCTTGAAGTATCTTTTCATGGTAGAGTGAGAGTGGCAGCAGCCAGCCAGTGAATTTCATAGTGTGCAATTTAGATGTCTTTGGTGATGGCACTGGGTGTTCTGGTGAACTTTCTGAGCGGCCTGTACAGCAGGAGGCACAAGGATTATCTGTACATCATCTACTGTGATGATTTCTTTGAAGTTTGTATCAAGTCTTCCAGCGTCAGCTTTCGGGCTTTGGGGAAATGGCAGGTTTTAGGTCTTTGTCATGCCATCTGAGGGGGTAGGAGCAAAACTGGAAATGTTAGCTTGGAGCATCGTAGCCAGAGATTGGAGGAAATGAGAGGAACTGAGAACCCACAAGCGTGCGTCGTCATTTTCCACTGGAGCATCATTTCTCCATACGGTGCTTCTCTTTTGATTCCCAATTACAAAATAAGTCTGGTCTCACTAGATTTGGCCTGATTATTTACATAAGGGCAGCAAGAATGAGAATTGATGGATGTAGGCTCTTTTTAAGTCTACCTTGTTAGAACTTTTAATAAGGCATCTCAGATTCACTTTCTAAAAGCCTCTTGAGGCTAGAAAGCGAAGCCAAAAATTTGCCATCAGGGCCAGGTGTGGTGGCTCACTCCTGTAATCCCAGCACTTTGGGAGACCGACGTGGGTGGATCACCTGAGGTCGGGAGTTCAAGACCAGCCTGACCAACATGGAGAAATCCCATCTCTACTAAAAATACAAAATTAGCCGGGCGTGGTGGCACACACCTATAATCCCAGCTATTCAGGAGGCTGAGGCAGGAGAATCGCTTGAAACCTGGGAGGTAGAGGTTGCAGTGAGCCAAGATCTCACCATTGCACTCTAGCCTGGGCAACAGCGAGACTCCGTTTCAAAAAAAAAAAAAAAAAGAAAAAAAAATTGCCATCAGACTTTGCCTGTAGTATCCTTAGATTTGAGTGAATTTCTCTCTTCTCAAGGTTCACAATCAATCTATTTTAAGTTTCCTGGGCCTGCCAAGAAGTGGCCTTCCTTACTCACTGTAATGCCATACATAACACTGAATAAGGCTAGTCATCATTTCAAGGAATTTCCCTCATTTTTTTTTTTCAAGATGGAGTCTTGCTTTGTCACCCAGGCTGGAGTGCAGTGGCCTGATCTCAGCTCATTACAGCCTCTGCCTCCCATGCTCAAGCAATCAGTCTACCTCAGCCTCCTGAGTAGCGGGGATTACAGGTGTGCGCTGCCACACCCAGCTAATTGTTATATTTTTAGTAGAGACAGGGTTTCACCATGTGGTCCAGGCTGGTCTCGAACTCTGACCTCAGATGATCTGCTCACCTCGACCTCCCAAAGTGCTGGGATAATAGACATGAGCCACTGCACCCAGCCCTTATTATCTATTTTTAACCTTACTTCACTAGTAAACCCAGCTACATAAAGATGTATGCTTGGATTATACTTAATATGAATAATTCAGAAGATGCAGCTGGTTTTGTTTTTGTTTTGAGATGGAGTGTCGCTCTGTCACCCAGGCTAGCGTGCAATGGTGCCAT
>NW_012114466.1:2808702-2810049 GCF_000951035.1 Colobus angolensis palliatus | reverse complement strand
CTCCTGATCTCAGGTGACCCATCCGTTTCGGCCTCCCAAAGTGCTGGGATTAAAGGCGTGAGCCACTGCCCGGCCTATAAATTCTTGGGGCTGCATCCTGACTGTTGGCTGTTCCTCCAGGCATTGGGACCCTCCCTATGGTTTCTCTCTAGCCATGGGGATGAGGTACCCTTGGCTGGAATAGCTCGCTTGGTCTGGGAGCTGCACAGAGAGCCAGGACCCCTGGTAGAGCCGGCCAAGGGTACCTCATCCCCATGGCTAGAGAGAAACCATAGGAAGGGTCAAAATCTTTTCCTTCTACCCATCTTAGGTTCTTTGGTGGGGGCCCTGTTGCTTGGACTGACAAAAGACAGATTCACAAGAGAAAAACACACCAGTGTATTTCCTAGAAGTTGTACATGACATGGATGACTTCATAAGGAAATGAAGGCCCGGAGACCTGGTCCACTGAGTGTGCAGACGCCAGGTTGGATGAAGAGTGGAGAAGTGTGGGAAATGCAATGGAGAGAGGGGCCTGAGCCTAGGACAGGAAACTAGGGGGACCTGCCATCTTCAGAGATGAAGCTGCCCCTTCCCTCTGGGGATAGGGAAGTTGCCTTTCATAGGATGGTCTCATGGCCTGCTCCAGAGAAGGAAGGGGAGCTCAGAGAGTCCTTGAGGCCCAGCCTCCCACGTGCAAGCTGTGTGACTTTGGGCTAGTCACCTAACCTCTCGGAGCTCGCTTTCCTCTTCCTCTACACTGGGGTTGTTGAAATGCTTGACCTGCTTGCTTCCTCATAGGGAGTGCTCGGTGACACTGACAGTTGTGATGCTCAGTTCACCCGTCCTGCCTACTTGCCAGCAAGTGTGCCTACTTGCCAGCAAGTGTTTCTTCTCAGAGGGACCCCAGTGGGGGCTGAGGGGGACCTGCACCAGTACCCACTTGGGACCATCATTCTTAGATAAAGTTCAGGCTGTAACACCCCGAGGAGGAGATGGCAGCCACCAGGCGCGGTTGAAATAGTCAAGGGAAGTCCTTGTCTAAGAGCAGCTTGATTTTATGGAATGATGGCTTTTATGAAGAAGCCAACAGGAATGATCATAGTGGCGAGTTGTATCTCTCCGAGTGGGTGTTTGTAGAGCACCCGGTGTTCACCAGCTACTCTGTGCAAGGCTCAGGGAGGGTGGCTGGTGTGTTGGAGGATGTGGGTACACAGGAGCGTGGGCATGCATGTGGTTGAGTGCACACATGTGCATCTGTGTTCACATATGCATCTGCAGCGGGAACTTGGTGAATCCTTAGTGGGTTTTTTTGAGATGGAGTTTTGCTCTTGCTAACCAGGCTAGAGTGCAATGGCACCATCTCGG
>NW_012114466.1:2799284-2804762 GCF_000951035.1 Colobus angolensis palliatus | reverse complement strand
GGAACCACCTAGATTAGGGTCCTGTGACCACACAGTGGGTGGCTTAAAATAATAGAAATTACCATGTCCCTGTTCTAGAGGCCAGAAGTCCAAAATCAAGGTGTACCGGGCTGCACTCCCTCCCGGAGGCTCTAGAGGAGGATCCCTTCCTGGCCTCTCCCAGCTCCTGGTCACTCCAGTCTCTGCCTCCACGTGGCCCTCTGGGTCTACCCCCAACCCCCAGACCCACAGCCCTGAATGTTGATCCCTCTCCACCTCCCCAGGTCTTTGCCTCAGACCGTGCAGGGTGCAGGTACTGCCCACTGTAGGGGAGAGGAGGGCCTGGGCAGAGCAGGTGTCACATCCCAGATTCTGTTGGAGAATGCCACCTCTTGGTGTTACAGCAATTTTTTCCTCCCTGTCGTTTGATGTAATTTTTTTTTGAGACGGAGTCTGGCTCTGTTGCCCAGGCTGGAGTACAGTGGCCGGCTCTTTTGTCACTGCAAGCTCCGCCTCCTGGGTTCAAGTACTCTCCTGCCTCAGCCTCCCGACTAGCTGGGATTACAGGTGAGTGCCACCATGCCCGGCTAATTTTTGTATTTTTAGTAGAGATGGGATTTCTCCACGTTGGCCAGGCTGATCTTGAACTCCTGACCTCAGGTGATCCACCTGCTTCGGCCTCTTGAAAGTGCTAAGATTACAGGCGTGAGCCACTGCACCTGGCCTACTTTTTCACTGGGAGAGACATTTTCCTCTAGCTGCCTCCTCCCCGGGCCCCAATGTGGATGCACCTGCTGGGGCCTGGTGTCACATGTTTCCCTTACGGGCACTCGGGGGATCATCAGGGCCTTGCCACCAAAGACCTCATCGAAGGCCCTCATCAGGACTCTGCAAGCCGAGGCGTGGCCTGCAGTGGGCCTGGCTGGTGCACACCTGCAAGGGGCTGTGGGGACTGGCAGGCAGGCAGAGCCTCATAGGCTTCCGCCTGTCTCACTGCAGCAGGGCTTGGGCAAGTCTGGGCATTCTCGCCATATCTGTGAGGGTGCCGCCTGGCTGTGCCCCTCCCGTTCTCTGCTCTGCCCTGGCACTCACAGCCTCGTGACCCCTGTTTCTGACTCTGAGGTTCCCCCCAGTTTGAAGCTTGTAGGGAGGCAAGGATAAGAGAACAGGCCCTGCCCTCACCTTGGCCTACATGGCCCCCTGCCACTGGCTGGCCACAAAACTTTGGGCAAGTCTTCTGTACCCTCCAGGCCCCAGGTTCCTCATCTGTAAGCTGGAGAAATGAGTCGCCCTCCTGGAGGTGCTGTAAGTGTTGGCCGAGACGGATCGGGAGCCCTTCTGGGAGGCAAGCTCTTTGTACTCTTGCCACCCCTCACAGTGGCCCCTACGTGCTGGCTGGTCCCCATCATGCCCAGTTCACTGCCCGTAGAGCAGAGGGCCAGAGAGCTCACCTCGTTCCTAAGAGTGCATCTCCCCAGACGGTGCAATGGAAAAGGAGATGGTGGGGTGTTGAGGCTGTCACAGAAGGTCAGAGCCAAAGGCTCCTCCAGGACGTCGAGGCCAAGCCGACCCTGCGTGGGCAGGTGGCCGTACAGGGTCCCCGTACTGGCTGCTGGCTCCCAGTGTGCTCCTCTCTCTACATATGCCCCTCCCAAAGTTCAGGAGGGAGTTCTAGGTCCCCACGGCCCTTGGTGTTCACTCCCCTTTTCTCATTTCTGGTTTCCTCCAGGTGTCCCAGGAGAGCATCTTCAACAAAATGAACAGCTCTAACCTGGCCTGTGTCTTTGGGCTGAATTTGATCTGGCCATCCCAGGGGGCCTCCTCCCTGAGTGCCCTTGTGCCCCTGAACTTGTTCACTGAGCTGCTGATCGAGTACTATGAAAAGATATTCAGCGCCCCAGAGGCACCTGGGGAGCACAGCCTGGCACCACGGCAACAGGGGAGCAGGGCAGCCCCTTTGCAGGCGGCTGTGCCACGGACACGAGCCACTGGCCTCACCCAGCCTACCGTACCGCTGAGTCCCCTGACGGCCACCAGAAGACGTCTGTAGTGTTGCAAACATTCTGTCTAGTTCAAGCTACCTCCCACACCTGTCTGTGCACTTGTGTGTTCTGTAAACTTGCCATCTGTAAAAATAACCCGGAATTAGATGAACCCACAACCTTCTAATGAAAACTCTATGGCTCTGGTCCTTGGACTCTTCTCCATGGTTCCTGAGCTATGGCCCGGGATAGAGTAATGCATTTGTTAGGATGGCTGTTTTGAATTGTAACCCAATGCGGCTTAACTGAAAACGGGAATGGAGTGGCTAGGGGCTTGCCCTGCTGCTGCCACGCTGCTGGTAACACCCCACCCAAGCCCAGTCACTGCAAGCAGCTGCTGGTCATTATTGCCCATGAGTCAGTGGGTCAGCTGGGTGGGTCTGTTGGTCTTTTGACGGGATCGCTTGTATGTCCTGGCTGAGCTGGCTGTCAGCAGGGTGGCTGTTCTCTTGCAGGTGTCCCAGGTCCTTCCAACGGCTAAACAGGGCACATTCTCATAACATAGGCCCAGGCGCGCACACAAGCGCGATTGCAGTTGTCATGCTTTGGCGTCCTGTATGCCCACATCGTAGTGGCCAAAGCAAGCCTAGTGGCTAAGGCCCGAGTCACTGTGGGAGGGCCCTACCAAGCAGGATACAGGGAGGGTGAAAAATTGGGAATAAAGCAACCAAGCTGCCCGAGGGCTCTGGGGTGCGACAGGACTCTGCAGCCTTGGGCAGGCTGACTCCTCAGGCTGGCAAGATGGGTCCTGTGCGTCCATCAAATATGGCAGAGGATACAATGTCTTAGTGTCACGTTCCCCGCAAAAAAAACCCCAGTCATCCTGATTGGACAAGTTTAGGTCACATGCTCACCTTGGACCCATCACTGCAGCCAGGGAAGGCTCTGATTGGCTTAGGCCTGAGTCCTGTGCCCCACCCCCGGGGCCAGGATGAAGCCCCACCCAGACCTGGCAGTGGGGGAGGAGTGACAGCCGTCTGCAGGGGATTACCCTCGCGTCCCACGCTACCGTCTCCCCAGCTCTTGCTGCAGGGAGAAGCAGGGGAGGTTCTAGGGGACGAATGACGAAAGTCCCCTCTGGAGAGCCCCCGTGGCAGCCCCTCCGTGCCTGCATGGGAGTGTTGACCTAGTTGCGCTGGGACCTCCGGTGCCCATTCGGATGCTTGCGGGAATCACTGGCAGCCCCAGGCCAAATCCACGCCCAGGGCTCTGCTCTGGAACTTGGAGGGTGAGGTCTCCTCGCTGGCCTCCTCCCTTCTCACTTGCAACTGCCTATTATGCTCCAGCCTCTTGTCTGCCACTGTGTTTTCTACCCTGCTAGTGCTTGCTGTCCTTTAAGGGAGGGGCTTGTGTGGCTGCTGAGCGACCCCCCACACCTATCGGTGCACGGCAGCACCTCACACTCCAGGGCAAGCTGGGCCTGCAAGCCAGAGAGGGTTCCGCTTTCTTCCAACCAGCCTCCGACTCCGATTCCGTCTGATGTTCAGGTGGCAGCACCATGCCCCTGAGGCCCAGCTATTCCTTTACCAAGGGCATGGATTCTATTACAGTTTCTTGAAGCTGCTTCTGGGCAGAGGAGATGGGGCTGAGTCACGAGGGTACCAGACTGGTGGGAGCCACTGGCTGAATCCATTTTCCTTCTGGGAGAGGAAGGCTCAGTGGCAGCTCCGTGCTGGTGGGGGCTGAGCTGGCCCTGCCTTCAGAACATGGATGGTGCAGGGTCACGGGCATGGGGACAGGGATAGGGAGGGTTGCAGAGTGGCTGTCACACCCCCGGTAAGCCTCATGCCATCCCAGCTGGGGATAGAGTCCCCAAATGACACCCCTTTTCTCTGCCCAAGCTCAGAACCTACCCAAGTCACACGGTATGTTACTGATGGCGAATCCCCAATCCTTGCCTCCTCAGAAGCGTTCAACTGGGCCGGGCTCGATGACTCCTGCCTATAATCCCAGCACTTTGGGAGGCCCGGGCAGGTGGATCACCTTAAGGGAGGAGACCACCCCTGCTATTGTCTTATGCCCAATGTCTGTCTCCAAAGAAAGAAGTAAAAACTAAAAGGCAGAAATGAAATCCACAGGCAGACAGCCTGTAGCCACACCCTGGGCCTGGTAGTTCAAGATCGACCCCTGACCTAATCGGTTCTGTTATCTATAGATTACAGACATTGTATAGAAAAGCACTGTGAAAATCCCTATCCTGTTTTGTTCCCATCTAATTACCGGTGCATGCAGCCTCCAGTCACGTACCCCCTGCTTGCTCAATGACTCACGACCCTCTCACATGCACCCCCTTAGAGTTGTGAGCCCTTAAAAGGGACAGGAATTGCTCACTCGGGGAGCTGGGCACTTGAGACTGAAGTGTTGCCGATGCCCCCGGCCCAATAAACCCCTTCCTTCTGTAACTCGGTATCTGAGGAGTTTTGTCTGCCGCTCGTCCTGCTACATTTCTTGGTTCCCTGACCGGGAAGCGAGGTGATTGGTGACGGTCAAGGCAGCTCCTTAGGTGGCTTAAGCCTGCCCTGTGGAACATCCCTGCAGGGAACTCTGACTAGCCCGAGCGACCCGGATCCTGAGAGCGCTCCCGGGTAGGTATTTGCCCCTGTGGGACGCCTCGCCAGAGCAGTGTGTGGCAGGCCCCCGTGGAGGATCCATGTAGTGGCTGAACACCGGCAAGGAACGGGTACTTGGAGTCTGGACATCTAAAACTCAGTAAGACTAGTCTTTGAAACTTGCCCACTCCATTTGAGTGGAAGCATGGCCTGATCACCCATGGTGTGCCTTTATCGGCACTTTGGTTTTGGTTTTGATTTGGTTTTAATTGCTTGACAGGACCAGTCTTGGGAACTTGCCCACTCCATTTGAGTGGAAGAATGGCCTGATCACCTGATCACCCACGGTGTGCCTGTACTGGCACTTTGGTTTCTGTTTTCGACTTGGATTGTTTGATACTTTGGTTTTGGTTTTGACCTGGCTTGGATTTCTGGATACTCTGCTTTCGGTTTTGATTTTGGTTTGGTGTCAACTACAAATGTGTGTGTGCCCTTTTTACCTGTTCTTTGTTTTGTGATGTGCGTGTGGTGTGAGCGTGGTGTTTTGTCTTGAGGAAACATGGATGAGACACAAAGTAAGCCCACTCCACTAGGAACTATGTTGAAAATTTTCAAAAAAAGAAAAAAAAGGATTTAAGGGAGACTATGGAGTACTGTGACAGCAGGAAAACTTGAAACTTTGTGTAAGACAGACTGGCCAGCATTAGAGGTAGGTTGGCCATTCCTTTGTTTCAAAGGTATGGCACAAGGTAACCTGTAAGTGAGGGAACCCAGACCAGCTTGTTTTAGATCTCCCCCCCACATGCCAGCATAAGCAGCTGGCAGAGGCAAAGAAAGACCAGCAGAGAGAGAGAAAGGAAAGAGATAGAGGAAAAGAGGCAAACAGACAGAGAGGAAGAGACAAAGAA
>NW_012114466.1:2787895-2797939 GCF_000951035.1 Colobus angolensis palliatus | reverse complement strand
AAAAAATTATATACTTGGTTTATCTTCCACTTTCCTTTCTTGCAAAACAGACAAAACAAAACAAACAAAATAAAACAAAATAAAAACAAAGTATTTTACCCCATGTACCACCCCTAGAATTTCCGGTAAACCAGCACCAGCCTAAAAGATCACATTCTCATCGAAAGGTGGAGAGAAGAAAAACTTGAGCCAACCTGGGACCCTACCTTGTGCTGCTAACCACTAAGACTGCTGTTCTTACAGCAAAAAAAAAAGGATGCACTCGTCACACCTGAGTCAAGAAAGTGCCACCCCCTCCAGAATTGTGGGCCATGGTCCCAGGGGAAAACCCTACCAAACTAAAGCTAAGAAAAATTTAACTCTTTTAATCTATTCCATTACTCTTTCTTCTTTCATCATTCTATTGCTGACCATCTAGTTATTAATAAAACCAAGTCAATTTCGCCTCAAACTATTGCATTTAATGCTTGCCTTGTTATACCCTGTGAGGACTTGCCAAGTCAAAGACAGCTTTCCACTTCAGAAAAGTACTTCTGTCCCTCCTGACTCTCCTCAGACAAGGCATTAGTAAACTAGGACCATTTAATCTGGGGAGATTTCGATAAAGATCCCAGGGACAACCAGGAGTGTTGCTCCCCGATGTACAGCTTCCATGCCATAGTTGGTCCAACGTTCTGTGGACCACTAAAGAGAAAATGGACTGCCCCAACTGGTTTTGTAATTTCCCTAAAACCATACATTCATTTTACTAGAGGATCATAGAAGTTAAAGACTTAAAACAAACTTTAGCAATTAAGACAGGATACCAAGATGCAAATGCCTAGTTAAAATGGATCAAATATTCCATCTGCACATTAAACAAAAGCAATTGTTATGCTTGTGCACATGGCAGGCCAGAGGCCCAGATTGTCCCCCTTCCCCTAAGGTGGTCCTTCAGTCGACCAGGCATGGGCTGCATGGCAGCTCTTTTCCAGGATTCTACAGCCTGGAGTAATAAGTCATGCCAAGCTCTCTCTGCTATATCCCAAAGTCCCTGAGGGTCAGCCCCTGAGGGCGATCCAGCTTCCATCTCCCAAAACCAAGTTCACTTCGTGTCTCTCACAGCAGGGAGGAAACTTAGCATTCCTTGGAGACCTGAAAGGATGCAGTGAGCTTAAGAATTTTCAAGAGCTTATCAATCAGTCAGCCCTTGTTCATCCCTGAGCAGATGTGTGGTGGTATTGGGGTGGATCTTTACTGGGCACTCTGAATAACTGGAGTGGCACTTGTACTTTAGTCCAATTGGCTATCCCTTTCACCCTGGCATTTCATCAACCAGAAGGAAAAAATAATAATAAGACATCAGAAAGTGAGAGAAGCCCCTTATGAGTTTTTCGACTCTCATGTCTATTTAGACGCAACTGGAGTCCCACGAGGAATACCAGATCCATTTAAATCTTGAAATCAAATAGCTGCAGGATTTAAGTCAATGTCTTAGGTGACAGTTACTAAAAATGTAGATTAGATAAACTCCATCTATTACAACCAACAGCAACGAGCTTTTCATGAGTTAAAAGAAAAACTCATGTCAGCCCCAGCCCTGAGGCTACCTGACCTGACAAAACTCTTTACACTCTATGTCCGAAAGAGAAAAAATGGCAGTTGAAGTTTTAACCCAGACTGTGGGGCCTGGCCAAGGCCAGTGGCCTATCTGTCAAAACAGCTAGACAAGGTTTCCAAAGGCTGGCTCCCAGGTCTAAGGGCCCTAGCAGCAAAGGCCCTGTTAGCACAAGAAGCAGATAAACTAACCCTTAGGAGGCCGGGCGCAGTGGCTCACGCCTGTCATCCCAGCACTTTGGGAGGCCGAGACGGGCGAATCACGAGGTCAGGAGATCCAGACCATCCTGGCTAACACGGTGAAACCCCGTCTCTACTAAAAAATACAAAAAACTAGCCGGGCAAGGTGGCGGGCGCCTGTAGTCCCAGCTACTCGGGAGCCTGAGGCAGGAGAATGGCGTAAACCCTGGAGGCAGAGCTTGCAGTGAGCTGAGATCCGGCCACTGCACTCCAGCCTGGGCGACAGAGCGAGACTCTGTCTCAAAAAAAAAAACACTAACCCTTAGGCAAAACCTGAATATAAAGGCCCCCCACGCTGTGGTAACTTTAATACCAAAGGACATCATTGGTTAACAAATGCTAGAATAACCAAGTACCAAAGCTTGCTGTGTGAAAATCTCCACATAACCATTGAAGTTTACAACACCCTAAACCCCACCACCTTGTTCCCGGTATCAGACAGTCCAGTTGAACGTAACTGTGGAGAGGTGTTGGACTCAGTTTATTCTAGCAGGCCCTACCTCCGAGACCACCCTTCAACATCAGTAGACTGTAAGCAGTACACGGACGGGAGCGCTTCGCCAACCCCTGCAAAGTGACTCTGAAGACGACGACAAGCCCTGCTTGACAAGCCCTGCTGCAGTCACACCCGGAAGCTGACTGGTCCACGCACGGCTGAAGCATGAGCAAACTCATCGCGGGACTCATTTTCCTTAAAGTTTGGACTTGTAAAGACTTCAACTGACTTTCCTCAGACTGAGGGCTGTTCCCAGTGTATACACCAAGTCACTGAGGTAGGAAAAAAGGTTGCTAAAGTCCTATTATTTTATGGCTATTGTAAGTGTACTGGAACTCTAAAAAGAACTTGTTTGTATGATGTTATTCTATACAAGGTACATAGCCCAGGAAATGACCAACCTGATGTGTGTTATGACCCATCTGAGCCTCCCAGGACCACAGTTCTTAAAGTAAGATTAAGGACTAAGGACTGGTGGGAGATCATAAACGAGTAAAGTGTTAGCCAAAACAGGAAAAAAAAAAAAAAAAAAAAAGTGCCCAAACAAGCCACCTTAAAATTTGATGCCTGTGCTGTCATTAATAGTAAGAAGTTAGGAATAAGGTGTGGTTCTCTTAATTAGAAAAGAGGCTATATGGCAGAAAATAAGTACATCTGTCATAAATTAGGACTGTGTGGAAATAAATGTAAATACTGGTCTTGTGTCATTTAGGCCACTTGGATAAAAGAAAAAAAAAAACGATGAAAAGGATCCAGTCCACTGTCAGAAAGGAAAAAAATGGCCCTTCCTGTACTAAGAGACAATGTAACCCCTTAGAGCTAGTAATAACCAATCCCCTTGATCCTTGCTGGAAAGAAGAGGAGTGTGTGACCTTAGGAATTGACGGGGCCAGACTGGATCCTCAAGTAAATATCTTGGTTTGAGGAGAAGTTTACAAACGCTCTCCTGAGCCAGTGTTTCAAACTTTCTATGATGAACTAAATGTACCAGTACCAGAAATTCCAGGAAAAACAAGAAATTTGTTTTTGCAATTAGCCGAGCATATAGCCCAGTCTCTCAATGTCACTTCATGTTATGTATGTGGAGGAACTGTAATAGGCGATCAATGGCCATAGGAAGCCCGAGAATTAGTGCCTACAGACCCAGTTCCTGATGAATTCCCGGCTCAAAAGAATCACCCTGATAATTTCTGGGTCCTAAAAGTCTCAATTATTGGACAATATTGCACAGCTAGAGAAGGAAAAGAATTCACTCACCCCGTAGGACAACTTAGCTGTCTGGGACAGAAACTGTGTAACGGTACCACAAAAACAGTCACTTGGTGGAGTTCAAATCAAACAGAGAGGAATCCATTTAGCAAATTCCCAAAGTTGCAAACCGTGTGGACCCACCCAAAGTCCCACCGGGACTGGACAGCCCCCACTGAATTGTATTGGATATGTGGGCATAGAGCTTATGTCAAATTACCTGACCAGTGGGCAGGTAGTTGTGTTATTGGCACTATTAAACCATCTTCCTTCCTACTGCCCATAAAAACAGGTGAACTTCTGGGCTTCCCTGTCTATGCTTCCCGTGAAAAGAGAAGCATAACTATAGGAAATTGGAAAGATGGTGGATGGCCCCGAGAGAATCATACAATATTACGGGCCTGCTACTCTGGCACAAGACGGTTCATGGGGATACCGGACCCCTATTTACATGATCAACCGAATCATACGGTTACAAGCTGTCTTAGAAATAATCACTAATAAAACTGGCACAGCCTTGACTATTCTGGTCCGACCAGAAACTCAGATGAGAAATGCTATCTATCAAAAGAGATTGGCTCTCGACTACTTGCTAGCAGCTGAAGGAAGGGTCTGTGGAAAATTTAACCTTTCTAATTGCTGCCTACACATAGATGATCAAGGACAAGTAGTTGAAGACATAGTTAGAGATACGACAAAGCTGGCACATGTGCCCATGCAAGTGTGGCATGGATTTGATCCTGGGGCCATGTTTGGAAAATGGTTTCCAGCGCTGGGAGGATTTAAAACTCTTATAATAGGAGTTATAATAATAGGAACCTGCCTACTGCTCCCTTGTTTGATACCTGTACTTCTTTGAATGATAAAAAGCTTCATTGCTACCTTAATTCACCAAAATGCCTCAGCACAAATGTACTATATAAATCACTATCAATCTGTCTTGCAAGAAGACATGGGTAGTGAAAATAAAAGTGAGAACTCCCACTAATAAAAGGAGTGAGAGTCTCAAAAGGGGGGAATAAGAGAGGAGACCACCCCTCATATTGTCTTATGCCCAATTTCTGCCTCCAAAGAAAGAAGAAGTAAAAACTAAAAGGCAGAAATGAAATCCACAGGTAGATAGCCCATCACCACACCCTGGGCCTGGCATTAAAGACCGACCCCTGACCTAACTGGTTCTGTTATCTATAGATTACAGACATTGTATAGGAATGCACTGTGAAAATCCCTATCTTGTTTTGTTCCAATCTAATTACTGGTGCATGCGGCCCCCAGTCACATACCCCCTGCTTGCTCCATCACGACCCTCTCACACACACCCCCTTAGAGTTGTGAGCCCTTAAAAGGGACAGGAATTGCTCACTGAGGGGAGCTCGGCTCTTGAGACTGAAGTCTTGCCGATGCCCCCGGCCGAATAAACCCCTTCCTTCTGTAACTGGGTGTCTGATGAGTTTTGTCTGCCGTTCGTCCTGCTACAACCGGAGGTCAGGAGTTCGAGACCAGCCTAGCCAACATGGTGAAACCCCATCTCTACTAAAAACACAAAAAATTAGCCAAGCATGGTGGAGAGCACCTGTAATCCCAGTGACTTGGCTCAGGGGACCTCCCTTGGGAGATCAATCCCGTCTTCCTGCTCTTTGCTCCGTGAGAAAGATCCACCTACCACCTCGGGTCCTCAGACTGACCAGCCCAAAGAACATCTTGCGAACATCTCACCAATATTAAATTGGGTAAGCGGCCTCCTTTTACTCTCTTCTCCAACCTCTCTCACTATCCCTCAACGTCTTTCTCCTTTCAATCTTGGTGCCACCCTTCAATCTCTCCCTTCTCTCAATTTCAATTCCTTTCATTTTCTGGTAGAGACAAAGGAGACATGTTTTATCCGTGGACCCAAAATGCTGGCGCTAGTCACGGACTGGGGAAGGCAGCCTTCCCTTGGTGTTTAATCATTGCAGGGATGCCTCTCTGATTACTCACCCACGTTTCAGAGGTGTCTGACGATGCTGCAGGGACGCCTGCCTTGCTCCTTCACCCTTAGCGGCAAGTCCCGCTTTTCTGGGGGAGGGGCAAGCACCCCGACCCCTTCTCTCCTTGTCTCTACCCCTTCTCTGCTTTTCTAGGGCAGGGGCAAGCACCCCGACCCCTGTCTCTACCTTCTCTGCTTTTCTGGGGGAGGGGCAAGAACACTGACCTCGTATTTTTGTGCCCCAACCTCTTATTTTTGTGCCCCAATCCCTTATTTCCACACCCCGACCCCTTTCCCGCTTTTCTGGAGGACAAGAACCCCCGAACTCCTTCTCTGTCTCTACTCTCTCTTTTCTCCGGGCTTGCCTCCTTCCCTATAGGCAACCTTCCACCCTCCATTCCTCCTTCTCCCTTAGCCTGTGTTCTCAAGAACTTAAAACCTCTTCAACTCACACCTGACCTAAAACCTAAATGCCTTATCTTCTCCTGCAACACCGCTTGGCCTCAATCCAAACTTGACAGTGGCTCTAAATGGCCAGAAAACAGCATTTTTGATTTCTCCATCTTACAAGACCTAAATAATTCTTGTCGTAAAATGGGCAAACGGTCTGAGGTGCCTGACGTCCAGGCATTCTTCTATACATCGGTCCCTCCCTAGTCTCTGTTCCCAATTATTCCAAATCTTCCTTCTTTCCCTCCTGCCTGTCCCCTCAGTCCCAACCCCAAGCGTCACTGAGTCTTTCTAATCTTCCTTTCTACAGACCCATCTGACCTCTGTCCTCCTCGCCAGGCCAAGCTAGGTCCCAATTTTTCCGCAGCCTCCGCTCCCCCACCCTCTAATCCTTTTATCACCTCCCCTCCTCACACCTGGTCTGGCTTACAGTTTCATTCTGCGTCTAGCCCTCCCCTACCTGCCCAGCAATTTCGTCTTAAAAAAGTAGCTAGAACTAAAGGCATAGTCAAGGTTAATGCTCCTTTTTCTTTATCCGACCTCTCCCAAATCAGTTAGTGTTTAGGCTTTTTCATCAAATATGAAAAACCCAGCCCAACTCATGGCCTGTTTAGCAGCAACCCTGAGACACTTTTCAGCCCTAGACCCTGAAAGGTTAGAGGGTTGTCTTATTCTTAATATGCATTTTATTACCCAATCTGCTCCCGACATTAAATAAAGCTCCAAAAATTAAATTCCGGCCCTCAAACCCCACAACAGGACTTAATGAATGTCGCCTTCAAGGTGTACAGTAATAGAGTAGAGGCAGCCAAGTAGCAACTTATTTCTGAGTTGCAATTCCCTGCCTCCACTGTGAGACAAACCCCAGCCACATCTCCAGCACACAACTCCAAACGCCTGAACCACAGCTGCCAGGGGTTCCTCCAGAACCTCCTCCCGGAGGAACTTGCTACAAGTGCCAGAAATCTGGCCACTGGGCCAAGGAATGCCAGCAGCCCGGGATTCCTCCTAAGCCGTGTCCCACCTGTGCGGGACCCCACTGGAAATCGAACTGTCCAACTCACCCAGCAGCCATTCCCAGAGCCCCTGGAGCTGTGGCCCAGGGCTCTCTGACTGACTCCTTCCCAGATCTTCTCGGCTTACCGGCTGAAGACTGACGCTCCATCGCCTCGGAAGCCTCCTGGACCATCACTTTGGGTAACTCTTACAGTGGAGGGTAAGTCTGTCCCCTTCTTAACCAACATGGAGGCTACTCACTCCACATTACCTTCTTTTCAAGGGCCTGTTTCCCTTGCCTCCATAACTGTTGTGGGTATTGATGGCCAGGCTTTTTTTTTTTTTTTTTTTGAGATGGAGTTTCACTCTTATTGTCCAGGCTGGAGTGCAATGGCTCGATCTCAGCTCCCTGCAACCTCCGCCTCCCAGGTTCAAGCGATTCTCCAGCTTCCTGAGTAGCTGGGATTACAGGCACGTGCTACCACGCTTGGCTAATTGTTTTGTATTTTTAGTAGAGACGGGGTTTTACCATGTTGGCCAGGCTGGTCTCGAACTTCTGACCTCAGGCGATCCACCCACCTCGGCCTCCCAAAGTGTAGGGATTACAGGCGTGAGCCACCGCGCCCGGCCTGATGGCCAGGCTTCTAAACCTGGCTTCTTAAACCAGGCTTCTTAAAACTCCCTAACTCTGGTGCCAATTTGGACAACATTCTTTTATGCACTCCTTTTTAGTTATCCCCACCTGCCCAGTTCCCTTATTAGGCCAAGATATTTTAACTAAATTATCTGCTTCCCTGACTATTCCTAGGCTACAGCCACACCTCATTGCCACCTTTTCCCCAGTTCAAAGCCTCCTTCACATCCTCCCCTCGTATCCCCCCACCTTAACCCACAAGTATAGGATACCTCTACTCCCTCCTTGGCGACTGATCATGCACCCTTTACCATCTCATTAAAACCTAATCACCCTTACCCGGCTTAACGCCAATATCCCATCCCCACAGCACGCTTTAAAAGGATTAAAGCCTATTATCACTCGCCTGCTACAGCATGGCCTTTTAAAGCCTGTAAACTCCCCTTACAATTCCCCCATTTTACCTGGTCTAAAACCAGACAAGGCTTACAGGTTAGTTCAAGATCTGCATCTTATCTACCAAATTGTCTTGTCTATCCACCCCGTAGTGCCAAACCCATGTACTCTCCTATCCTCAATACCTCCCTCCACAACCCAGTGTTCTGCTCTGGATCTCAAACATACTTTCTTTACTATTCCTTTACACCCTTCATCCCAGCCTCTCTTCGCTTTCACTTAGACTGACCCTGACACCCATCAGGCTCAGCAAATTACCTAGGCTCTACTGCCGCAAGGCCTCACGGACAGCCCCCATTATTTCAGTCAAGCCCAAATTTCTTCCTCATCTGTTACCTATCTCGGCATAATTCTTGTAAATACACACTTACTCTCCCTGCTGATCGTGTCTGGCTAATCTCCCAAATCCCAATCCCTTCTACAAAACAACAACTCCTTTCCTTCCTAGGCATGGTTAGTGTAGACAAAATTCTTATACAAGAGCCAGGACCGCGTCCTGTAGCCTTTCTGTCCAAACAACTTGACCTTAGCCTAGCCTCGTGTCTGAGCGCAGCAGCTGCCACCGCTTTAATACTGTTAGAGGCCCTAAAAATCACAAACTATGCTCAACTGTCTACAGTTCTCATAACTTCCAAAATCTATTTTCTTCCCCCAACCATCGCTCAGGACAATGCTTATGCTGGTAAGTTAGCTAAAAAAGCAGCTAGTGTTCCAACTTCTATCCCTCAGGGCAGTTTTCCTCCTTCACATCGGCCACTCCCACCTCCTCCCCCACTGAAACTTCCACCTGTCAATCTCTTCCCACACAAGGCAAATGGTTCTTAGACCAAGGCAAATATCTCCTTCCAGCCTCACAGGTCCATTCTATTCTGTCGTCATTTCATAACCTCTTCCATGTAGGTTACAAACCGCTAGCCTATCTCTTAGCACCTCTCATTTCCTTTCCATCCTAGAGATCTATCCTCAAGATCACTTCTCAGTGTTTCATCTGCTATTGAACTACCCCTCAGGGATTGTGCAGGCCCCCTCCCTTTCCTACACATCAAGCTCAAGGACTTGCCCCAGCCCAGGACTTGCAAATTGACTTTACTCACTTGTCAGAAAACTAAAATACCTCTTGGTCTAGGTAGACACGTTCACTGGATAAGCAGAGGCCTTTCCCACAGGGTCTGAGAAGGCCACCGCGGTCATTTCTTCCCTTCTGTCAGCCATAATTCGTCGGTTTGGCCTTCCTAACACTATACAGTCTGCTATTGGACCAGCCTTTATTAGTCAAATCACCCAAGCAGTTTCTCAGGCTCTTGGTTTTCAGTGAAACCTTTATATTCTTTACCGTCCTCAATCTTCAGGAAAGGCAGAATGGACTAATGGTCTTTTAAAAACACACCTCACCAAGCTCAGCCACCAACTTAAAAAGAACTAGACAATACTTCTACCACTTTCCTTTCTCAGAATTCCGGCCTGTCCTCGGAATGCTACAGGTTACAGCCCATTTGAGCTCCTGTGTGGACACTCCTTTTTATTAAGTCCCAGTCTCATTCCAGACACCAGAACAACTTGAACTGCACCCCAAAAACTTAGAGCCTAGAAACTCACCAACCAAGCAATTATGCTGAACCCCCTTGGGCTCTCTCTAATTAGATGTCCTAGGTCCTCCCAATTCTTAGTCCTTAAATATCTGTTTTTTCTCCTCCTCTTACACAGACCTTGTGTCTTCCGTTTAGTTTTTCTCTCAGAGTCTCATGCCACCCCTAATCCCGCTTGAAGCAGCTCTGAGAAACATCACCCATTCTCTCTCCATACCACCCCCCAAAAATTTTCACTGCCCCAACACTTCACTATTTTATTTTTCTTATTAATATAAGGCAGGAATGTCAGGCCTACTGAGCCCAAGCCAAGCCATCGCATCCCCTGTGACTTGTATGTATATGCCCAGACAGACTGAAGAAACTGAAGAATCAC
>NW_012114466.1:2786522-2786850 GCF_000951035.1 Colobus angolensis palliatus | reverse complement strand
TAGAGACGGGGTTTCACTGTGGTCCGCCCGCCTCTGCCTCCCAAAGTGCTGGGATTACAGGCGTAAGCCACCGCGCCCAGCCAAAACAGCCCCACTCATCTCCCTTTGCTGACTCTCTTCCGACTCAGCCCGCCTGCACCCAGGTGATGAAAAAGCTTTATTGCTCACACACAGCCTGTTTGGTGATCTCTTCACACGGACGCGCATGACACCAGCTAGTCAGGAGGCCAAGGCAGTAGAATCGCTTGAACCCGGGAGGCAGAGGTTGCAGTGAGCCAAGATTGTGCCACTGCACTCCGGCCTGGCAACAGAGTGAGACTCTGTCTCA
>NW_012114466.1:2783591-2786237 GCF_000951035.1 Colobus angolensis palliatus | reverse complement strand
GGCGGTGGGGGACTGCTGGGCACCTGTAGTCCCAGCTACTTGGGAGGCTGAGGCAGGAGAGTCGCTTGAACCCGGGAGGCGGAGGTTGCAGTGAGACGAGACTGCGCCACAGAACTCCAGCTCGGGCGACAAGTGAGACTCTGTCTCGAAAAAAAAAAAGGGTTTTATGTGTTGGCACGCATCTGGGGTCTGTGTGCCTTCTCCCCGACTCCTCCCTTGGGGTGGGCTGTCGGCACGCACAGAGGCCTGCCAGCACTTGGAGGGGAGCTGTGTTCGTACTCACCCGAGGCGTCTTCCCCTTACCAGTCGAGTGTGCCCATGAGGTCAAACACAAGTTAAACTCCACCAGTTTGTCTCTTAGTGCTCACGTAGGCGCCCGTTCGCCCAACTCCTGAGCTCTTTATAGGGGAAGCTTATTATCTCATCAGCAGCTTCAGGTGATTCTACCCACCAGGAGACTGCTTTCCCTGGCTCTGGCTGCAACCAATTACTATCTGAGAGAAAGCGTGTAACAACTGCCTTGCTATCACCTGATGGCCACCTGACTTTCCTAGCGGGGGTGGGGGGAGCCCTCCCTTGCCCCGCTCATGTCTGACTAGCTACCTATGATAACAGATTGAGAAAGCGATCTTTCAGGAGTCCCACAGATGGAAATCAAAGTCTGCCTAAAGCTGCCCAGAGGCCTGCCTCCGATCTGTGGATGAGGGCCTTTGCTAACTGGTCACTGTGATTCAGACGGACTCACGGCCCGACCACTGGCCCTGCAGACAGCTGGCTCTTGAGGACTGGCACAGCTGACCAGGCTTGGTTTCTTCTCTGGGGAGTGACAGAATATTCCCTAGTCTTCCCACGGGCGGGGGCAAGGGGAGGCCGGGAGTATTAATCCCACTGAATGGGTTTCTCCCGCGAGAACACTGGAGTGGGTGTGTGTACTCTGATATTCTCATTCCCAGTGTGCAAATGAGAATCCAGAGGCCCCCCTGACGGAAAAGTAAGAGAACACACCTGAAGTCACATAGCTAGGGAGTGGCAGAGCTGGGATTTGAACCAGGGCAACCCCATGTTCTTCCATGGAGCTGTGGGAGCCAAAGGGAGGCACCTGGGCCTTGGGCTTCCCATCTATACATGGGTTTTTGTTTATTTATTTATTTAGAGACAGTCTCGCTCTAACCCCCAGGCTGGAGTGCAGTGGCGCAATCTCGGCTCACTGCAACCTCCGCCTCCTGGGTTCAAGCGACTCTCCTGCCTCAGCCTCCCGAGTAGCTGGGATTACAAGTGTGCACCACCATGCCCGGTTAATATTTTTATTTTAATACAGATGGGGTTCCACCATGTTGCCCAGGCTGGTCTCAAACGCCTGAGCTCAGGCAATCCACCCACCTCGCCTCCCAGGGTGCTAGGATTACAGGCACGAGCTACCGCACCTGGCCCTGCAATGGCTTTTTACACTGCCTGCTCCCTTCCAGCTCTGAGAACGCCAGTCAGAGAGCATACATCCTGAGCTAGGATCAGCCCCACCTTTTGCAGTGACTCAGCAAGTTCAATCCACTGGGTTGTCAGCTCTCACCATCAGCCCACGTTTAGGCAGGAAACAGAGACGCATGGCAGTGCCCCGGCAGCCTCTGAAGTCTTTTGAGAGGTTCCAGGCCCCTGCTCACTCCACACCAGCCCTCATCCAGCTTGGAGCGGGGGGCTGCACCTCACACCCTCACTGCTTCAGGGCTCCAGGGAGCAGGACTGCAGGGACCCAGCCCTGAGCCCTAGCCTTCGGAGGAGCCACCAGGGCCTGTGGGCCTCAGCGGGGCTTTCTGGACTCTTCTCTTCCCCTTTCCCCTCCCAGCTCCTTCTTTCCCACTGGTCTCTTGTCCAATGTCTGGCTATGCCTTCCCCCTCCCTTCATTCATGTTTTTACTCCCTCCCGCACCTTCATCATACGTGATCTGTTTTTCTGTTCTTTTTAGCTCTCATTCCTAGCTAACCTAGGCCAGAATGATTCTTTCGTGCATCTTGAAAGTTGATTATTGTTTCATTTCTTTTCTACTCTGCTACAAAGCCTCTTATCCTTTTTCTTTGTTTTGAAACGGCGTTTCACTCTGTTGCCCAGGCTGGAGTGCAGTGGTGCAATCTTGGCTTACTGCAACCTCCCCCTCCCGGATTCAAGTGATTCTCCTGCCTCAGCCTCCCTAGTAGCTGGGATTACAGGCGCCCGCCACCACGCCTGGTTTTCTTCTTCTTTTTTTTTTTTACATGGTTGGCCAGGCTGGTCTTGAACTCCTGACCTCAGGTGATCCAACCCCCCCTTGGCCTCCCAAAGTGTTGGAATTATAGGCATAAGCCACTGTGCCCAGCCTAAAGCCTTTTTCTTTTCATTCACTCATTCATCTTTTTTTAAAAAAGTGCAACCCTCCGGCTGTGACCAAACACATCCAGGCACAAGGCACTGAGACCAGGCCTGAGTGGGATCCCCAAGAGTGGCTCGGTTTGGAGCCCGAGGCAATCAGCCACCTGTCTCCCTGGCCACAGCCTCTGGAAAAGCCACACCTAGCATCTGCAGCCCCTCCCCAGGAAGGTGTCTTGTACTCACACAATTCAGAACAACCCTAAAATGGCCTCAGAATTCTGTTGCCAGGAAAAAAAAAAAAAAAA
>NW_012114466.1:2780691-2782258 GCF_000951035.1 Colobus angolensis palliatus | reverse complement strand
AAAGTAAATTGTTTTTAAGAACTAAAGCAGTATGTGCAGGCCACAGGGAGGTGCAGGGTGGGAGACAGAAGAGATGAGAGAGTCGTAAACACCTCCTGATTTTTGGCTTGAGATAATGTGGGCAACTAAGGGTGATTGTTCCTGGAACAGCAGGACTATGAGAAAAAGAGCAGGTTCTGCTGATTTTTTTTTTTTTTTTTTTGAGATGGAGTCTCACTCTGTTACCCAGGCTGAAGTGCAGTGGTGCGATCTCTGTTCACTGCAGCCCTTTTGGGTTCAAGTGATTCTCCTGTCTCAGCCTCCCGAGTAGCTGGAATTACAGGCATGCACCACTATGCCTGGGTAATCTTCGTATTTTTAGTAGAGACGGGGTTTCACCACGTTGGCCAGGCTGGGCTCAAACTCCTGACCTCAAGTGATCTGCCCGTCTCAGCCTCCTAAAGTGCTGGGATCACAGGCGTGAGCCACTGTGCCCAGCCTCTCTGCTGTTGACTTGGTATCAAAAAGCTTTACTTTTTTGTTAGAATAACAATAACTTACTGCTTAGAGGAAAAAAGAAAAAAAAAAAAAAAGCAATGACAGAAGGTATACAAGTTGTGCCTGTAGTCCCAGCTCCGTGGGAGGCTGAAATGGGAGGATTGCTTGAGTCCAGGAGGTTGATGCTGCAGTGAGCTGAGATCATGATCATGCCACTGAACTCCAGCCTGGGTGACAGTGAGACCCTGTCCTAAAAACAAAACAACACACACAACAAGAAAAGAAAAATCACTTGGAATGTGACTATCTATAGCTCCTATTCTTAATATTTTGAGAAATGGGCACTCTCGTATACTGCTGGTCACAATGCAAATAGTACAGGCACTCTGGAGAGCAATTTAGCAAGCTGGTGAAGCTTGAGCATTCTAAGTCTAGATAATAACCAAGAAAGTAGGTGTAACAACATCACCGCAGCACTGCTGTCAGAGAAAATAATTAGATGCAGCCTAAATATCCATCAGTAGAAGAAATGAAAAAAAAATTGGGGGATGTATTCATAAGATTGAAGAGTGTCCTGCAGTTAAACTGAACAAAATAGAAGTGAATGTATCAATATAGGTAGATCTCAGAATATTGTGTTAGGAAGGAAAAAAGCTACAGAACAATAAATAGAGCATGGCACCAAATGTGTAAAATCTTAAGCTACCAAGATAATCCTATATGTTGTTCATGGATTGAATATTATACACATTGACATATATATATATATATTCTTCTTGTATATATATATGTGTGTATATATATGTGTGTGTGTGTATATATATATGAAGAATTTTTTTAAAGTGGATGGGAAGAAGATAGACCAAACTCCTCATAGAGGAAAGGAACAAGAAGGTCTTTACCTACAGCTGTAAATTTAAAAAATTTATTATTAGGGCTTACAATATTAACCTTAAGTAAACTGAAAGGTAAGGATGTATATTCTGATGCATGGATCAACTACCAAAAAATAATATAAAAAGATATAGCCGGGCGCGGTGGCTCAAGCCTGTAATCTCAGCACTTTGGGAGGCCGAGACGGGCGGATCAC
>NW_012114466.1:2768526-2780049 GCF_000951035.1 Colobus angolensis palliatus | reverse complement strand
AAATATTAAAAAAACTTTTTAGGTTGGGCGCGGTGCCTCACGCCTGTAGCCAAGGCGGGTGGATCACAAGGTCAAGAGATTGAGACCATCCTGGCCAACGTGGTGAAACCCCGTCTCTACTAAAAATACAAAAATTAGCCGGGCGTGGTGGCGCATGCCTGTAGTCCCAGCTACTCGCGAGGCTGAGGCAGGAGAATCGCTTGAACCTAGGAGGCAGAGGTTGCGGTGAGCTGAGACTGTGCCACTGCACTCCAGCCTGGTGACAGAGCAAGACTCTGTCTCAAACAAATAAACAAACAAAAACTTAAACCAAAAAAAGTCAAAAGCCAAGATAAGATAAACAGTGGAACAAGAAACCAAATGGGACAAACAGGAAACAAATAATAAAGTTACCAACTGCATCAATAATTATCTCTAATATTAGTGGACTAAACTCCAAAATTAAGGGGCAGATGTCAAAATGGATATAAAAGCAAGAACGAACTACATTCACTTTAAATATAAAGACAGGTTGAAGGTACATGAATACAAAAAGATATACCATGCACACAGTAGGCATCAGGAGTGTGGGGTGTCTAGATTAACCTTAGATAAGATAAACTTCAAGACAAAATGTATCATCAGTTACAGAGGGTCTTCTGATAGTGATACAATGGTCAATTTATTCAGAAGATGTTAACTATCAAATGTAAATGCACCTAGTATATAGAACTTCAAATACAGGAAGAAAAAAAAAACACAACAGAATTAGAAAGAAAGACATTTCATAATCATAGTTGGAGACTTTAGCACCCCTCTCTCATCAACAGAAAGATCAACTTGACAGAAAGTCAACTCACAGGTAATCTGAACAACTATCAACCACCTTGACCTGATTGATATTTATATAATGTTACAGCCAACAACAGGAGAATACATATTCTTTTCAAAGTGCACATGCTACAGTCATGAAATACTGACCACACTCTGGAATATAAAACGAGTCTCAATAAATTTAAAGGAATTGAAATCATGTGAAGCCTATACTGAAATAAAATTGAAAATAAAAATAAGTGATATCTAGGTTTCTTTTTTTCTTTTTTTAAAAAAAGAAAAAGAAACCACACTTCTAAATAATTCACATGTCAAAGAAGATATCATAATGGATGTGAGAAAATAATCTGAATTCAAATCCAAATTAATTTGAATATAAGCTAATGCGATATGTCAACATTTGTGGAACAGCTAAAACAGTACCTGAAGGGAAATCTAAATGCTTATATTAGGAAAAAAGAAAAAAAAATTCTAAAATCAACGACTAGTGACTAGTTATTATTAAGAAAACAAAATTTATGTATCAAAGTAAACCCACCTAAGTAGAAGGAAAGAAATAACAGAAATAAATAACAACAATAAAACAAACAATAGAGAAAATTAACAAAGCCAAAAATTAGCTCTTTGAAAAGATAAATAGAATTCATGAACACATACCTAGATCAAAATACATCAGAAATTAAGAATAAAAATTATCACTTTAGAGTCTACAGATAGTAAAATAATAAGAAAATATTTTAAACAGCAAGATAACAAACTCCTTGAATAATTAAACTTACCTGAAACTGAGTATCTATCTGAATAGCCCTGTATATTAAATATGTTGAAAATTTTAAATAGAAAAAAACCTTCTCGTATGTAAAACTCTTGGCACAAATGGCTTCACTGGTGAATTCTAACAAATAAAAAGATCTTCTTTCAGAAAATAGAACATTTCAACATATTTAATACCATAATATGATGATGATATTGCAAAGAAGTCTATAGGTCAATATCCCTCATAAACATAAATATGAAAATACTTAAATATTAGCAAATCAAATAAAGCAATATGAAAAAGGATACTATACAGTGACCAAGTTTATTTCAATAATTCAAGGTTGGTTTAACATTTGAAAATCAATATAAGTCATCATATTTCCAGAATACAGGAGATACCCATATTGTTTTAAAAATGAATATGTGTTTGACAAAATTTCAAAACCATTTGTGATTTTTAAAAACTCAAAGCAAACTAAGCAGGGACTTTCTATCTACTAATTCATATACTTAATGGTCAAGCCAAGATCATGCCACTGTACTACACCCTGGGCAACAGAGTAAGACTCTGTCTCAAAAAAAACAAACAAACAAACAACAAACAAAAACACCACAGACTGGGCAATTTACACAGGATAGAAACGGATTTTCTCACAGTTCTGGAGGCTGGGAAGTCCAAGATGTAGGCACCGTAGGTCAGCGGTGTGGTGAGGGCTGCTCTCTGCTTCCAACGGCTCCTCTGGAGGGGAGGAGCGCTGTGTCCTCCTCACACAGCCAGAGGCGGAAGGGGAGAGAGATGAAATACCTTGCTCAAGCCCCTCTTATAAGGTACCAATCCCACTCACGAGGCAGGCACCCTCAGGGTCTAATCACCTTGTCAAGGCCCTGCTGCCTAATACTATCACACAAGCAACACCTGGATTTTGGAGGAGACACATTCAAACCATAGCAGGGTTAAGTCGTGTGCCCCAGGGTTGAAGTCCTAACCCCCAGTACAATGACCCTTATGCAGTAATCCCCACTTATCTGCAGTTTCAGTTACTCATGGTCAACCATAGTCCAAAAATATTAAATGGAAAATCCCAGAAATAAACAATTCATAAGCAGTGTCCCACCCTGGATAGGAAGCGTCCCTCCGTCCAGCTACCTGCTCATGAGTCACTTGGCCACCGTCTCATTGATCAGCTCGACCATCGCAGTGTCCCTGTGTTTGTGCTCAAGCAACCCTCGTCCCCTACTTAACAATGGCCCCCAAGCAGCAGCGCAGGGATGCTGGCCCTTCGGAACTGCCAAAGAGAAGCTTCCTTCCACGCTGGCGGCCTACCCTGGACAGCCAGCCCACCCTGAGCTGGGCACCCTGCTCTCCAGGGGCTGTGTCAGATGGAGCTGGGAGTGGGGGCTCTGGAGTGACCGCTGTCCCAAACTGAGGGTTGCCCCAGCGCAGGGTCCCCTGGGTGCTGTGGGGTGGGGTGTGTTGAACTACAAGCGGCAGATGTCTGCACGTCGTGGGAGCCCCCTTCTAATGGCAGAGCTGTCCCTGGGAGGGAGCCACTGTTGCTGAAGTAGAGGGGCAGGGCAGTGAGGGGTGCTTTGGAGGGAATCCCCTGCATGGTCCGGGAGCTGGAGGTCACAGGAGCTGCCCCGAGCCCTGTCCCTGGCTGGGAGTGAGGCTATGTTGGAATCACGTGGGACTGGAGGACAAGGATCGAGTGGAGTCCGGGCACATCCACTCAGAACCCGCAGGATCCCGGGCAATTCCATCGCTTTCCTGGTTTCTGTTTTCTCATCTGCCCGCCCAGCCTCACCTGGCAGTTGGGGTGGCCTAAGGGACTCCCCAGGGAAGGGCCCTGAACCAGGATGGTGCAGCCCCAAGGCCTGGCAGCTGTCTCTCCAAAATCTATGCTGCATGCCAACTGTTTGCCAGGCACTTCTAGATGCTGGGGTTCGGAAAGAAAACCACCCAAACTCCATCTTCCTAAGCAGGCAGACAAAAACCTACAGGGGTGCCCACAGCGGGCTGTGGAAGCCCAAGGAACCGAACAGCAGGCAGAAGGACAGGCAATGCCAGCGTCCTGGGGAAGGGGCTGGGAAGGCAGCACTGAGATGGGGCGGTGCTCAGGGTCAGGTCTTCAGGGAGCTGGCCAGGGAGATGGCTGGGGGCAGGGGGCACAGCATGTGCAAAGGCCGCACGGTGGGGGTAAGCGAGGAGGCAGGCAAGAAGGAGAGGAGCAGGGCATAAACCAGAGGCCAGAGCAAGCGGGGCCTGTGGCCCTGGAGGCATAAGTAAGGTGAGTAGGGTGAGGCCTTTAGCTTTTGCTGAATGAGACGCAGGGCAGCAGGGTGGGTTGGTTGGTGTGTTTTTTAGACGGAGTTTCGCTCTTTGGCCCAGGCCGGAGTGCAGAGATGCGATCTCGGCTCACTGCAACCTCCACCTTCCAGTTTCAAACAATTCTGCCTCAGCCCCCCGAGTAGCTGGGATTACAGGCACCCGGATGACAGGGTTTTAAGTGTCGCCATCACACTAGTTACTGGGTTGAGAAGAGACTGCAGCCGGTCAGGGGAGAGAGCAGGTGGGCGGCGGCTGCAGGAACCCAGGGGAGATCATGGGGCTGGGACCAAGGTGATGTTGGGGTGGGCGGTGAGACTTGTCCCATCCTGCTTACGTCCTGAGGGCGGAGCTGATGGATTTGCCAAGGACCAGGTATACAGGCTGGGAGAGAAGAGCCAAGGGTGACTCCCAGGGTGCCGGCCCCAGCAGCCTGACGCTCTTCTGAGATGGGGAGGTGGAGAGACTGGCTTGGTGGAGACTGTGGAGCTTGAGACAGCCGCAGCTGTGCAGGGAGTCTGGGGGTACAGACAGAAGCCAGGGGCAGATGAGGCCGGCTGTGGGAGATCAGAGCACAGACCTGGGCCTGGGCCTTTGGTGATTAGGTAGAAGAGGAGCAAGTCTGGAGCAGAGACCAGGGAGCAGCCACACCAGCGGGAGTGAGGTCCTGGGAGCCTCCTTTGGCAGGGGGTATGGCCAATGTGTCCCCAGGTTCCGAGAGGTCTGGGTGATGACTGGGAGCACCCCGTGGATCTGGCCATGGGAGGTCACTACCGACCTGGTGTTCCAGAGGAGCAAAGGGGTGGGGAGCCGGATTGAAAAGGATCCAAGAGGCCTTGGACGCTGAGTGTGGTCTTTTGAGCGGCCCCCAGGAGGGCTCAGGCAGAGTTAATTTGAAACCTGCTCCCCTCCCCCCAAACTATTCTCCCCACAGTAAGCCATGAAGTGGGACTATGTGGCAGCCCTGCACACCCTCCCTCTCTCTGTCCCCTGGATCACCGGACCCCACTTTGGCATCAGACAACAGCCTCTGGCCACAGCTGACTGCGCAGGGGTCAGCCCTGACCCACTGGTTCAATCAGAGCCCTGCCTCGGGCAATGCCAGGAGCTAGGACTCAGGGGGGCTGATTCCCCGGTTTCCTGATTCCCCATGTCCCGTAGGGCCAAGTGTAAGCTCAGCGTGGCTGCAGGAGCGCATGTATCCACTGCTGGGGGAGAGAGGCAGCGGTGATGTTGCCAGGCCGAGAGGCAGGAACCGATGAGGGAGCAGAGGGCACCACCTTGGGCTCCGCACAGTGACAGGCCTGCTGGGTTTCCGAGACTTTCCACCCTCAATCCTAGCCCTAAACGGTCACCCGCAGCCTCTGAGGGCTGGGAATGGGGGTGAGCGAGTGGAGGGCACCGAGCTCTCTCCTCTTCCCCCCACTCCATCCCTCCCTCTTTGGGGTGGGAGAGGACCCTGATTTCCAGCCTCTCCAATGCCCACCTGGCTGCCCCGGGCACTCCCAGGGGTCTCTCCGCAAGGCAAGGACACCAAAACCACAGAGCTTTGAAATCATCGATCGACTTTAATGCATTGTAAAGAAGGAAAACTACATTGGCGTATTTAAGACAAACACTTTTTCTCTATCCTCACTACCCACTGGACGGTCCTCCTCGGTCCAAAAAAAAAACTAACAATCTCAAGACACATTGGCAGCTACCCCTCCCGGGTCCAACCTTTCACATCCTCCCATTACATTGTTAAAACATTTAACTCAATCCATCCGCGAAGAAAACCAAACCAACAGAAAAGGAAGCTGAAGACATGGACATCGCAAGCCACGCGGTAATGCATACTTGGCACAGAGTAGCCAATATAGAAGACGTGTGCCTCACACGGTTCACTTTGTTCATCAATAAAAGAATATAAAAATCTTGTTCACCCAGTGTTAAGTGTATTAAAATAGATCTGTATCATACAGCACAGCTTCTTCCGGAGTCATGAGAATGACAGGAGGGACCATGGCAGCTGCGGGATTGGCCGGTCTCCTCGCTCTGCACCTCTGCGTGTGTGTGTGTGTGTGCGTGTCTGTGGTCGTGGCTGCATGCGACGCACACACGCGTGTTCAGTGCAATTCGGCACCATGTGATATGCTCGGGGTGGGAGCCCGTGGCTCCTGGACGCCTGTCCTGTTGTGCTAAGTCCCTCTGGACCGGGATGTGGGAACCGGGCGAGGGTGACAAGCCAGCACTGCCCACCCTGGATGCAGAAGCCCTTGGCAGCAAGTCTGGTCCCCGAAGGTCGGAACCTCCTGAGGCCACCGCCCTTTCTTTCCTCCCCAATCCTCCACCCGGCTCTTAAAAAACCCGCTGGATCTTCCAGCTTGGCCAGGCTTCCCAAAGGGAGGTGTTCCCATTTGTACCTTGAAGCAGAGACTACTAGAAGCAGAAAAGGAAGTCCGCCAGAGTCCCCCCGCCGTTCACATTAAATATCTCACAATAAAAACGCCATACAAAAGTGTGAAGTCATTTTTTGGCATACTGTCTGCACTGGCAAGAAGGGAGGAGTGGAATACTTATCGGCTCTTCCAAATAAGACAAGAAAAGGCTTCCGTCATTCAGCTGAATGATTCAACCCCAAAGAGAAAACCTGCCAAATGCCCTCCCCAACAGGGTTGCAGATCCACCCTGCCCAGAAACTCCATGAGAAAAATGCATCAATGGCAACTGAGTCCAAGAGATTGGCAAAAGGAAGGAGGCAGCCTCGAGGGCCCCAAAGACGGAGCAGGAAGGGCAGAGGCCCTGGCGGGGATCACTGCAGCGTCCTGGCGCCCAGACACGCTCACCTCTGACAACGTCTTTCAAGTTAAACAGCTGCAGTTCGTAACCCTAATAATACTGACAGAAAGGGGCCCGGGCGGTTCTGCAAAGGCGACGGGGTGCCCCAGGCCCACCCGCCCACCCCAGGAGGACCTCCTAGGAGTGTGGGGCGTCGGGAAACTACCTAGATCTGCTACCCCGCTTCTCGTCCCAACTACCTCTACCACTCAGCTAGTCCGTGTGTTCTCAGCTCCCCTCCCACAGGACACCAAGAGGCGGTGCCCTCAGCGGGGACTGCATGCTGGGCGGTGCGCTTGTCCCCTCCACAGCCTCAGCCTGCCCCTCCAGTGGGCCAGAGGGAGGCCGTGGGGAGCAGGGCCTGGAAGCCGGAGGCCCAGGCAGCCCTGAGGTGGCCGGGGGTGGGGCTGTGTGCCACTGCCTGTCGTACTCCCACCTGACTCCTCGGTACCTCCTGTGAGTGTGGAGGGCACAGGGCCGCACCCCCACCTGGTCTTGGCTCTAGGCCTCTCCCCCAGCTCTTTCTCCCTCCTCTCCTCTGTCTGGTTAATTTTTGTCGGAAATTCATGGTGTTTATGAATTAAGGCCGACAGAACCCCCAGGCTGGGTAAACAGGGTCCCGATAACTTTCCGTGGGTGTGAAGACTGGTCCCTCGGGGTCAGTTGTGGCCCTGGGGGTGCTGGAGGGTGGGGTGTGTGGCTGCCACTGAGGGCTTGGTCCAGGGCCTGGCCAGCAGTGGGGCGGGGCTAGTGGTCGCCATGGTGACCTGGAGCAGCTGCTCGCCCTGTATCAGTCTCAGGAGGGCCCGCAGGCGGTCCAGGGATGACTGGGTGCCCCTCTGGCGGGCCAGCAGGCTTGTCTTCAACTCCAGGCATTTCTGTTGGGGCAGAAGGTCAGGGGAAAGGGTCTTAGCATTCGGCTCTACAGCCATCCTGGGGCAGCCACCGTCTGGGCCCCTGTCCCCTCCACTGCAAAGGCCTGCAAGAAACCAGGCTGAGGGTTTCACAAAAGCCAGGCAGTGGTACAAATGCAATTAAAGAGCAGCCAGAACCGTAGGAGACGATGCTTGTTTTGAAACTTAGGGCTAGAAAAAGTGTGCCTCTGCCTGGGAACGTCCTCCCGTGGCTGTGATGTGACCTCCTCCTCCTCGCTAGCTGCCCACACTCTTCCTCCTCCTCCTGCTGGCCAACCTGCAGCAGCCTCGGAGACCTTTCGCTTCCCGGCCGCCTTTCTGCTCTTTCTCTTGCCTGCTGTGCTGTGTGGTCTTTTCCAGTCTCTCTACATACCACCACCACAAGGAAAAGCAGTAAGGACTGATGCCTAGAGTCCCACATCCATCTGCTCTGGGTCACATACTGCTTGGGCAAATAACCTCCCCAAAGATGGTTTCTAAAATGATTATAGGGACAATCACAAAGCCTCTTCATAGCGTTATAGAGAGGATTAAATGAGACACTGCATTTAAAGAGCTTCCCCAGGGTCCATTACCATCACCATCCTCTAACACATCATCACCACCACTATCATCACCATCACTGTGATCATTATCACCATCACCATCACCATGATCACCATGATCACCACCACCACCACCACCACTGTGATCAGTACCATCAGCACTACCACCATAATCACCATTATCATCACCACCATCACCATCACTGTGGTCTGCATCATCACCACCATCACCACCATCATCATTATAACCATCACCATCACCACCACCACCCCCATCACCATAATCACCACCACCATCACCATCACTGTGGTGTGCATCACCACCACCATCATCACCATCATCATTACAACCATCACCATCACCACCACCACTACCACCATCACCACGATCACCATTACCACCACCACCACCATCACCATAATCACCATTATCATCACTACCATCACTGTGGTCTGCATCATCGCCACCATCATCACCATCATCATTACAACCATCACCATCACCATCACCACCACCACCACCATCACTGTGATCAGCACCATCAACACCATCACCATCATGATCACCATTATCATCATCACCACCATCAGCATCAGTCTGCATCATCGCCACCATCATCACCATCATCATTACAACCATCACCATCACCATCACCACCACCACCACCATCACTGTGATCAGCACCATCAACACCATCACCATCATGATCACCATTATCATCATCACCACCATCAGCATCACAGTGGTCAGCACCATCACCATCGCCATCATCACCACCATCACCACCACCACCACCATCACTGTGATCAGCAACATCACCATCACTGTGATCAGCGCCATCATCATTACCACCATCACCATCACCATCATCATCACCATCACCATCACCACCACCACTATCACCATCACTGTGATCAGCATCATCACCACCATCACCACCACAACCACCATCCTCATCATCATTAAACCATCACCACCACCATCACTGTGATCAGCACCATCATCATTACCACCATCACCACCATCACCATCATCATCATCACATCACCACTATCACCATCACTGTGATCAGCACCATCATCATTACCACCATCACCATCACCACCATCACCATATCACCACCATCATCACATCACCACTATCACCATCACTGTGATCAGCACCATCATCATTACCACCATCACCATCACCACCATCACCATATCACCACCATCACCATCATCACATCACCACTATCACCATCACTGTGATCAGCACCATCATCACCGCCACAACCACCACTATCATATTCCCATCACCACTATCATAACCATCCCCATGACTGCCATCACCATCATCACCACCACCACAACCATCATCTTCATTATCTTGTCTATCTCCATCCTATGGAGGAGGAATTATGTTCACTTTACACAAGAGCAAACAGATTCAGAAGTCAGGGCCCTGCCAAGGGGCCTGAGCAGGGGCACAGCCAGCGTGCTATCAGTCGCTTGATAAGTATTTGTTGAATGAGTCACAGCGCTGCCTTCTCCACGTACTGGCTTGCTGGGGGATGCTTGGTGACTCTGTCTTCTTCCTGGGCCTTACAGGTCAACAGTGAAGCTCTGGATCTACACCTGTGGTTCTAAGGACACATCTACCTGCCCCCACAGGCAGGTGTGGTGCACACCTGCACTGCTGAAGCCAGCCTGGACCTACACCTGGGGCTCCAAGCACACATCTGCCTGTCCCCAAGAATTCCCTGGTGCACACCGGCACTGAGGCCAGCCTGGATCTACACCTGTGCTTCTAAGGACACATCCGCCTGTCCCCCAGGCCTGGGGCACACCTGCAGGGCTGAGGCCAGCCTGGATCTACACTTGTGGTTCTAACGACACATCTGCCTGTCCCCCAGGCCCTGGCTCCTTCCTGCACTGCTGAGGCCAGCCTAGATCTACACCTGTGGTTCTAAGGACACATCTGCCTGTCCCCCAGGCCTGGGGCACACCTGCAGGGCTGAGGTCAGCCTCCCCCAGGCCCCGGGGCACACCTGCAGGGCTGAGGTCAGCCTCCCCCCGGCCCCGGGGCACACCTGCACTGCTGACGCCAGCCTCCGGTCCCGCTCCTCCAGCTGCTGGTGCTCGTTCTGCAGCTCACTGCCTCGTTGTAGCAGCTTCTGCTTCTCCTCTTCTTTGACTAGAAAAGAGAAGGCCAGGTCCCCGGAGAGGGGCAGGTAAGGAGCGGCTGGGCCGTAGAGTAAATGGGAGGGGCAGAAGGGATGGAACCAAGGCCTAGGTCATCCCCCTGAAGGAGCCAGTGGCTGTGGTCAACTGCACAGGACCTGGAGCCACTCACTCTCCCCTGGCCATACTTGCCCCAGACACAGGACCGGTCCCAGGGTCTCACTTTTCAGTGCTTTGGCCCGGAAGGGAATGGACCTACCCGTCTTCCCACAGGACAAGGTGAGCCCAGAGGCCTGGGTGGGGGAGGAGGGGGAGCAGGGACCCTTTTCCACTCCTCGAGGATGCCTCACCTGTCTTGTGGGTGACATAAGAGTGCACGATGGCCAGCATCCCAGTCCAGGGCACACCCTCCTCTTTCTTTAAGGCCTGGGGAGCAGATGGGGAAATGAAAACGTGGACAGACCCGGGACCTGCTGGGACTGGCCACACCCTGGCTGTGTAACCCTGAGAGGGCACGCCCTGAGCCCCAGGGTCCTCACCCGAGACCGGGAGCTGGAGCTGCACCTGCCTCATGGCCCGGCTCACACAGGCTACACGGTAAGATCAGCTCCATGAAGCAGGAACGTTCTGGGCCTCTCCTCCTGCTCATCACCAGGGCCCTGAACAGGCAGCAGGCTCAAATACTTCTCGAATGAATGATCACTTGTCTTCCTCCCACGTCCAGAAGACCTGAAGGCAGCAGCCCCAGGCACGCCAGGGACAAATGGGGAGACTCGATGCCCCTCTACACTGTGCTGAAGTGGGGAACAGAATCCTGTTCCCTCTCCACATGCCCTCAAAAAGTTGTGACCAAAAAGAAAGAAGAAAAAAGCAAGAAGAGGCCAAAAAAAAAAAAAAGCTGGGCATTAATCCCAGCAGTTTAGGAGGCCAAGGTGGGAGGATTGCTTGAACCCAGGAATTCAAGATCAGCCTGGGCAAAAAAGTGAGACCCAACCTCTACAAAAAATTTAAAAACTAGCTGGCCATGGTGGTGTGTACCTGTGGTCCCAGCTCCTCAGGAGGCTGAGGTGGGAAGACTGTTTGAGCCCTGAAGGTCAAGACTGCAGTCAGCTGTGCTCATGCTCCTGTACTCTAGCCCGGGCAACACAGCAAGACCCTGTCTACCAAAAAAAAAAAAAAAAAA
>NW_012114466.1:2733069-2767166 GCF_000951035.1 Colobus angolensis palliatus | reverse complement strand
GGGAGGTGGAGGTTGCGGTGACCTGAGATCGTGCCATTGCACTCCAGCCTGGGCAACAAGAGTGAAACTCTGCCTCAAAAAAAAAAAAAAAGGAAACCCCCATCTACTAAAAACACAAAAATTAGTTGGGTGTGGTGGCAGGCGCCTGTAACCCCAGCTACTTGAGAGGCTGAGGCAGGAGGATCGCTTGAACCCAGGAGGCAGAGGTTGCAGTGACCCGCGATCATGACACCGCACTCCAGCCTGGGCAACAGAGCGAAATTCTGTCTCCAAAAAAAAAAAAAAATTCCATCATACACAGGATAAAGTTCCACAACCAACGATTATCCAGCCCCAAATGTCAATTGTGCTGAGGTTGAAAAAGCCTGACTATACCCAAGCCCTTCTTTTCACCCCTCCTCTGCCTTCCCTGTCTCTGCCTACGGTGGGGACCTCCAGGCCAGTCTGGGGTGAGGGGGCCACACAGTCTCCCATACCTTCTGCTGGCACCTGGGGCACACCCACACGCCCTTGGGCGCCGTCTTGAGGGGCGGGTCCAGGCAGCTGAGGTGGTAGGCCCCCGGGCAGGTGCTGCAGGGCTGCAGGTTGGCCCCTCGCTTGCAGGCGGCACAGTGCTCATCATGGGTGATCTCGTTCTGGAAGAGAAGGGAGGGCAGGGGGCAGGTCAGCCAAGCCAGGTCAGCGGGGGCTGGGTTGCCAGGGTCAGGCCCCGGAGGCAGGTCAGCCAAGCCGGGTCAGCGGGGGCCGGGTCGCCAGGGTCAGGCTCAGGCAGCTGTGTCTGACCCACGTGTGGCCGCTCTTCTGCTAATGTTTTCCAGCAGCTCTATGGAGACAGAGGGATAAATCCTGGAGGGCGACAGTGTGGGGTTAGGCCTGGGCCCTGGGAGGAGGCGGGGCACCCACAGGGCCAGGTTTACTAGGGGCTGGGGCTCTGAGCATTGGAGTCGGGCCTGGTGTGACTCCCATAACCTGGTTCTTCTGTGTGAAGACCTGGATCCCAGGTGTGGGCGACAAGGCAGGGTAGCCTGCTGTGGTACAGGGTCTGTGCTGCACCGGAGGTCCATGTGCGGGGAGTGGGGCCAGCGATGCGTACAGCACTCCCTCCCCGCCCCCACTACTTATGTGGACGCTGCCTGGAGGGGCGGCGTGGCCCCACTCAAGACCCTGTACTCTCTGTTCGCCATCCATGTGTCAACAGCATGCTCCAACTTCAGAGTTGGGAAAGACCAGAGAACTCTCCTCTGGGATGGCCCGTGCCACAAGGACACTGAATGTCCCTGCCGAAGGGGCAGCACCCTCAGACGAGGCCTCAGAGATCCCCATCTCCACCCTCTGTGTCATGCAAAGGCCCGGGGGGGACAGACGGTTGTCACACAGCAAGCTGAAGGTGGAGTCGGGACCAGGATCCAGACTGCCTGCCTCGAAGCCGAGGCCCTCCTAGGTCTGAGGGCTCTGTGGGGACAGGGCTCAGGCTCCAGGTGTCCCCTGTCCCCAAGCCTGCCCTGGATGAGCACAAGGTGTCTGCAGACAAACACCACCAGGCCCCCCAGCACCAACCTGTGCCATTGCAGGGCTATTGTGAAAATGACACAGCCTAACCAGAGTTGACGGCAGTCATTACCTACTGCTTCTTAGAGGCTTGACTGTTACAAATATGCAGGGACTAGAATGTTCTTTTAGAATTAGATCAGAAATTCAGTGAAGAAAAACGCTGAATAAATTCTAAGACCATGCCATGAACGAGGTCATGACCAGCCAATGTTCTGGGAATCAGGGATGTGGTGTGTGCACAGGTAGGGGGTGGGGGCCCCACAGGATCACAGAAATGTGGGTGTGTGGGGTGAGTCCCTGGGGATTAACAAGTCCAGCCCCTTTTCGGACGGGTCACAGAGGACCAGGGAGGGCCAGCTCTGCCCAGGTCACACTGAGGCCAGTGGAGCCAGACTGGAGGCCAGTAGGCACCAGCTGGCTGCTTCCAGTTGGGCCTTAGAGGCCTCCACAGTTTCTGTATCCTCAGTTCTGAGCAGGGAGGGCTCCTGTTTGAACCTGACAGCAGAGCCCTGTGGCAACACCCGACTTGACACTGCCTGGCAGGCTGGAAAGCTGGCTGAGTGTTGCACAAAGCTCTTAGTACCTAAGGGCAGAACCGAAAGGCCTTCTGCACCACCCAGGCTCTTTCCCTCTTTCTAGGAGGGACCCTACAAAGACTGTACTGAAAACATTCTCCACCCCTGAGGCGTGAAGACGGAGGGAGGGGACACGTACCTTCCAGCAGGGGTCCTCATTGGCTAGCACAGGGAAGAAGGGCGGAGAACACGTTAGTGGCCGTCGGAGGAGCACGGATCAGGACTGGAGTCCATGAGGCCTCATGTGGCAAGGGCTCTTGCCCCGGGGCATGATGGGAGTATCACAAGGCCCTCGTGATACCTGGGCTCTCACCCCAGGGCATGATGGGAGTATCACAAGGCCCCCGTGATACCTGGGCTCTCACCCCAGGGCATGATGGGACTATTACAAGGCCCTGTGATACCTGGGCTCTCACCCCAGGGTATGATGGGGGTATCACAAGGCCCTGTGATACTTGGGGTCTCGCTTCTGGGCAGGATGGGAGTAAGGGTCTCTGCCTTGGTCACAGCTAGGAGCCACCATGGGAACAGGCTCATGTGGGCCCTGTGCTCACTGAGGACATGGTGTAGTGACCTGCCCGGGGAAAGGAACCATCACTCCAGGAACCCCTCAAAGTGACTTATTTTCAACTCTCTTTTGACTGTAATCCACTCATTCTAGTAAATGATACCAAACCACACATTTTAATGATCGCAAACACAGGTATCTTTCAGGCTCTAGATCAGCTCTGTCTGCAAATAATGCCACCCAGCGGGAAGAACAGTTCTGGCATCTGCACAGCACTCGACAGCTCACAAAGTGCAGTCACATTCACCCCTCAAGTCACTGTCCCAGCTCTGAGAAGCAAGTAGCTATGGGCCTATTTCTAGAGGCCCAGGGAGGGATGGTGACATGTTGAAAGCTACACAGAATCCCAGGAAGCTGACCGTCATTTCCTGCCTGCGGGACTATGGTTTTCTACCTAAAGAGAACTGGCAGCTTCCTGCTGCTGTCTGAATGCAGGAATGTGGCTCCCTGAGGTCCTGCACTGGGGCACGGCTGGCAGAGGAGGGAGGGGCACTGCAGACTCAGGCAGAGGCCTCAGGCCAGGTATCAGCCCGATGATCTGGCCCGATGCCTTGTATAGAAGGAGCCCTTGGCCCAGAGCAACGCATACAGCGAGGCAGAGCTGGGCTGAGACCCCCACCCTAGTCCAGCCTGTGCTCTTCCAATGCCCAGAGCAGGCAGAGGAGGGTGGGCAAGGTGTGGGCTGAGAGGCACCAGCCCAGCCCAGGAGCATCAGAGGCTGACTGCGTGCGGGGAAGAGAGGTCGTCTCTAGGGGAGCATGGAAGCAGCAGCACCTGGCTGGGTCACACCTGCAGATGCCACATCGGTCATGCTCACACCTATGACCCAGGCTGTAGACCTCCCCCAGACCACAGCTCCAAGCTCACACACAGGCTGCAGGAGCAGCGGGGAGGTGGGAGGCTCCTCTCAGCACAGCGTCCTCACCTTCCTCTGCCCAGGTCAGCCCAGTGGGAGGCCGGCAGCCCTGCCCAGGCGTGGAGGACCACCCAGGGATGACTCCCCATGGCCCTGAGCAGCTGTGGCAGAAAGCCTGAAGCCGGTGCTTACCTCTCGCTGTGAGAAACAGGGGGTTGTTGAGATAGTTGGAGGCCAGCCGTTTCCTCTGCAGGGACAGAAAACAAAACACCACACCCCATCGTCTGCAGGCTCTCCTTGGTGGTGACACCACCCCAGGTCAGGACTCACTCTGGGACAGGGTCCCCACCCAGGGCTCCAGGCTCTGGCTGAACACCCCCTGCCAGGGGCAGAAACAGGAACAAATACAAGGCAGAAGGTCACAGGGATGACTGAGGGCGGGGCGGGGCAGGGAAGTCGACAAAGGCTCTGCCTGCAGGTCTAGGACACCCTCTCTGCACCTGTGGGTGCATCTAGCTCACAAAGGGCCGTCCGTGGGGCACATCAGTCGCACGGTGCACGTCATTCTCCACCTGTCTCCTGCCTCTCAACTGGGTCTGGAGTCCGGTGGAGAAATGGGTGTTACAGACTGGCTCCCCCAGATTCCACTTCTTGGCATGTGGCCTTAAACATCACATGTGGACAAAGGTTTCTGGAACATTCCAGAAGAGCAGCCTTAGTCCTGGCTTTTGGCAACCACAGGCCACACCGGTCTAGACCTTGGTGGTTCGAAGTGGCTTTGGCTGCGGCTGTTGTAGAACTGTGTTGCTGGATTTGACACCATTTCTCTTGGTGTGGTCAGGCTGTGGACCTGGGGAAGGGCCCCCTGGGCTGTGTGCCTGTTCCAGGCTCAGGGTCGCAGGGCCTTGGGTTGACTCCTGACCTGCTTACGCCGTCTCTGGCCCTGGCCTCAGACTCGGGAGCTTCGGGTAATGCCTCGTCCACAGAGCAGCCCGCATTTTCATGAACGAACAAATCTAAAGGAATGGAGCCCTCACTGTCTGGAGAACACACCATTTCCTTGGGTGGAGGCTGAAAGCACTTCCATGATATTCTTATGAAGGGTCCGAGTCGGGGGACAGGGCTTGCTCAGATGAAGGAAGAGGAAGTGAATGGTGTGAAATGGCCCATGTGGGGCACGTTCTTGGAACAGGAGCAGGGCAGGCAGAAGCAGAGGAAAGGCGTGGACAGGCTGACGAGGCCAGAGGACGCCCCACGGTGGGCTCTCCCCACAGACAGGGCAATGGCAGGGCCTGGAACTGGCCGCCACTCTGTGCCAAATGCCTCCCTCCCACTTGAGCTCAGGCTCCCCAGACTCAGGATTCCAGACAGTGGCCCAGACTAGCCCGCACCCTGGGAGGTGAGACTGCACTTTCCTCGCCTTCCTGCAGATCTCACAGAGCTGGCGTCTGCAACACCCCAGGCACCGACCCTGGGGGACACCGTTTCCCTCAGGACAGCTGCCCCAAGTTCTGGACTTCGGAGCTCTAAGGAAACGGCTTCCATTCCAGAGAAAGGCTCCAAGACGCTGCCCCTAAGAAAGCTCCGAGCCTCGGAGCTAAACGTCCCAACAGACTTTGCAGAGCTGGCTTTGGGGAGATGACACGAGGATTTTAACCAAAGAATTTTGGACTGTCATTTACAAGGGCAGGAAGGTATCATTTATGATCTGGTTTTTCCCTGGGGACAAGCTCATGGGAGAGGACCTGGTGTTCCCCTACAGCATCCTGAAGTCCCAACCCTGCTGCACTGGACGTATTTTGGTGCAGGCTCTCGGTTTCCCACCCCCACCCCGGGGATGGACGCTCCAACTGACAGAAGGGAAGGGCACTGGCCACGCCCACCCAGCCGCTTCTGGGCCTTCCTCTATGGTGCCGCCTGCTCCGGGCTATGCACATCCTCAGCCTCTCCCAGCCATGAGTCGACTGCACAGGCTCTAGACAAGGTGTGAGGTGGTCCAGGCAGGCCAGGGTGTCCAGCCTTGCCTGTGACCCGGGATTCGCCTGATCATTCAGGGTGAAGTGTCTAGAAGCCGGTGCACCTCACGTGAAGCTACGCTCCCCAGGGCAGCCTCCATTAGGAATAAACTAACGTCTCCTCTTCTGCATCTTCCTATCAATTGATTCCGAACTCGGAGGTGATGAGAGAGGTATTATTTACAATCATCCCTCGGCCCCACGCCCAGGAGGGAAAGACGAGGGGGGTGGTTAGGAAAGCGAATGAGGGAGGCCCTGAGCTTTTCCTGGAGGCTGTGCACTGGGAGCCCCCACCCTCCTGGTGGCATGGGGCTGGCAGGTCCCCCACCTCGGTCTCCAGGAGGCCGCTGTAGGCAGGGTTGGCTGTGCTTCTTCTCTTCCGCTCCTGCCGCTTGCTCTGGATTTCTGGAAAGGCACAGACACAGCAGTTACTGGGTCCTGCCTGCCCTGGGAACCCCAAATGCTTCCTCGTCAAGCCCTGGGCACCACCATCCCCTCCTGCTCTGAAGCCTGTCTGCTCAGCATCCATGCCACAGGGTGGCCCAGGGCAGGTCAGGGCCTCCAGGAATCACTGACTCTATGGCAGGACAGCTTTGGTGACCTCAGGCTGAACGACAGATTGCGGGGAGGGTGGCAGGTACCCAGAATCCAGGTGCCCACTCTTAGCACGGGGTCCTCCTTGTGTGTCCTTATCTGGTCCATGGCCATTTGGGACCTGCAGGATGGCAGACACCCACCGGTCCAGTGATACCACCGGTCCAGTGAGCTGCAGGGCAAGGCTCCCAGCTCCTGGAAGCCCAGGAGCAAAGCCCCTCCCCGGGTGGCCTCTGCCCCAGTGCAGCCCCCAGCAGGAATCCTTCGTGTGCGAGTGGCGGGGGGCACGGCCATACTGATGGTGTTTTCTTTTCCTCTTTCTTTGCTTTGACCCCCAGGCAGGACCCATGACCTGCCTCTCTGTGTGCAGCTGTGCTAGCATCTTCTAATCTCTGTCTCCCAGACCTAGTTTTGCTCCTTAAACCTTTTCAATATGACTCAGCCTGTTTTCTATAAGGCGCTCAGACCTTCTGTGGAAGAACACAGGGTCTAAAGAAAGGAATATTTAAGGAAATCACAGCAGAGGCTGGGGAGAGGTTTCTAAATGAGGACAATTTATAAGACTAAGAATGATCACATCTATTTGGAAAGCACTTTGCGCTGTCGCTCACCAATCCCACCAAGTTTACAGGCGCAGTTTTCCCTGTGTTGCAGATGAGGAAACGGAGGTTCGGAGTGGGGAAGGACCTTGCCCAGGGACTCTGGCCAGTGCACAGGCAGGACCTGAGCATAAGACTTCTGTTTCCAAAGCCGCATGCTGCCTCCGTGGTGCCGTGGTTTCGGTTGGAGATTAAATCCTTCCCAAAGGCAAGCCGAGGGCAGCGGGATTCATCACGCTCACGCTCACACCATCAGGCCGGGGCTCGCAGATGTTCTTACAAAGGGTTACAAAGGAACCTTGGCTGGAGGGTAATGCCTTCCAACCACGCACGCAGAAGGGTGGGGAAGGCCGGGGAAAGCGTTGCTTGCAGGGGGCTTCCCTGCCCAGGGATCTGGAAGGCTGGGGCTCTTCCCCGGCCCTCCCCACCCTGGTTGCTGCCAGGGAGCAAGTCAGACCCAGGCGACATGAAGGGACAGGACTCTCTTCTTGGAGCCTGCATGGCACACTGGGGTCCCCATGTGCTGGGCTCTGCTGAGCTCGGGAAGGCTTGCTCTGCTCCCACTTGCCCCAGATGAGCTGTATGACCTCAGCCAGGTCCCTCCCCTCCCCTAGGCTTTGGGTCGCTCACCTGCTGCAATGCAGAGAAACTACCTTAAAGACTGCTGGTGCCTCGGGCACTGCGGGGGATTCACTTCATTCCTTCTTGCTTTTAGGGAGAGGAACGTTAGCGAACCTTCCTGCAGCCAGGTTTACCAGGGTACGTGCTTTCCCTTTATGAAACGCCTTTGCAGGCGAGATGGGTGTGCTGGAAAACGTTCTGGGTTGGGAGTTAGGAGGCCCAGATTCCAGCCTGGACCTGGTATTAACTGGCGAGTGAATCAGCTTCCCTGGCCTCGGTTTCCCCATGGGGGCTTCTCCAAGGGGGCTGGTTTTGAGGCTTCCCAGGTCCTAAGATTCTACGACAATGTTCACAGCTCACTTGAGATCACCCTCGTCATTCTGCGATGATGTTCACGGCCCACGTGAAGCTGCCCTTATCCATAAGGTCACACAGCCCCTTCGTAGAGTCACAGTCCCGTCTGCTCAAACAAACTACTGTTCCAATTTTGATGGACACATTTGGTGGCACACATGAAGTCCGCAGGCTAGTCTGACGGCAGGCAAGCGGGTGGCCAGTTCTCCCGCTGCGCTGGGGGCACTGCTTCCAACAGTCCCCCAGGACAGTTCAGCCATTACCCATTTTACACATGAAGAAACTGAGACACACAGAAGTAACCCACCCACACTTGAGAAAGTGGCAGGAACGGGCAGTCTGCCTCTTGTCCTTTCCCTGTGTTGAGGACAGGGAACCCACACGGTCTCTCCGCTGAAACGAGGAAGTGCCACCGTGGGTTTTGTGCATAGTCATGGAGCCAGGGCGAGCCGGGAAGGTTTCTCTGTCTTGTGTGTCTTTGATGACAGCCACCCAGCCTCAGGCACTTGGGGCAGACCTCCTGGGAGGTAGTTCATACACAGACTCTGCCATCTGAGCCAAGACATCCTGAGACCCACTACAGCAGTGTGAGGCCACGCTCCACCCACACCAGCTGCTGCTGAAGCCCAGACCACCCGACATCACGCCTGGCCCCCAACACCCCAGCTTTAGGGTCAGTCCCAGCCCAACCTGCTGCTACCCGGATCCTTCCTTACCTTCCAAGTGTTCCGTGGTAACCAGGCCTAGCGCTACCATGAAGGCGATTTTCTGAGGGAAGGAACAAAGGAGCATTAACACAAATGTCAACGTTCATTTATGCACTCAACAAACATCTGCTGCGGCAGGTGCAGGGCAATACCTCATGGGTGCCCCAACCACAGAGACCCCCAACTCCAGACGCCAAGTTGGTTTCTAAGAAACATGGGGAAATAGGATTCCCAGAGAGAGCATCTGCAGCTCAATTCGGAGGGGCTCCCTGAAAACACTGGATGCATGTATTCAAACATACTTTAAAGAGCTAAGGTGCACAGAGCTGGGCTAATCACTGTCAATGGTTCATAACACTTTTGCTCCATTAGTCCTTTCATGGCTTTCATTTTGTTTATTTAATAATAAATTGAACATCATAAACCTACCAATAAACTCAAAACCTGACACTTGACCCATAAGTTGCATCTCTTCTGTGTTCCTCCCCTTATCTCATTCTTTTCACCCTCATTTCTAGTGATCTTAATCTTTCTCCAGTTTTGTAATGACCATTTCCTTGACTTTGTATACACATGCATATATTTCTATCACTTATGAAACGGGGTGGCACTTAGTTTTATCTTTTTTTTTTTTTTTTTTTGAGACAGGGTGTCTCTCTGTCGCCCAGACTGGAGTGCACTGGAGTAATCACAGCTCACTGCAGCTTTAATCTCTGGGGCTCAAGTGAAAGTGATCCTCCCACCTCAGCCTCCCGAAGAGCTGGGACCACAGGTGCGCACCACTGTGTCCAGCTAAGTTTCGTATTTTTTGTAGAGATGGGGTTTTGCCATGTTGCCCAGGCTGGTCTTGCAAGCCTGCCCCAGCCTCCCAAAGTGCTGAGATTATAGACCTGAGCCACCATGCCCAACCCTTACCTGTTTTTGACTTGTGAAAAGGTCATGATGCTGTATTGTCTACAGAGCTCACTAGGGCATTTTTTTTTCATTGGACATTCTTTGGTGGTGAAAGGTAGAAATTCAGAATGGCTCCCGAGGCCCTACCCTGCAGTGTAGCCACCCCATATCATTCCCTGCCTTGAGTGTGGGCAGGACTGAAAATACCATGGGATTAGGTAACATCACAGGGTGAAGAGGTGCTGGAACCACTCCTGTGGCATTTACGTTACATAAGATCCCTATTGGTGACCGGAGTGAGGCTCTCTTGCTGGCCTCGAAAGAGAGCCTGCCAGGAGTTCTGCGGCCACCATGCTGTAAGAGGACTAACCCCAGAGCCTCACTCAGGGCTAGCCACAGAGTAGGTGCTCGTGAGTATCTGATGAACCCGTGACTCAGTATTGCCTTGTCTGGGATACGACTTGCAATATATTTTCCCCGTTTATCTTTTATTTATGGGACTGGCTTATTTATTGTAGTTTCAGATTTACAGGGAAGTTGCAAGACTCATTCCTGAGAGTTCCTGTGTACCCACGCCCAGTTCATCACAACTAAAGAGCCAACATCAGTACATTATTATCAGCTAAAACCCATATTTTATTTGGATTTCTTTAGTCTTGTTTGTTTTTTAGAGACAGGGTATCACTCTGGCAACCAGGCTGGAGTGCAGTGGCTCACTGCAGCCTCAAACTCCTGGGCTCAAGCAATTCTCCTGCCTCAGCCTCCCAAGTAGCTAAGACTACAGGTGCACGCCACCACACCCAACTAATTTTTAAATATTTTGTAGAGACGAGGTCTTGCTATGTGGCCCAGGCTAGTCTCAAACTCTGGGCTTCAAGCGGTCCTCCCACCTCTGCCTCTGGAAGTGCTGGGATTACAGGTGTGAGCCACTGTGCCCAGCCCTTTGTTTTTCTGTTCCAGGATCCCACATGGTATTTAGATACCATGCTTCCTTGCACTCTTCTGGGTTATGACAGTTTCTCAGCAGGTTTTTTTTTTTTTAATGACCTGGACAGCTTGAGGAGGATCGGTCAGGTATTTTGCAGAACTACCCTCACTTGGGATTTGTCCGATATTTTCCTCATGAGTGCAGTGGGGTGGTGGGTTTGGGGAGGGAGACCACAGAGGTAACACACCTTCTCATCACATCAGAGCAAGGGCGCAGACCACCCACCTGTCTCATCACTGCTGGTGACCCTGGTCACTGGCTGAAATGTGTCTGCCAAGCTCCACTCAAAGTCACTGTTTCTGCGCCCGCCCTCCGCCCCCATACCGTACTTGTTGGGAATAAGTCACCATGGACAGCTCATACTTAAGGAGCTGTGAATCAGGCTCCACTCAGGCTGGGCTTTTTTTTTTTTTTTTTTGAGACTGAGTCTAGCTCTGTCGCCCAGTCTGGACTGCAGTGGCCGGATCTCAGCTCACTGCAAGCTCCGCCTCCCAGGTTTATGCCATTCTCGCCACCTCGCCCGGCTAGTTTTTTGTATTTTTTAGTAGAGACGGGGTTTCACCATGTTAGCCAGGATGGTCTCAATCTCCTGACCTTGTGATCCGCCTATCTCAGCCTCCCAAAGTGCTGGGACAGGCGGGGCTTTTTTTTTTCATTTCGTTGCCATTCACCTACATATTTTTTTAAAAAAGCATCAGTTTTTAAATTGTAGTTAAAATTTTAAAATGTACCAATTTTTAATTTTTAAAATTTTAAATTAAGTTGTAATACAATTTATCAATATTTTCTTTTGCAGTGTTTTTATTTTTTGGATCCTGGCTGGAGGTGCTGAGGTAATAAAATAATTTTAGTCTCTAGAGTTTCACTTTTTACATTTAAATGTTTGATCCATTTGGAACGGGATCCTGGTGTGCACGGTGGGAAGTGGGGGCTCACTGCTTTCTGTATGGCTACCATTTGTTCCAATACCACTTACTGAAAATTCCATCTTTCCATGTTTCACTGACTTAAGGAGCCACTTTAATCATACACTAAATTATCCTAGATTTATTTGGGTCTATTTCTGGGTCTTCTATTTTGTTCCTTAAATCTGCCTCTCCAGGAGCTCCTGCCACACGTTCAGTTCTCAAGGCTTTAGGGTCTATTTTAATAGCCGGGAGGATTAGAATATCCCTTCACTGTTTTTCCTGTTCAGTTTCCTGGCTCTTCTTATTTTTTCATGTGAAATTTAGAAACCATCTTAGGGAGTTCTGAGAATGAGGGAATCAGTTGGTGGATTTGCTGGAATGTTAAAATTATAAATTAACTTTGGGCATAATGACAGTTTCATATTGTTAAGTTTTCCTGCTTAAAGCTATGACATGCCCCTCTGTTCTTATTCTTCTGTTTTTGAGACGGAGCTTCGCTCTTGTCACTGAGCCTGGAGTGCAATGGCGCAATCTTGGCTCACTGCAACTTCTACCTCCTGGGTTCAAGTGATTCTCTTGCCTCAGGCTCCCAAGTAGCTGGGATTACAGGTACCTGCCACCAAGTCCGGCTAATTTTTGTATTTTTAGCAGAGACAGGGTTTCAACATGTTGGCCAGGCTGGTCTCAAACTCCTGACCTCAAGTGATCTGCCTGCCTCGGCCTCCCAAAGTGCTGGGATTACAGGCGTGAGCCACCACACCCAGCCTCTTTCTCTTTCTTCTCTTTTCTTCCTTCTGCTTTCTTCTTCTCCTCCTCTCCTTCCTTCTCCTTTTCTTCTGTCTTAAGTTTTAAGTTTTTCCTCAAATAGATATTGAATATTCGTATTATGTTTATTCTTGGCATTTAATCTTTTTGCTGCAATCGTAAATGGCGTTGTGTATAAAGCTTCTAACAGGTTGCTGTGTTGCTGTGAAGATTAGTGATATTTTTACATTAATTTTACACCCTGCTGCAATGCCAAATTCTCTTATTGTCTGCAGCTTTTTCAGCAATTCTCTTGGGTTTTCCAGATCATCTCGAATGGTTTACTCCTTTCTGATTTTTACTTCTATGCTATTAAAAATAGTTCTTTAATTTTTCAGCTTTAAAGGGTATTTTCTGATTCATTTAAAGTCCCAACTGCTACAGATAAGCTAATCTGAGAACTCTTTCCACTTCCCACCTTCTTTGCCTCCTTCTCCTCTCGATTTTCCTTAAATGAATCTTTTATGTATTATTGGAGCATATCATATTTAAATTCTATTCTGACATCCTCACCCATAGTTAAATACATCTGATGCTCACCCCAACGCTGGTACCAAAGTTTCCCCGTGTCTCTTGGTTTCTTGGGTTTGGGCCTCCAGCAGTTTCTCATAAATGGCTCATGGAACATTTCCTGAGTTCTCCAAAGATTTACAACGTTTTTTTGTTGCCCATACTGGAGTGCAGTGGCACAATCTCGGCTCACTGCAACCTCTACCTCCCAAGCTAAAGCGATTCTCCTGCCTCAGTCTCCTGAGTAGCTGGGATTACAGGCACCCGCCACCATGCCAGCTAATTTTTGTATTTTTAGTAGAGACAGGGTTTCACCATATTGGCCAGACTGGTCTCAAACTCCTGACTTCAGTGATCTGCCTGCCTCGGCCTCCCCAAGTGCTGGGATTACAGGCGTGAGTCACTGAGCCCAGCTAGATTTACAACTTTTTATCTGTAGCCTTTAAACTTGGACAGCTTGGCTGCATATGAAATCCTTGGCTCATTCTTTCTTTCCTTTATTATCTTGCAGATGTTACGCTAGTGTACCCTGGAATTGAAGGTGGTGGTGGAAAAGTCAGACACCAGCTTAACTGCTTTCCCTCTACAGTCAGTAACTTCACTGGGTATCTCAGCGTTGCACATTTTCCCCGGGGAGCACACATCAGCTTTCCCTGGGATCCAATGTGTCCTTTCGGGATCCAATGTGTCCTTTCAAGATGCAGATTATAAAGTCTTTTTAAAAGTTCAGGACATTTTCCTTGAATTGTATTTCAAAAAGTGAAGCATCACCATACCATGAAAAGTGGGGTCTGTCAAATTCAATCCTGTGAGATGTGCACTCACACAGATGGAAGACCACTGGAGTGACTGAGGGGGCTGCAGAGCTGCCTGACTGGGAATTCTGGGGCCATCCAGCAGCTCGGCCAATCAGTACCAGTCTGGCAGCAGTCTGGCGCCACCTGTTTCCAATATTACTTTTGGACCCTGTGTCTAACTAACTGGACAGTGGCAGGGACTCTAGGATGTGCTGAGCTGCTGGCAGCTGTTCTACTTGCCTGACCTGGGAAGGCTGGGCTGGGAGAACACTGGAAATGTGGTGCCTCTACTTTCTCACACCATCTTCCTCTCCCCGAGTCCCCCTTCACCCACACTCATTTGAGGACAGGTTATGAACAGGAAACAGGAGCCAATGCCAACCACAGGACAGCCAAATTCACCTCATTGCAGGAAATTATGGACACGATTTCGTCATTCTGGTTTCCTTCTTTGATGCCTCCCATTATACATGTGTTGTATCTTCTTTGCTTACCTCCCATAGGTTTCACTTACTAAGAAACTTAAACAAAAACTCATTATTCTCTTTCCCATCTTGCAAGACGGTGAGAAGTTGGATACTAAGGAGAAGAAACCCAAGCCAAGAAGGCTGATGCTGGTGGCAAAGTGAAAAGGGGGAACCTCTTTGAGGGAACCTCACCTCAAAGTGAGAAGGGGGAAGCCCCATTGAAGTTGAAATCCCATCCTTGTCAGAGGAATTGGCAGACCTTCCCAGTCTGCTATGTATTCTAGAAAGGCCATGCACAAGAGGAAGTACTCAGCCACTAAATCCAAGGTTGAAAAGAAAAAGGAGAAGGTTCTTGCAACTGTTACAAACAGTGGTGGTGACAAGAATGGTGGTATCCGCGTGGTTCAACTTCACAAAATGCCTAGATATTCTCCTACTGAAGATATGCCTTGGAAGCTATTGAGTCATGGCAAAAAGCCTTCAGTCATCATGGGAGAAAACTGCAAGCCAGCATCACCGCCGGGACCTTGTGATCCTCCTCACTGGGTGCCACAGAAGCAAGAGGGCGGGCGGTTTTCCTGCAGAGCTGGGCAGTGGTTGCTACTTGTGTCTGGGCCTCTAGTCCTCAATTGAGGACACACCGGGAATTTGCCATTGCCACCTCAACCAAAATTTATCAGCAATGTGAAAAATCCCAATACATCTTACTAATGCTTACTTCAAGCAGCAGCAGCTGCAGAACCCCAGATACCAGGAAGGTGAGCTCTTCGACACAGAAACAGAGATTACAGGGCAGTGCAAGGTCGATCATCAGAAAGCTGCAGACTCACAAATTTTACCGAATATCAAACTTATTCCTCATCTCCAGGGCTACCTGAGATCTGTGTTTGCCCTGATGAATGGAATTTATCCTCACAAATTGGTGTTCTAAATTTCTTAAGAAGAATCTAATTAAACAAACGATATATAAAACTAAAAACTATTTTTTGAATTTCATATACTTTTCCCCCTTCTGCCTCTGGTGTCCCTTACCATGTCTTCTGCTGTATCCATGGCCCTCTGTGTTCATTCAGCTATGCATCCATTTCTGGGGTGGTTTTATTATTTTTTTTGTGAATAATTACAGCTCATGGTTCATTCTCTCCAGTAATTTAGCCACTTAGCTATCGTTTCCATAAATCTGTGTATCTTAGCTGTGTAGGTTCCTTCTCAGTGCTGATTGCTTTATTATGCTTCTTTTTTAAAAAAAATCACAGCAGAAGATCAATTTTTTTTTCCTAGTATTCTTTATCTTATGGTAAAAATAGCTTCTCTTTCCTGTATTTCTTGCTTATAGCAGCTTCATATTGTTGTTTTGTTGTTAAACATAACTAAATGAGCTGAATTTTCCTATACTGGAGATTTGTAGCAGGTAGGAAAGGGATTACATTAGCCTTCTAAAAGCAACTCAAAGGCTCTGCCTCTCCTGCCGAGGCAATTGACTGCATTCTTCATCCCTCAGTGGGATTCTCCGATTAACCACGCCTCCTCTGCCTCTCCCCCATGGTCAAAGAGCGTTTCTGCCACCTTCCCTGATCCTGGATGCCTTACAGATTGCAGGTGCAATCCCTCCAGGAGGCACATTTTGCCTGGCACTTTCTAAGACCTGACAACACCAAGCACTCCCTCCTCCAGCACATTCTATATTATCTCAGGCCCAGCTTTCGCCTGACCCAGCCCTGTCTAAGCTAAGGCTGGCTCAGACACTCTCCTTCCTTTTGCACTTCAAGATGGACTTCTGATCTTCAGGGAGTACATGCCACTGACTTCTTCTGCAGCCTGTGGCTCCTTGGCCTTCCCTAGAGTCTCCTATACCACTCCTGGTCACTGCTCACTGCACCGTCAGCTTGCTGCCCAGCCCTGACCTCTGCTGCTTCTGACGACACTAATGCTTTTGCCCAGTCTGCTGATGCTCTGCTCATGTCTGTAATCTGCAAAATGAAGAAAAAAAATCTTGTTGCTATTAGTTTATATGGGATGCAGGGAGAGTCTCAGTTCTAAGTAGCTGCTCTGTTCCTACTGGAAGCTCAGCCAAGTCTTTTTGCCCTGTGGGATCGACTGGCTTCATTCTGATAGCCATGTGTTCAAAACTGTGTTCTGAGGATTTGTCAAATTTGTTGCCTTACAATTCTGCTATTAGGTTGGTGCAAAGTAATTGCACAATACATTTGCACCAAATACATATCCCAAACGATGCTGCTATGGTGCACGTAAGTTTGTGACTGTTAAATTATCCTGATGGATGTTCCACCTTTAGTATTCACATTAACATGTCTTTTTCATTCCTTTCGACCTTTCTGGTGTTTATTTATTTAGGTATGCCTCTGACAAGCAGCATACAACTGGATTGGGTTGTTTTTAAGCCTGTTTTCATTTCTCTAAAAGTAGGAAGATTTCATTTGCATGTATTATGGTTACTGAGTTATTTGGACTTATTTCCTCCACTTTATTTGTATTTTCAGTGTATCCTTTTTATTTTTTCATTTCCTACTTCTTGGGGGAAAAAAAAGCTCCACATTCACTTTTTTCCCTCTGCTGATTTAGAAATTATAGGTGACATTACATTGTTTTCACTGATTAGCCTAAATCTTTTGAGCACATGTTTCTAACTATACACTTTTCTAATGAAGGATGGAGTTAATATTTTTATTATTCTTCCCCAAATTACACTGCTCTTGGCACGTTCTCCCTCCCTCTAAAACATCACCTCCAACCAATTTTTGTTGCCTATAATTTTCCTTTTGTCTGCTTTGTAAAACAAAACTGGATTTTTTTTTTTCACTCTACCTGTAATGTAACAGTCTATACACTCAGTTGTTTCTTACACCCACTGGCTGTCTCTGGCTTCATCTATCTTCTGGCTAAAGCACAGTTCTTTTAAGGATGGTCTGTGGGTGATAAAACCCTTAGTCTTCCTATGTGCAAAATGTCTTTTGCCCTTGCTCTTGAAAAACAACTTAACTGGGTATACAATACTGAGTTGGCAGCGACTTTCCCTCGGCAGTCTGCAGATATTTATTGCTCCACGGTCGTCTGGCTGAGGCTGCTGGAGGCCCCCAGCACATCTGTCATTCTGCTGTTTTTGCCCTGGTCGTTTTTTATGATTTTTCTCTTTGACATGAATTTCTAGCCTCCTAGATTTGGTTTTATTAATCACACGTGAGAGATGGAGTCTACTTTTGATCTAAAAATTCAAACTGATGCTCTTCAACCCTGGGACATTCTTCAGCTTTGCTTCTCCACCTGCCCCGTTGCCCCACACCCGCTCCCCCTGCTGAAAGCCCCAGGAGGTGAAAGCGAGGTTTCCCCACTTGCTTTCTGTCCCTGCCTGCTCCTGCATAGTTTTTCTTTCACATATTTGCATCTCTGTGCCCCATGCATGGTGTCCTGTTCAAAAGCACTAATTATCTCTGCTCCTGCCGTCTAGTAAGCTTTTCAAATGCCATCTCATTGCCATGCTTTTCATGGTAAGGGACACCAGAGGCTGAAGGGGGAAAAGTATATGAAATTCAAAAAATAGTTCTTTTAGTTTTATATATCCTTTGTTTAATTAGGTTCTTCTTAAGAAATTCAATCAGATTTTCGAATTTGTATGTTCATCTAATCTTGCTTTATTTCCTTGATTTTTCTGCTTCATTATTTCTTACTTACTTCTAGATATTACTCCTTTCTTTGCGCATCCTAAACACACTTATTTAAAAGCTGCTGCTAGAGTATTTAGCACAGTTCACTTCATCTGGAATAAATTCATGTTCCAAATGTTGATTTCACTGATCGCCGCCCTTGGCATGAGATCTCGTATATGTAAGAATTCTGTCAAGACTCATCTGGGTACAATTTCTTTCTTTTTCTCTCCCTTACACCCACCTTTCCCTTTCAGCAAGTTTGCAGTTGCCTCAGTGCTGGCCAGCTCCCCAGGTCCGGCTGTGGCCCAGACCCGCAGAGGAGCCCGGTCCACTCGTCTCTTACCCAAGGAATTCTTGGAACTCGCTGCCCTGTGTGAGCTGCCCACTGTCAGGGTCACCCTTGCTCAATTCCGAACCTGGAGCCCGACAGCCAAGGGTGTGGGTCCCTGGCTGCCATGTTTTAGGGACACAGCAACGTTCGGCTCCATCATTATCCTCTCTCTCCACTGTATCTGGGGTTGCTGTGGGTTTGAAACAGAGGTGTCCATTCACGTGAGAACCCAGGGTCTTCCTGACGGACTGGGTGCTTGGATGGATTTCAAGAGAGGGAGTGACTTAGTTATTTCCGAATATTGGAAAGATCATTTGCTGGGTGGATAGACAGGGAAGAAGCCATCCGGGGCAGGGAGACCGGCCGGGATCCACTGCAGTAGCCCTGGGCAGATATGAGACAGGAAGGAGGGCCGGGCACAGGGCTAAAATGTGTGTGTGAACAGGGCTTGCCCAGAGAGCTGCAGGGCTGAGACCTTGCTCCGACTGCCCTTGGCAGGGCCTGTACTGATCTGAGGGCGGCCAGACTCATTCAGATACTGGCTGAGGCCAGGATAATAGGTGGCCACACAGAGGGCTGCAGCTCTGTCCTAAGGAAGGCTGTAGGCCTTGGGACAGGAGGAACCAGGGAGCGCCCCGGGTCGGGAGCCAGAAGCCCAGGTTCTGTCTGAACTTAGCATGCAGCCCCATGATCGTACATGTGGTTTGCCTCTGAGCCTCAGCTTCCTCATCTGTAAAATGAACCTCGTAATTCCTGCCCCGTCTACTGTGCAGCTGCCGTGAGGACAGGGGGAGAAGGAAGGGGAAGCAGAGGCAGTCGCGAGGCTCAGTGGTGATCAGTGTGGGGTGATGGCTGCTGCCCTGCAGTGGATACTGCCATCTCACCCACCTCACACCCCTGAGCTTCCGCTGTCCGTCACCTTGACACCTGTGGGTGCACGCATGTCACGGGTTACAGAGCATCACAGATGCGAGGAGCCTGCTAGGAAGTACATCCGTGCTGCAATCTCACCCTCACTGTGAGAAACCCCAGGGCAGCCTGGCAGCCGGGGAACCTCAGTCTGACGGGGACCCCACCCACCCCCAGCCTCCACCTCCACTCTGAGTTGCTTCCTGGGTCCCCACTCTCTGTGTATTGCTGTAGGTGTCATTTTCTGTTATGGCTGAAATCAGGAGGCATCTGAGGGATGGCAGAAAGGCTGGAGATGTGAGGTCGCGGCCCTGCTGGCTCAAGTTGAGCTGCAGCTACGACCTTGGGCAAGTCGCTCTGAGCCTGTGGTTTCCAGTCCTAAAGGGGACACGATCCACCTCTGTGTGCTTGTGTGGGGTGAACAGCCCAGCCGTGTTCAGCGTCCTGCACGTGCCTGGTGCGGAGTGGGGCGTGGGATGTGCACGGTCTGGGAGCCCTGGGCTTAGGATCACGAGAGACTTTGGCTTCCCTGGCTGTGACCTGGAAGAGCTTCCCTGGCTGTGACCTGGAAGAGCAGATGAGTAAGTGTCCTTAGGAATGAGCAGGGCAGTCTCAGCCACACATAAAAGGACAGGCCCTTCAAGGAGGTTTTGGCCTTGGTCACAGGAAGGGTGGAACACAGCTAAGAGATGAGTGCTTATTACTGATATCCATCCTGATTCCAGGAAAAGGCTTTGTGGGGCATTTGTACAACATGCTGAAACAGACAGTAAACAAGGAAGGAGAAAGGACAGTAAACCTCGGAAAGTAAGGTGAAGTCATGTCATAGGCCCTAACAATTATTAGAGGTGGGACATAGACTGGCCTGTGAGCTCCCTAGCAGCCAGAGCAAAGAGGGACGTAGGGCCAGAAACACAATCCCACGATCCACTGACCTGCTGGGATCTCTGGGAAGTGCAGGGGCGCCGGGTGAGGCCAGCCTTGTGGCCCTCTGGGAAGGCTGGTAATGTGGCCCTTTTCATACCCATAATCTTTATATGGAGGAAAAGCTGTGAGCTGCAAGTGGGAAAATCAGGGAAGGATGAGAATCCAAAGTACCGTACAGCCTCTTCACGACTGAGCAGTTCGGGTCCCGGGGAGTCGGTTCTGACCCCACACCTGACCTCCACTCAGCCTGACCAAAGGCATAGGCGGCATCTAAGGTGCAAGGCTTCACGGCACAGACCGCAGGCTCTGCAGCCAGATGCCTAGGGGTGGCTCCCACCTCTGAGGAGGATCAGTGCTTCTCGGCCTCCACGTCCCCATCTGTACCACGGACTAACAACAGTCCCTTCCTGTGAGGCCTGAAACTGACGCACGCTGAGCACGGACAGGCAGCAGCTAGCGCTCTCCTAGGTGGTCCTATCTCATTCTGCCATTCCCTGCATGGGCCTTGTGGAGTCCGAGAGCTACTGAAATATTCCTCCCCATGGTGCACGGGTCACTCTGGGACACTGCTGGACTTGATGTCCCCTTCTGCTGCAGCCTCTGTTGCCATTCAGCGTGGCTCTGAGCAACCCCCGGGCTGGTCATCCCGTGTGTGCCCTGCTGAGGGCGAGTGCCACTTTCTGGAGAGATGCGGTGACAGTGGAGTTGCACAAACACCACCCACATCTCTTCACAAAAATCCACACCCCTACCGCCTGACCCTGGCTCATCCCGTGACGTTTCTAGGGGCAGGTGCTGCTGTCCGGCTTCCAGGCTCTAACTCAGACACTTCATTGACAGGTTCAAGGTCCAGCAGTCTGTGCAGCACAGCTCTTCTTGGTATGTATGTACGTATATGAGATGGAGTCTCGCTCTGTCACCCAGGCTGGAGTGCAGTGGTGCCATATTCGCTCACCGCAACCTCCGCCTCCCAGGTTCAAGTGATTTTCCTGCCTCAGCCTCCCAAGTAGCTGGGATTACAGGTATGTGGCACCACACCTGGCTAATTTTTTGTATTTTTGTAGAGACGGGGTTTCACCATTTGACCAGGCTGGTCTTGAACTCCTGACCTCAAGTGATCTGCCCACCTTGGCCTCCCAGAGTGCCGGGATTACAGGTGTGAGCCACCGTGCCCGGCCTTGGTCCTCTTTTAAAATAAATTTTAATAAGGATTTTTATCTCAGGACATGCTGTAATTGCAAGTTCTATCTATTTAAGTCATCGCATATGTTTACGCTAATTATGTAATTAGATGTAATTATACTAATTGTATAAATGCACAATGAAAGAACAAAGAGAACCCACCCAGAATACCTTCCCCAATATTAAAGGTGCAGCTGAACCCCAAGAGAGGACAGGAGGGTCATCATGGGAGCCTTGGGCTGCGAGCTGGGCCAGGGCCTCACCGTGCACACGTAGGTGCAGATGCTGCCACAGAATGGAATAGACTTTCTTGAGATGATGAGGCCCAGGGCCACAGAGGAGACTTGCTTCACGCTGTAGCCTCACTTAGCAGCTACTTGACTTCATTGGCTTTTTAGACGTGTCGAAGGACAATAATCAGGTCATTCTTCTGCTCAAAGATACTCCATGGCTCCCCATTACCTAAGAATAAAGCTCCACTTTGGCAGCCTGCCTTCAGGCCCTCCAGGACCAGGTTCCAACGTCTGTCTTCACCCCCCACTGCAGTCCGAAAGCCCAGTTGACTAGTCTGGGTGTGTGGAGTCCTTTCCCACTCCTGTGCTACTGCCTATGCAGTACCCTCCGACTGGTGAGCTATCCCTCTGCCTCCTGTTCTCTGCTGGATCCTGGCAACGCTTCTACCCCTGCAGACCATGTACCTTCTCTCCAAAGCCTTCCTCAGTCCTTCCAGGAGGAAACAGCTCTCTCCCTCTGCCCTCATCTCCTGTAGCACTTCATTTAGAATTCTCTCATGACACATGCGTTTTTGAACCCATTAGAGTCCTTTGTAGCCATCTCTGTCTTTACCCATGGAAGCGAGTTTCCCAAGGGCAAGGACCCTGGCTGCCAGCATCCTGACGTCCCTAGCCTTTGGCACGGAGCCTGGCAGGGAGCAAACTCGAAGGCGTGTTGAACAACTAAAGGAAAGAGTGAAGGGATGCACAACGGGTTTCCTTTGGTAACGACAGTACGTTGATGGGAAGAATCGTTGGGAGCTGTAGGGGTGCAGGGGGTCTGGGGCAGGGCGCTGCAGGTGGGGATAGGGTGGACAGAAACCACTCCTGGGGGGCCACATGTCTCATCTCAATCTTGTGGAATGAAGGGCACAGCAGGCAGGGAAAAGGGAACCGAGGCTGAGCTTGGTGGCTTACACTTGTAATCCTAGCAGTTTAGGAGGCTGAGGCAGGAGGATCACTTGAGGCTTGAGGCCAGGAGCTCAAGACCAGCCTGGACAACATGGAGAGACCCTGTGATATGGTTTGGCTGTGTCCCCATCCAAATCTCATCTTGAATTCCCATGTATTGTGGGAGGGACCTGGTGAGAGGTAATTAAATCATGGGGCAGGTCTTTCCCGTGCTGTTCTCGTGATAGTGAATAAGTATCACGAGATCTGATGGGTCTAAAAACGGGAGTTCCCCTGCACAAGCTCCCTCTTTGCTTGTCACCATCCACGTAAGATGTGATTTGCTCCTTCTTTCCTTCTGCCGTGATTGTGAGGCCTCCCCAGCCATGTGGAACTGTGAGCTCTCCACGAAACCTCTTTCCTTTGTGAACTGTCCAGTCTCAGGTATGTCTTTACCAGCAGCGTGAAAATGGACTAATATAGTAAATTGGTACCAGTAGAGTGGGATGTTGCTGAAAAGACACCCCAAAACGTGGAAGTGACTTTGGAACTGGGTAATAGGCAGAGGTTGAAACAGTTTGGAGGGCTCAGAAGAAGACAGAAAAATGTGGAAAAGTTCAGAACTTCCTAGAGATTTGTTAAACGGCTTTGAGAAAAATGCTGATAGTGAGATGAACAATAAGGTCAGGCTGAGGTGGTCTCAGATGGAGACGAGGAACTTGTTGGGAACTGGAGCAAAGGTGACTCTTGTTACGTTTTAGCAAACAGACTGGTGGCATTTTGCCTCTGCCCTAGAGACCTGTGGAACTTTGAACTTGAGAGAAACGATTTAGGGTATCTGGCAGAAAAAGTTTCTAAGCAGCAAAGCATTCAAGAGGTGACTTGGGTGCTGTTAAAGGCATTCAGTTTTAAAAGGGGAAACAGAGCATAAAAGTTCAGAAAATGTGCAGCCTGACAATGCGATAGAAAAGAAAATCCCATTTTCTGAGGAGAAATTCAAGCTGGCTGCAGAAATTTGCATAAGTAACGAGAAGCTGAATGTTAATCACCAAGACGGTGGGGAATATGTCTCTAGGGCATGTCAGAGACTTTTGCAGCAGCCCCTCCCATCACAGACCTAGAAGTTTAGGAGGAAAAAATGGTTTCTTAGGTTGGGCCCAGGGTCCCTCTGCTGTGTGCAGTCTAGGGACTTGGTGCCCTTCGTCCCAGCCGCTCCAGCCATGACTAAAAGGGGCCAAGGTACCCCTCAGCCTGTTGCTTCAGAGGGTGGAAGCCCAAGCCTTGGCAGCTTTCACATGGTGTTGAGCCTGTGAGTACACAGAAGTCAAGAATTGAGGTTTAGGAACCTCGGCCTAGATTTCACAGGATGTATGGAAATGCTTGGATGTCCAGGTAGAAGTTTGCTGCAGGGGCAGAGCCCTCATGGAGAATCTCTGGTAGGGCAGTGCAGAAGGGAAATGTGGAGTTGGAGCCCCTACACAGAGTCTCTACTGGGGCACTGGCTAGTGGAGCTGTGAGAAGAGTGCCACTGTCCTCTGGACACCAGAATGGTAGATCCACCGACAGCTTGTACCATGCACCTGGAAAAGCTGCAGACTCTCAAAGCCAGCCAGTGAAAGCAGCCAGGAGGGAGGCTGTACCCTGCAAAGCCACAGCAGCAGAGCTGCTCAAGGCTGTGGGAGCCCACCTCTTAAATCAGCATGACCTGGATGTGAGACATGGAGTCAAAGGAGATAATTTTGGAGCTTTAAGGTTTAACTCACCCACTGGATTTCGGACTCTCATGGGGCCTGTAGCCCCTTTGTTTTCACCAATTTCTCCCATTTGGAATGGCTGTATTTACCCAGTGTCTGTACCCTCATTGTATCTAGGAAGTGACTAACTTGCTTTTGATTTTACAAGCTCAAAGGTGGAAGGGACTTGTCTTGTCTTGGATGAGACTTTGGATTGTGGACTTTTGAGGTTAATGCTGAAATGAGTTAAGACATGATTGGTTTTGAAATACGAAGACATGAGATGTGGGAGGAGCCAGGGGCAAAATGATACGGGGGTTTGGCTGTGTCCCCACCCAAATCTCATCTGGAATTCTTACATGTTGTAGGAGGGACCTGGTGGGAAGTAACTGAACCATGGGGAGGGTCCTTCCCAGGCTGTTCTTGTGATAGTGAATAGGTCTCACAAGATCCGATGTGTTTAAAAAACGGGAGCTTCCCTACACAAGCTCTCTTTTTGCCTGCTGCTATCCATGTAAGATGTGACTTGCTCCTCCTTGTCTTCCACCATGATTGTGAGGGTTCCCCAACCATGTGGAACTGTGAGTTCTCCATTAAACCTCTTTCCTTTGTAAGTTGCTCAGTCTTGGGTATGTCTTTATCAGCAGCATGAAAACGGACTAATACACCCTGTCTCTACAAAACATTAAAAAATTAGCCAGGGCGGGGCACGGTGGCTCAAGCCTGTAATCCCGTCTCTACTAAAAAAAATACAAAAAACTAGCCTGGTGAGGTGGCAGGCACCTGTAGTCCCAGCTACTTAGGAGGCTGAGGCAGGAGAATGGCATAAACCCAGAAGGTGGAGCTTGCAGTGAGCTGAGATCCGGCCACTGCACTCCAGCCTGGGCAACAGAGCGAGACTCCATTTCAAAAAAAAAAAAAAAAAGAAAGAAAGAAAGGAAGAAAAGGAACCTAGGTGGGAAGGGTTGAATTTTTGGAAAAGACCTAGAGTGGAGGATGCGGGGCTGGTGCTGGCCTAGGATGCCGAGGACCAAGCTGCAGTACACCTGCTGCCACCACCAGTTCAGCAAAGGACGGCCCTGAGTCAGCTGCTGTCCCTGTGCCACCATCAGTGCAGGGGTTGCGCGTCCACTATGTATTTGGATGGTTCAACATGAGCTTATTTATCTGGCCTCCTTCAGAGGGTGTGTGTGGGAGGTGGAGATATAGGCAATTTCTGGCAAGTTCTCCAGGTACCTTCCAGAGACATCTGCACCTCTCATTCCAGCCTAGGGCACAGCTACTTCTACAGTGCCCAGGGTCCTGCACACACCAAGGACTGGCCATGGCAGAGAAGAGGCAGGGACTGCTTCGGGGCTATGTGCTGCCCAGAGGAGCCCCTTTCCCTACTGGACTCAGGACGGAAGGGCCCACAGCCGGGGCCCCTGGGATGGAGTGTAATGACCAAAAGTCCCCACCAGGTGCTGTCCAGGGGCTCAGCAAACATGAACTCGCAGAATCCTCTCAGCAGCCCTGTGAGGAAGGAGGCCCTGCCATTCCCGCCATACAGATGAGCAGACAGACACGAGCTGCTCACGGTCAGACCGCTGGAAACCGGCAGTGCAGGACCCATGCAGAATGGTTCTAAAATTTGTGCTAACTACCGCCCCGCGCTGCCGTTCAGTCAGTGCCTCCCTGAGATAGAACAGTTGACACCTGGGCTTGCTGGGCGAGGCCCCATCCTGGCTGCCCACTGCACAGGGCAGCTGTGCCTGTGGCTTGTCGGCACCACCCCATAGTGAGGCCATCCCCGCTACACACAGCGGCCTCAGACGTCACCTGCAGGCTGAGCAGGGCCTGGGCCCTCGGGAGACGGCTATCCTACCTCGGGGTTCTCCTGGGTCGGGGGCCGGTCTTCCTTCTTCTTTTTGGTGGCCTGAGCTCCCTGAGATGGCTCCTCTGTGGGCGGCCGCGACTCTGCCGTGCTCTCGGGCTGCGTCTGCACTTGAGGCTGAATGATGATGACCTGGAAGAAGCCATGGAGGGGTGAAGGGGACAGTGATGGGGAGGGAGGGGTGAGGGGAAGAGAGGAGGGGTGGAGGAGGCTGGAGAGTGAGGGTGAGGGGCACGGGGAGGAATGGAAGAGTGAAGGGGGCTGGGGAGGTAGCTGATAGGGCACAGGGCAGGGGTTGGGGAGCACAGAGCCTGGGCTGGGCCATCCTAGGAGGGAGGATCCCCGGGAACTGAGTGGTTTGCACCCCTGTGTGTCCAGCACCTGCCCCTCCTGACACACCTTTTCCACCATGGGGAGGGTCTGCATGAGAAGCCGGCCCGGTTTAGGAACCGGGAAGGCCTGGGTTCCAGTCCTGCCCCACCGCGTCCCAGCTGTGTGGCCTCAGGGGAGTCACTGCTTCTGAGAGTCAGGTTGGTCATCAGTGAAAACTAGCCACACCTCCCCCCAGGGAGGCCGTGCACACTCAGGCAGCGAGGACTTCTCATCCCATCTCAGGTGCGAGGAACTGAGGCCACGAGAGCTCAGACTTGCTCCTGGCCTGAAGCCATCTAGTCAGGAGGCAGAGGGGCTGGGAACCCCTCAGGTCGGCCTTGCTCCATTTCTCCCACCCCACACCACAGCGCCTGAGACACACAAGCCTGGCTTGGGGACACAGGTGGGAATAACGTTCTAGTTTTTTCACTGCCATGAGGCCCCTCATGTGGTGGATGGGGAAGGGGAAGGGGGTCTTCAGATGCCACCCTGCGCCGGCCCCCCTTAGCCAGCCTTCCTCGGGGCTCAGGGGATGCTCAGGTTTGATGAAAGGGTGTGATGCTGAAAATCAGCTTGAAATCCACCCATCCGGCCCAGCCTCTCCCTGGGCCAGGATCCGCTGCATCTCTAGCTCTACCGTTTCATTTTTTTGGACAGGAAATTGGGAAAGAATTGTTAGTTTTCATGGCTCCAAGAAGAGGAATTCTCCAGGATCCATCAGTCACAGTCTGGTTTAAACGAGGAATTACTTGAACTTGGTGTTTTTTTGGTTTGTTTTCCCCTAAGCACAGGTGGTGACTGTCTGATGAATTTGAGGCTTCTGAGCACAAAGAGAAAATATGTCCCATTTTTCTGCTGGCTTAAGGGAAGCTCTGTCTTCCTTTTTGTATCACATTTTTAAAACCCCCAAATCTCTCTATGGAAAAAAAAAATGTCCCTTTTTATATTCATGGAAAGAAAAACATTAAGATCTTCAATAGGAAAAAGGACAAAGAACATTCTCAAGTCACCCATGAGAAGATAGAATTCTTTTTTTTTTTTTTTTTTTGAGGCGGACTCTTGCTGTGTCACCCAGGCTGGAGTGCAGTGGCTGGATCTCAGCTCACTGCAAGCTCCGCCTCCTGGGTTTACACCATTCTCCTGCCTCAGCCTCCCGAGTAGCTGGGACTACAGGCGCCCGCCACCTCGCCCGGCTAGTTTTTTTTGTATTTTTTTAGTAGAGACGGGGTTTCACTGCGTTAGCCAGGATGGTCTTGATCTCCTGACCTCGTGATCCACCCGTCTCGGCCTCCCAAAGTGCTGGGATTACAGGCTTGAGCCACTGTGCCCGGCCAGAAGATAGAATTCTTAAGTGTAAGAAAAACATTCAAGCTTAACAGTAACCAAGGGAATTCAACTTTCAACAACGAGGCATCTGTGTGTGCCTAGTAAATGGACAAAGAAGTGTTTAAATGGCCAACATCAAATGCTGGTGCAGTTGCAGTGAAACAGACACGCTCCTTCCGACATCTGCTAAGCACCTTGTCTGGATCAGGTGCCCTCCTGGGACACACCTGCCATCCCGCCATGGCCCACGACAACTCTTCAGACTGCAAATTCTCTGAGGGGCCCTCAGTGGGCGGGAGAGCCTGGAAGCACGGGACTCCCGGGAATGCACTGGGTGCAACAGCACCAGGTCACATGAGGGTCGGCCGTCATCCAGGCCGGGGAAGCAGAGGGCACCCCAGCCAGAAGCAAGAGAGGGGCGGCCTGGAAGACCCCAAATGGGGAACAGAGAGAGAGGCCACAGACAGGGACGGCAGGGATGAGGCAGCCCCGAAGGCCTCAAACAGCACAACCACCAGAAGCTCAGAGGGGAGCTGCGGGAGAACCTCAGTTTTAGTTTTAAAACTTGGCAAAAATGATGGGAGATTGCACACTTGGGCAGTGGGGTAAAAATAGCCCTTGACTGTCCAGCTCCACCCGCAGAGACGGAGAATCAATATCTCTTCCAGTCACTCATTCGGCCACACGTCATTAATTGGTTAATCATTTGAACGAATTCATTCATTGACCAATCACTCCTTTTCCACTGGTATTAATTCATTCAGCCACATTGTCTCTGGATCGCATATTCATTCATTTGTTCAGGCACTGATTCACTCCCTTAATCACACTCCATTCATTCATTCGCTCCTCTGTTTCTGCCCCATTCATTCATTTGGCCACTTGATCCTTCTGCCTTCTGGTCATTCACTCTGCCTCAGCTTGTTCATTTGGTCCTTCCCATAAGATTTCCCTCCTGTCTGCGGCCGCACACCCTTTCCGGAGCCTGCTGGTGGGCACTTACCTTGTTGTCAGCACTGATGAGGAGGGGTTGGACTTTGATGCTGTCGCTGACCACAGACACGGCGGTGCTGGGGGCCATGGCGGCGGCATTGCTGGGGGAGGTGGAGATGATGGCGTAGGCCACCCCGGCACTGCTTAGCGGAGAGGCAAAGGCGGCGGGCTCGGCAAGGGCCTGGGGCTGGCTGCCGGGCGCTGGCACATGGCTGACAGTGTTGTTGGCAGTGGGGAGGGCTGGGCTGGGGTTCTTGACGCTGACCACAGTGGCCTTCTGGAATGTTGGGGGCTGCTTGGGTGGCCGGTCCCGGCCCGGGGCAACGGGGAGGCTGTCTGGAATCAGAGTCTTTGGCCTAACCTGGGAAGAAGGGACGGGTGTGTGGTCAGACAGGCAGACACACAGGAGCACAGGGGAGGGGCCGCCCTGGCTCAGAGACTTCCCATATTCAAGGCGGGGGGCAGCATCGGAAAGAGCACAGAGCCCGTCTCGGCCTCACAGAGGGTGAGACCTCGACCCCAACGCCTCCCACCTCCTGAGCTTGCACCGACTGGCCACGGGGCTCAGGAGGGGCTGCTCTGGACCCAAGGCCCTCCCAGTTGCACTCAGAGAAGATGGTGAGGAGCAGTGGGGAGGATGGGAAGGCAGCGCCTGGACGCGAGGGGACAGTCTGTGCAGTGTGACACCCTGCAGATCGAGTCCCAAGCGGCAAAGCCCCCTTTGGCTTTGGAAGTCTGGAAAGCGCTGTCCCTCAGCAGGGACTGGGAGGGGCTGCGAGGGCTCCTGGGCCTTGCCCAGTTCTGCTTCTCAATCTGGGTGGGGGCTGCTGCTGTGCTCCCATGAAAGCCAGAGCGGAGCCCGCGTGGCTGCTGCGGGACTCAAATGACAGTGAGGGTCAGCAGAGGGCAGCCGGGCAGCCACCGGGTGGTTCAGGCCAGGGCTCTGGACAGACTGTTTGGGCCCAATCCTGGCTCCTCTGGGGTCCTAGTGACACCCCTGAACTGGACCAGGTCCCTCATCTGCATGAGGTAATGAGACTTACTGAGGGTTGGAAGAAAGAAAACTGGTGTACCTGACTGGGGGCTGTCGCCAGCGCCCCCACACCCAGCAATGTTTCTGATGGTGGAAATTCCCATCAGAGGCACCACCAGTGGCCCCATGCATGGAACCAGGAGCGCCGCATGCCCCACATGAGGACACGCCCACCCTGGGAGGTCCAGGCCAGTATCATGCCCCGAGAGACAAGGGGACGAGAAGAAGGGGCACGACCTGCCTTCTCATCTGAGCCCCGCTGCGTTCACACTGCAGGGTGGTCGTCCTGGCCTATTCTACAGATGAGCAAACTGAGGTGTGCAGTGGAGACTCACGGGTAATAAGGATGCTACAGTCGTTATCATTAGGGCCTGTCTGGCATCGGTGAAGGGCACAGAGTGCTGTGCTGCCCCGCCCATCTCCTCCCACCCTGTGTCCAGTGGTGCACGTGGAGAGAGTGGTCCAGGGTGGCTCCTACAGGGCCCTGTGGCCTTGGGCAGGTCACCAAGGCACAGCATGCTCTTCGGTTGGACAGCATCATGTCTGTCAGCTCCTTGCCAGTGCCTGGCACAGAGCTGGCCCTTGAGTCTAGTGACCTCTGTGTCCCCTGCCATGCTGGGTCCTCAGCAAAAGGAGCCCAGCCTCCCACATCAGGGCCCTGGCCACACCACGGGGAGGCGATGTGGCCAGCCTGGGTTCAGGTAAGCCTGCCACTCTGTCCTTGGCACCAGAGGTCAGGGCCTTTGTCCCCCCATGCCAGGCTTACAGCCCAACACAAACTCTAATACCAAAGGCTTTAAAGAATCCTCGTTCCTGCCAGCCCTCAGCTGGAGACAGTCACCCATTGGAAAAATGCTGTTCTCTGCCTCTGAAGAGGACTGGTGTGGGGGCGGATGGACGCCCCCATGGTGGTCAGTGAGGACCTCAGCTGTGGCAGTGGCCGTTCCGTGTTCTGTCGGCTCCTCCCTGGTCATCTGGGTTTTGCCCACCTGTTCCGGTTGACCCTGGCCGCCCACCCTACATAAGCAGACTCTGAGCATGGGAGAGCTGGCGTCAATCACAGATGCCAGACACAGAAACTAAGCTCAGCTAGGAGCTCAGGAGCTGGCCTGAGTCACCCCAGACAGAACATCTTCGAGGGACCCGGAGCTTATAGCCTTTCTGCCTGTGTCTCCGGGCCTGCATGCAGCCCCAGGCCAGGAAGCCCCCGGGTCCACCCTGTCCCCACCCTCTCTTCTTTCTCAGGTCTGTGGTCACCCTGCGAGGCTGGCCCCATCACAGGCTGCCTACTCTGTTCCCCGTGTGCCACCTGGAACAGCAGCAGCCGGCAGCTGGACCCGGCATGCACTGGACACCTTCTGGCCTTAGCTGACTGTCCTGGAGGCCAGCAGGCCAACGGCAGGTGTAGACATTTGTGGGGCAGAGACAGCAAGGAAAAAATATGGAGACAGAGGTCCAGGAGGCAGAAAGGAGAGAGGAGGAAGGGTGGGTGTGGGGCAGAGGGAAACAGCACTGGCCTTGATTTGCAGCCTCTCCCTGGAGCCTGCCTTGCTCTGAAGCCTCGCATGGCTCCCTGCTGCCCACAGGTCGCTGACAGGGGAAGCCCGACTCTAAGGTCCCCAGGGGCCCCAGTGGCCTCTCCACCTCCAGGACTGCCCCATCCTCCCTCCCTCAGTGCTTGGACTCTGGTCTCTCCCTACCACCTCTGCCTCTGTTTCTCACCCTGCACCCCCCTCCTGGGGGGCTCCCTCTGGGGCCTAACTCTACCTCGGCCTGCAATATCCTCTCACCCTGAGGCCTAGCTCAAGCACTGCCTCCTCCAGGAGGCCTTCCTTGATGCCCAGGTGTACAGCAAGCCTTCTCAGGGCTCCCGCCATCCCTGTTTCTCTTTCTGGCAAGGCTCGATCACCCTGGACTCACGGTATGTTTTTCCTTGTCTGTCCTCTGTCTAGACCAAGCCTGTCCAAACCACAGGCCACACGCAGCCCAGGATGGCTTGGAATGCGGCCCAACAAATTCAAACCTTCTTAAAACATTATGAGAGTTTTTTTACATTTTTTCCTCTGTATTTCATCAGCTACTGTTAGTGTTAGTATATTTTAAGTGCGGACTAAGACAATTCTTCTTCTTCCAGTGTGGCCCAGGAAAACCAAAAGATTAGAAGATTGGCCACCCCTGCTTTAGACTCTGATTCAGCTCAAGTGGGCACTTGGGGAAAGCTGCCACATAGAAGAGGAGCTCAGGGCAGCCACCTCTTGTCATCCTCGAGCTGGGGGAGTCTGTCCAGCCCCAAGTCCCACGACAGGCAGGGGTCATCTTGGTCTTCACCACTGGCAGCCCCTGGCCCAGTATGCTGTATACAGCAGGTGCTCAACAAAGCTGAGCTTGTGGTAGTAAGGGAACTGGTTAATAATTACCTGGCGTTTGCTCTGTATCAGGCATGGTTACAAATGTTTTCTCCTGACTCAATACTTACAGCCACCATTGACTCAGCCCTCGCAGCCACCAATGGAGGAAGCTGGCGCCAGCACCAGTCCCTCTGCAGGTGAGAAGCCTCGGCCCAGGAAGGCCGAGAGGTCAGGTGACCGGGGCCAAGTGTGGAGTCCAATCGGGGGATCCCTGGACTAGAAACCAGGGCACCTGGCCCAGAGTCTGAGCTGTCCCTGAAATGAATCCCCTCATCCAGAGTGTCTCAAACTTCCTGACCATAACCCATAGTCAAAAACATACATGACGTAGTCACCCAGTCTGTAATCAAGTTGTTCAAGAAACAATGCATAGGATGCATCTTGATATTTCCATTCTATTTTAGTCTGGCCTCATTTATTCCATTTAAAAAAATTCTGGTCATGACCCACTAAATTGATTTCCCAATTCCTTGCTGAAAAAATGTATCTGGTCCAAATGTCTCCATTGAAGAACAGATAGAAGAGGTGAGAGGGGAAGTTGCAGCTGAGAGGGCATGGGTTCCGCCTGGCCCAGTGCCCACCAGAAATCTCAGTGCTGAAGGGTTAGGAACAGAGACTGCGGGGACAGACAGATGGATACCCCAGGGCCCGCCCAAGGGCTGCTTACCTGAGGTAGCACTGCCGCTCCTTGCCCGGCCAACCTCTGCAAGGAGCTGACCTGAGGACCCGTGACAGGCACTGCAGTGATCGTTCCCAAAGCCTGAAAGATAGAGGAGGTCAGCGTTGAGACGGGACGAGCAGCTGAGACCGAATCCGTCGCCCTCAGCCTGGCCAAGCAGGGGGCAGCTGCCTTGGAGACAGCAAATTCTACTCTTCCCTTTCTTAATTATGATTTTTAAAATATCACAATAGTAATCGACATTCCTTCCAGAAAGTTTGGAAACTAGAGAAAGGAAAAGAGTAGCACTGCCCAGAAATCAATTACCCTTTGTTACACGTCGGCTTCCTCTTTTTTCATACAGCTATATATAGAATTTTGTAACCTATTTTTCCACTTTCACTTAAGGACAAGGTGTGATGTCGCTACAATCTTCCTAAATCACTCCTTTAATGGCTATGGGATCTTCCATTCAGCAGACATAATGGCATTTCCTCAGCCAATCCTCTACTCTTGGAAATTTGAGTTCTAGCCCCATCTTTTTCCAGTGAATAAACAATGCTGCAGCGAACATCTTTGTGGATAAATCCATTTCCACATCACAGAGCATTTCTGTAGGAGAGTCTGAATACAGGGATGCATGGACCAAAAGGCAGGAATATTTTTCAGGCCCTTGGTGCGTATCTGCACTGGGTCCCTCAGGAGGGGGAACGGCCTGGGTGTGCACCAACATGTCCCCCCCCCAAATTCCAGCCCAATATGGGGGTCTCGCCAACACACGATGGGATGGCAGCACCAGGTGCAGGTGGACATTCAGCGTAAGGAGAAGGGAGATGGCACCCTTCCATTCCAGGCCCACACACGTATAGGAAATGTGTTTTGGGGTACTCACTTGTCTAAAGTCTCCTTTTGTGGGAACTACCACTACCCACAGCCCCTGATGGAACAGTGTTTTTTTTTTTTTTTTTGAGATGGAGTCTTGCTCTGTTGCCCAGGTTAGAAGGTAGTGGCACAATCTTGGCTCACTGCAACCTCCTCCTCCTTGGTTCAAGTGATTCTCCTACCTCAGCCTCCTGAGTAGTTGGAATTACAGGCGCCCGCCACCACGCCTGGGTAACTTTTGTATTTTTAGTAGAGATGTAGTTTCACTATGTTGGCCAGGCTGGTCTCAAACTCCTGACCTCAGGTGATCCACCCACCTCGGCCTCCCAAAGTGCTGGGATTATAGGTGTGAGCCACTGTGCCTGGTCCTGATGGAGCAGTTCTACGTGGCCACATTTGTACCCCATGAGCCTGCCCTATGGGGAGAGAGGGACCCCCTTGCTCAGATCCAGCCAAACCATCAGTGGCCAGGGACCAGTGAGGTTCTCTCTTGAACTCAGATGCGGAAATTCTTAACAGAATGTTAACAAATCAATTCTAGTAACAACAAAAAGGATAAGACATCATGAACAAGCTGGGCTTATCCCAGGACTGCAAGGCTGCTTTGCCATTTGAAAGTCAGTCCGTGTAATTTGCTAAAATAACATATGGATGAAGAAAAACCGTATGCCGGCCTCAACAGATTTTTCTAAAAGCTGTTAGGACTAATAAATGAGTTTAGCAAGATTGCAGGATGGAACAATATATAAAAATCAGTTGTGGGCCAGGCGCAGCGGCTCACACCTGTAATCCCAGCACTATGGGAGATGGAGGTGGGCAGATCACCTAAGGTCG
>NW_012114466.1:2715120-2732574 GCF_000951035.1 Colobus angolensis palliatus | reverse complement strand
AAATGCCATTTGCAATAGCATCAAGAAATAAAAACAAGAAATAGGGAAGAATCTGACAATAACTATATAAGACCTGTACACTAGAAACTTCCACACATCGCTGAGAGAAATTTTTAAAGACTTAAGAAAGAGATATACCATAACCATGAATCAGAAGCCTCAACATTGTTAAGATTTCAGTTCTTCCCAGATTGATCTACAGATTCAACACAACCTCAAATCAAAATCTCAGCCAGTTTTTTTCAAAAAAAAAAAAAAAAAAAAGAAATTGACCAGATGATTTTAGAAACCATATGAAAATATCAAGGACCTAGAATAGCCAAAATAACTATGAAACAAACAAAAATAACAACCAAAGGGAAAGACTTAACATCATCTGACTCCAAGACCTGTTATAAAGCTACAGTAATCGAGACAGTGTGGTACTGGCGGGAAGATGCATAAACAGATCAATGGAACAGAAGAGAGGTCCAAAGTAGACTTATACATATAAGGCCCACTGATTTTCACCAAAGCCCAAAAAAGTAACTTATTTAGTACAAAAAAGATAATCTTTTCAAAATGGTATTAGAACAAGGAGATACTCATATACTAAAATCAAACAGAAAAGAACTTCAGTCCGTACCACATACCGTATTTAAACAACAACAAAAAAAGAACAAATGGATCAGAGATCTAAACGTAGGGACCAAAACTATAAAACTGCTGCACGAAATGTAAGATAAATCTTTGGGATGTCAGGTCAGGCCAAGAATCTTAGATACAAGGGCAAAATAATAATCGATATAAGGGCAAAATAATAAATTAACTTGAACAAAATAAGAAACTCCCAGGGTTGGAAAGACAATGTTAGGAAAATGCAAAAAGTGGCCACACCCTGGAAAACAAACACACACAAATCACCTATCGGATGAAAGCCTTTATCCATAATATACAAAAGAACTCTCAAAACTCAATAATCTGAAAACAAAAAACTCAATTAAAAATGAACAAAATATTTGAACAGATACTCCACTAAAGAAGATACACTGGGCCAGGCAGTGTCTCATACTTGTAATCCCAGCACTTTGGGAGGCTGAGGCGGGCCGATTACTTGAGGCCAGGAGTTCAAGACCAGCCTGTGCAACATATTCCCTAAAAAAAAAAAAAAAACAAATTAAAAATCAGCTGAGCATGCTGGCAAGTGCCTGTGGTCCCAGCTACTTGGGAGGCTGAGGCAGGAGGGTCATCTGAGGCCAGGTGGTTGAGGCTGCAGTGAGCCATGATCGCACCCCTGCACTCCAGCCTGAGTGACAAAGTGAGATCCAAGAAGAAGAAAGAAAAAAAAAGAGGAGGAGGAAGAGGAAGAGGATGAGGAAAGGAGGAAAGCAGGGAGGGAGGGAGGGGAAGGAAGGAAGGAGGGAAGGGAGGAAGGAGGGGAGGAAGGAGGTGAGGGAACAGGGGAGGAAGGAGGAGAAGAACAACTACTGATGGCAAATAAAAAATACTAAACATAGTTAGTTATTAGGGAAATGCAAATTAAAACCACAATAAGATACTGCTACAAGCCTATTCAGATGACTAAAATTAAAAAGACTGACCAAATCAAATGTTTTTTTTTTTTTTTTTTGAGACGGAGTCTCGCTGTGTCTCCCTGGCTGGAGTGCAGTGGCCGGATCTCAGCTCACTGCAAGCTCTGCCTCCCGGGTTCAGGTCATTCTCCTGCCTCAGTCTCCCGAGTAGCTGGGACTACAGGTGCCCGCCACCTCGCCCGGCTAGCTTTTTGTATTTTTTTAGTAGAGACGGGGTTTCACCATGTTAGCCAGGATGGTCTCGAACTCCTGACCTCGTGATCCACCCGTCTCGGCCTCCCAAAGTGCTGGGATTACAGGCTTGCGCCACCGCGCCCGGCTCCCAAATCAAATGTTAGTGAGGCTGTAGAGCAACTAAACTCTCAATCATGGCTGTTGGGAACATAAAATGATACACTTTGAAAGACAGTTTGGCAGTTAAAAAGTTAAACATATGTATGGCAATGAACAGAACATATGTATGTGTCCTCTCCCAGATCCAAATGTTGAAATCCTAACCCTCAATGTGATGGTATTTGGAGATGGGGCCTCTGGGAGGTGATCTGGTCATGAGGGTGGAGCCCTCAGTGCTCTTATAAGAAGAGACATGAGGGAGCTTGTGTCCTCTCTCTCTCATCCTCTTTCTCTCTCTGCCATGGGCAAACAGCAAGAAGGTGGCCATCAGCAAACCAGGAACAGAGCCCTCATCAGGAACTGAATCTGCTGGCACCTTGATCTTGGACTTCCCAGCCTCCAGAACCATAAGAAATTGATTTCTGTTGCTTAAGCCAACCAGTCCATGGTATTTTTGTTATGGCAGCCTGGGCAGACGACGACATTTTTGATATGAGACAGCCATTCTATTCCTAAGCATTCGCCAAGAGAAGGGAAGGCACACGTGCAGAGACTTGTACATGAATGTTCACAGCAGCTCTTGGTGTCACAGCCTAAACGGAAGCAATCCAAACGCTCACCAACAAGTACATGGATGAGCAAGCTGTGGTATCTTCACATGACAGAGTATTACTCAGCAATAAAAAGGAACAAACTACTGACACACACAACATGGATGAATCACAAAATAACAGCGCCAAAAAAAAACCAGACTCCAAAAAACATCCATACTGTATGATGCTAGTTATACGAAATTCTGAAAATTGCAAACAAAGTGACAGAAAATAGATCCCAGGTTTTGTGGAGATGGTGTAGGGATGCAAGGAAGGGATTACAAAACGACACCAGGACATTTTCAGGGAGAAAGATGTGTTCACGATTTTGATTGTGGCAACGGGTTTACATTTGTCAAACTTATATTGTACACTCTAAATACGTGCAGCTTATTGTATATCAATTATACCTCCACAAAGCTATTAAAAATTATCTCCCCATTTCTCTCCTTATCAATCTCTCTCCACCCCTAGAATGAATATCATCCATCCTCAAATGACATGGCAGAGGGTCTCAGGCCCCACGCACAGAGCTGTTTCTCTGATTATGCTCAGACGGTTCCTGCCTCCTCTTTGCCACCTGCCCCATGGGGTCAAAACTCTAAGAGGCTCATGTCCTCCGAGCCAGCTGCCTGCCTCTCTGCGTGGAACCAAATGACCCACATTCCCCTGGATATTCACTCTGGACATTTGTTGAAACAGAGCTTTCTATGCAATGTGGAGCACATGACAAACAGTCTCAGCCACTTGATGAGGCAGCTCCCAATCTATAACACCGTCTGCTGCTCTCAGCCGGCACACCCTGGTGGGCAGCACTGAGACCACCTCAGGTGCCACCTAATGTCCACCTTCCCAAATGCATGTCTCAAAGATGGGGGTTATGGGGGCTGTCCTCGCCATTACATCAAACTCCACCACCAGTGTCCCCCCCCAACTTCCACAGAGCAAGGTGTGTGGAAGGCTCTGATCTTCCCGCCCCTGGCCTGCCAGCGAGTGCCATTTACCCAGCTGTCCACAGTTGGGGCCTCAGGCCAGCACAGACCATGGGGGTGGGCGCCTAGCAGGAGCAGCCATTTGATAAGCCAGCTTCCAGGTGACTCCGCCCACCTGGGGCTGCAGGCCCAGAGTAAGCAGGTCCTGTGGTGGGAAGGCCCACGCGGCACGTCCCTGTGGTGGATTCCTAGGGAAGTGGGTTTTGTGGTGGGAAGGCCTACATGGCCCGGCCTGCGGTGGATTCCCGAGGAAGTGGGTTCTGTGGCGGGAAGGCCCATGAGGCATGTCCCTGCAATGGATTCCCAGGGAAGCGCACGCTGTGGCATGAAGGCCTACGTGGGTTCCCAGGGAAGCAGATTCTGTGGTGGGAAGGCCCACACGGCATGTCCCTGCAGCAGATTCCTGAGGCAGGTTCTCCGTAAGTGGGTGCATGAGGGGCAGGCCGTGGGGCTCGGGGGAGGAGAAATTTCCACATGGGTGGGGCTGGCCAGCAGATCCCACAGGTGCCAGAGAACCTGCTTTGCTGGGGCTTCCGTCCTCACTCAGATGCCCCAGATAAAGCCTCCGGGCATGGTCCGGCCCGTGAGGAGCTATGGGGTGGCCCTCTAGGCAAGGTGGGTGTGTGCTGTCATGTTTTCCAAGCCCATGTGTGCCTGAGTCCTCCAGGGTTGCTGTATCAAGTTGCTTCTGCAGACGGTTCTGGGTGGGCCAAGGACAGCCATGTGTGTTTTACATGTTGCCTTGTGGACCAGGGGTTGCCGTGTGGGCTGGGACGGCCATGTGTCCATGTCCAAGTACTGCCACGTGGGCCACGGGTAGCTGTGTGTTGCTGTGTTTCCTGGGGGTGGCCATGTGTCTGTGTCTGGGTGTTGCTGTGTGAGCCAGGGGTGGCCGTGTCTGTATCTGGGTGTTGCCATGTGGGCTGGGGGTGGCCGTTTCTGTGTCTGGGTATTGTGTGGGCCGGCGGTGGCCGTATCTGTATCTGGGTGTTGCTGTGTGGACCGGGGGTGACCGTGTGTGTCCGTGTCCAGGTGTTGTGTGGGCCAGCAGTGACCATATGTCTGTGTTTGGGTGTTGCTGTGTGGGCCGGGGACGGCTGTGTCTGTGTCCGGGTGTTGCCATGTGGACTGCGGGTGGCCGTGTGGGTAGGGGGTGGCGTGTCCGGGTGCTGCTGTGTGGGCCAGGGGTGACCATGTCTGTGTCCAGCTGTTGCTGTGTGGGCCGGAGGTGGCCGTGTCTGTGTTCGGGTGTTGTCGTGTGGGCCGGGGGTGACCATGTCTGTGTCCAGCTGTTGCTGTGTGGGCCGGAGGTGGCCGTGTCTGTGTTCGGGTGTTGTCGTGTGGGCCGGGGGTGACCGTGTATCTGTGTCCGGATGGTGCTGGTAAGTAGCTATTGCCTTTTCCAATACCCACTTGGGTGTGCACGGCTCTGTGTGTTTCTACATGAGTTGTTCTCTGGAGCGTCTTTGGCTCTGTGTCTATGTTTCTGAGCCTTTATCTCTGTCAAGGCTCAACCCTCCCTCCTGACTTGGGACCCTGGCAACTCCTGTCCCCCTACTTTAGGAGTTCACAGCCGGGGGCGGGGAAAGGAGGGGAGACCCACAGGGGAGGGAGAGATGGAGGCGGTGGAGAGGCAGAGCCCCGAGAGGAGAGGTGAGGAGAAGATGACAGGGAGACTATTTCCACTGGATCCTCCCTAGTCAATTACCAAGAAACAGACACAACCTACCCCTGGGGAAACATCCACACCCGCGGGAGGCCGGCAGAACAAACAGTGCCTGGCCGTGCGCTTCCCCCAAAACTCCAAACCAACCTGAGCGCGGTGTGTGTGCCCCTGCCCGGGACTCGAGGTGCCCTGCAGCTCTTCAGGGAGCACCAAGTATGGGGTACCCTCAAGCACCCAGCACCCTGAGCTAGGTCAGCAAAAGGAGTAGGCTCTGCAACCGCAGACCCACAGCCCCCGTCACCAAGGGAGACATGATTCTGAGGCAAAGCCCAGAGTCCCCATGATCTGGGGAAGTTGGCTGCAAACAGGGCTGCCTCGCAGGCCCCTCCTCAACCCCCTGGGGCCGTCCCCTTCCAACAACCGTCCATTCTCCGCCAACGCTAAGCGGGCTTCAGGCTCTCCCATCTCGACGTGTTTTCTTCGCTCCAAGCCTACCTGAGTGCATTCTTCCACTTCCCTACAAACGTTTAATTAGCGAGCTGAAAGCCATTTTATCTGGCAAGGGCTGACCTTTCTGCTCCAAGCTGGAATTTATCGACACCAGCAGAAACAGTCATCGCAGAGGCGATTTCGCCAGCACCCGGTACTTTACAGCTGCACTTTCTTCAAGATCAATGAGCTTGTGACTACGTTTACAGCTCCAAGCATTTTAATAGCGAGGGAAAAGGGGCCATAAAAGTCAAAGATAACTTCAAATTCTTCCTGCCGTGGCTAAGTATGTGTGTGTGGGGGTGTGGGCAGCTGGGGAAATCTCCAGGAAGCTCAAACATGGGGGAGGAGACAGGTGTTGGTACAGACCCCACAACTTTCCAGGTCAAAAGCCACACGTGGCTCTGGAAAAATCTGTTTTTAATAAACGTTTCTGAGCACTCTGGGCACTTGGCTCTGGAGCTGTGGCAGAGCAGAGGGGTTCCAGCACTGGCTCTGACATCAGCTGTGCAGGGTCCCTGAGCTCTTCCCACTCCCACTTCAGCACGTACCACCAGGACCCACCCCACACAGGAGAACCAGCCTCACGCCCGCCGTCCTCAAACTGCCAGGCCACAGTCTAACTCCATGACTGTCCTGTTATTTAAAGCAGGACCTGGTCCAGGACAAGCCCTGTCATTTGTGGGCCTCTTCTGCTTCTTTCCATTTAGAACAGCCCCACAGCACCCCTTCTTCCCACGAATGGAACTTTTTTTTTTTTTTTTGAGACGGAGTCTCACTCTGTCGCCCAGACTGGAGTGCAATGGCATAATCTCGGCTCACTGCAGCTTCCACCTTCCAGGTTCAAGTGATTCTCCTGCCTCAGCCTCCCAAGTAGCTGGGATTACAGGCGCCCACCATCACGCCTGGCTAATTTTTGTATTTTTAGTAGAGACGGGGTTTCGCCATGTTGGCTGGGCTGGTCTCGAACTCCTGACCTCAAATCATCTGCCCACCTCAGCCTCCCGAAGTGCTGGGATTACAGACGTGAGCCAACACACACGACTTAAAGGAACTTTTTAAAGAAACCAGGATAATTGTCTACAGAAGGCACGGGGTTTCTGTGGCTGCTTCCTCGCAGTGGGCCGTGTTTCCCATGGAGACCCTCACTGGACAAGGGTAAGACCAGGCTCTCCAGTCATCACCCGCCATCGAGGCCCTGGGGCTGAGAGGCCCCCAACCCTTCACCGCTGAGGCTCCACTGCTAGGGCTGAGGACCCACAGGCCTCCGGACCCTTGAGCTTCACCAGGCTGGGAAAGTGAGTGGGGAGGCAGCCCCAGGCCTCCCAGAAGCCCCAGGAAGCCCCCATGGAAGGCGGCCTTGTTCTCCTCTCCACATGGCCCAGCCACCACGCGCAGCCACAGAGCACGGCGATTTAATTGCTTCTCGAGTTGCAATTTTCCTTGCATCTTTACAGAACTGCTGTGATGTGGGGCAAAGAAAACAAGTCAGTTCCAACATCAATAACTGCTAATAAATATTAATAGAACATAAGCACCACTTTCACTGTCATGTGAAACCAGTTCATTATTCACAGATGAAATCCAACTGCGGCCTTTATCACTGTCAGGAACGAACGAGCCGGTTCCACGGGCCGCTGCTGCTGCACGAGTGTGTGGTTAGGCTTGGCCTTTATGTCCCCATTTGATGTCCCCCACTCTCACTCAGACATCCTGCCTTCATGAACCCCAAGCTCATCCAGGAGAGAACAGCAAGGGCCACGGCGAGTGCATGTAAAACTCCAGAGAAATTGCCACTTCCTCCTGTCTCAGCTGGCTGCTCCGTGCCTCCTCCAGCCCACGTGCATTTACCACCATGCCCGGCATATCTGCGACCAAGCCCACCTTGGGGAGGCCAACCCACCTGCGGTTGAATTTCACTCCTGGACTGGCCCTGGTCCTGCCAGACGCATTGCTCCCCACATCTCCAAAGAAAGAGAGCAAGCACTGCTGTCCCCGTTACAAGGGCCAGAGGGGAGCTCCCTGTGCCAGGAGATGCCCAGCACACAGGTGCTCTAACAGCAGCCAGTGGCACTTGAGTCGTTCCAATGGTGCCGCTGCCTGTCAGTCCTGGGCACCTTTGTGGGCCAACGCACACCCACAGCAATGCAGCATGAGGTGGCAGGCCTGAGGGACGCACGGAGATGCAAGGGTCCACAGGGCTGGAGAGAGGGGAGGCGACAGGTCGCCAGATGAGGTGAGGCAGTGAGCCCAGGCCTGCAGTTCCAGCCAGGGCAACTTTATTGAGCACAGGACAGCCCCTGCAGCAGCTGCAACCAGGAAAGCTAGGACCCACCCGCTGTCACTAGGAGAGAGAGGAGGAACCAGAAAGTTCTTATACGATGGAAGACTTCCCAGCAGCTAGAGGGAAAAAACCAGACTTGCCCCGGTCACCAAGAGTGTGGAAGACACCCCTTGGGGTGAAGAACACGAACCCACAGCCTAACTCAGGCAGAGCCAGCACCGCGGCAGGTGTGGCTGGCTGGTGTCCCATAAACACACACAACCAGGGCTGGGTCTATACCCAACTCATGACTGCGGCTGCCCCTGGGGAGGGGAGAGGGAAGGGAGGAAGCTGGAGAATGCCTATTGTCTCTACAGTGTTCTAGCCTTTAAGAAAGTGATCGGAAGCAAACTGCCCAACCTCCCTGTTTACCTATTTGGGTGGAGAACATGTGGAGGCTTATTATAGGGCCCTCTGCATATTTTACAATAAATAAATATGCATAAAGGAGACAGAGGGAGCTCTGTCTAGAGTTGGAAGCAGGAAGGCTCCCTGGAGGAGGGGGTGTCTGAGTGGGACTTTGCAATCTGGACGGGAACGTTACCAGTGGGCAGTCAGGAAAGCACATAGGAGTCGAGAGGCGGGATAGGAGGGCGGTGGGAGGGGCAGAGGTACCAGCAGCAAGTGTGCCAAGGGGCTCAGAGCACTGGAGACTACAGCTCCCAAAGGTGGGCAGTGAAGGAGGTGAGGAGGGGCAGGTGGAGGCCCTGTCACCAGGGGCCTTGAATCTACACCCAGGAGCTGAGTGTGAGTCTGAGGCAAGCACCAGAAGGGCTCTCACCTCTTCCGACAGGTTGCTGGCCAATCCCCTGAAAGGGCAGGGCACAGGGCGGCAGCCCCCTCCCCCAACCCCGAGGTGCAGAGGCCTGTCTGGACCTCAGTATCGTCTCCTGCCAGGAACAGCTGTCCGGGGCCTGCCGCCCTTCCCCCCCGACTCCTGCTCTCTCCCAGGGTGCTGGGGACAGCCCCGATACCGGGCAGCTCCAGAGAGGCGAGCTACGCCCAGGGGACTCTCAGGAGACCTCAATGCTGGGCTTTAAAACAGGAACCCTCTTCCAAAGCCAGCTTCAGCAAGCCCCACAAGGAGTCATTTTCTTTCTTTTCAGAGACCAGGTCTTGCTCTGTTGCCTCGGCTGGAGTGCAGTGACGCAATCATAGCTCACTGCAGCCTCGAATTCCTGGGCTCAAGCAAGTCACCCACTTTGGCCTCCCAAAGTGCTAGAATTACAGGCATGAGCCACACTGACCATAGGAAGAGTCATTTTCTAAAGTTCTGACTCCAGAATGCTGCTGATGTCTTGCTTCAAGGCAATTCTGTTTACTGAGAGCACTGCGGGAACAAAGATATGTGGCCAGTGTAGCCCGGCTGCCAGGCACAGGCGGCTCCCACCCGGCTTGGTCTCGGTGACCCTGACTAAAGCCAGGCTGGCAGAGGCAGGTTGCCCAGGGCCACTTAATCAATCGCAGAGGCCTTTACGGGGAGCTGCTCTTAATCAAAAAGTGCCAGACAACACAAGTGGCTACCGTATGCTGACATTTAAAACACCCGTTCAGTGGCCCTCGGTGTTGCAGAGCAGTTTGATTAAGTTGAAAGGATGTAATTTTATGCTATTTAGCAAAAAACACACACTCTGAATGATATCACGTACTAAGGATTGGGGGTTGTGATCTTGGGGGTGGCGTTGTAAAACAATGGTTGCGAGGTCCCCAGTGACCACAGGTGCATGTGTAGAGGTGTATTCTGGAAACTTCTGCACGGAAGTGACAGCCTCGGAGATCACACTAGTTCTGCCGTGGAGGGTGTCCGTGAGACAAGCTAAAACGGCCACGTATGCATCCACTCAACTGGAAAACATGCCATCTGGAAGAGATCTGGACTCCAGGGGCCCAGGAGCCCACCAGGAGCCTCCTGTGCAATCCCTCCCACCGTGGGCCCTGTTCTCGGAGAAGGACTGGCACAGCCAGCAGCCTGCTGGGAATGTCCAAAATCCAGGGAGGGGCTGGACAGGAGGGGTCATCTCTAAGCCACACCCCCCAGGAAGGAAGGCAGGGCACGGGGAAAGATGCAGACTTGAGGCCTTGAACAGGGTGGGTGAGGCCACGTCACTGCACAGAGGACCTGAGGCAGAGGCTGGAGGCCTTGAACCTCCACTGGGAAGACCCGGAGGTTAGTTTTCCCTGTGGTCATCTGTTTCCTAAAGATGCAGCAAAATCTGATCTTTAAGAGGGGCCATGGGCTTGCTGCAAGGGCTGCCAGGAGAGCGCAGATTGGGGGGCAAATGCCCCACCCCGGAGAGGAGAGACGCTGCCTTCCTTGGGCCTGGGGTAAGAGAAAAACACAAGTGGTTGGTACTTACTTGTCCCTGTGTCCCCAGAGACTGCTCACCCACTATCAGAGTGTCCTTATTCCCTCCTAGTCAGGGGGCCCTGAACCCCCTACCTGGGCCCTTGGATCTGGAGGGGCCGCAACCGCCAGGTACGCATCTTTCAAACAAATCACAGTAGCAATAAAATCCAACTGATAGTAGTGCCTCTAACTGCCTGTCCCCACCGACCTCCAGATCTCGCAAAATAGGTGGTCATTGAGAAGATCTAATTCCCACATAAAATGGGCTCATGCAGTCCCACTGGCCTCAGCCTCATCATCCCTACCTCCGACGGCCTGGGATTTAACTGAGGGTGCACCACGGAATGCCAACAACGGCCTGGAATCTAACTGAGGGTGCACCTCTGCACCCACGCCACGGAACGCCGGTGACAGCGGGATCTAACTGAGGGCGCACCTCTGCACCCGCGCCACGGAACGCCAACGATGGCCTGGATCTGAGGGTGCACCACAGAATGCCAACGACAGCCTGGAATCTGAGGGTGCACCTCTGCACGTGCGCCACGGAACGCCGGTGACGGCCTGGGATCTAACTGAGGGCGCACCTCTGCACCTGCACCACGGAATGCCAACGATGGCCCAGCAGGTGCTCCTCTCTCTGCAGAGGCCTCCTGGAGCTAGCCGCGGTGTGGGCAGGTATGCAAGGGTGGGTGGACCCCAGTTACCCTATCCCCAGCCCCTGGCCCTCCAGAGTAAGGGCCCATTTTACTTCTTTTACATTCTACTGGCACAGAGCTGAGACCACAGCTCACTGGATTTGACAGACATCTACACCCAAGTAACCACCTTGCAGACCGAGATGCAGAACATTCTAGCAATCCTAGGGGTGCCCACAAGTCCCTCAAAGGGGCCCCACATTCTAACAAGGCACTTGCTAAGGAGAGCGGGTCCTGGCCTCGGGGACGGGCTTCTGGGTTGGATTGGCAAATGCTCCCGTCCCGCTGGGAAAACAGCCAAGATCTCTTCTGTTTCCTTCTTTTTTTTTTTTTTTGAGACAGAGTCTCGCTCTGTCACTCAGGCTGGAGTGCAGTGGCGCATCTCAGTTCACTGCAACTTCCGCCTCCTGGGTTCAAGCGATTTCTCCTGCCTCTGCCTCCCGAGTAGCTGGGATTACAGGGCATGCGCCACTATGCCTGGCTAATTTTGTATTTTTAGTAGAGATGGGGTTTCTCCATGTTGGTCAGGCTGGTCTCGAACTCCTGACCTCAGGGGATCCGTCTGCCTCGGCCTCCCAAAGTGTTGGGATAACAGGCGTGAGCCACTGCGCTCGGCCTCTTCTATTTCCTGAAGGCCTTGGCACTGACTAAACTCAGCAGGTGTTCATTGCACACCTACCCTGTGCTGGGCCCCTTGTGCACAGATGAGAGGTTCTGCCCACGGTCTGGGGGAACAGACCAGAAGAGAGCATCAGAACGTGCTGCCCGCGACTTCACGGAAGTCCATGGGAAGGTCTCGCCTATGTGGAAGGGGTAAGTGGTAAGTGGGGTGCGGGAGTCGCCTGAGGCTGGTCATGCACCTCCACGCCTAGCTCACCTCCATCATTCTGGGAGATGGGTATCTGGAGCCTGTCACGCAAGGGTGTGCGTGTGTGAGAGAGAGAGAGACGACTGCCCCAAGCAAGTGAGGAATGAATCTGAATGTACCCTGCATCGCGGAACAAGGGTTTTCTGGGCACAGTAACTGAATACAAACGATTCACACAACCACAGGCAAGGCTCTGGCAGTCCCCGGGAGACAGGCCATGGGCTCGTGGAGCGCCCTTGCCTGTTTACTGAGATCCTGCCACGCTCAGCAGTCACTGCATTTCCATGCAGTTGGAGGGGGTTTTCCTAGTGAAAACTAACAAGAAAATACTTGGCATGTGTAACCGGAAGACCAGAGGGGCCCTTCTTGACCTCTGCTTCCTCCCCTCTGACATGGGCATGGCAGCCCCTCCCCTCCTGGGGACTGCTGACCCAGAGGGTGGTCCTGGTGGCTGCCACCAGGCAGGGGGCCTTTGCACGGGGCTCAGAGTCCCATCGGCCACTTCCTCCTGACTCCCAGGTGCCGCCGGCCCTCACCTGCACCTCGCCCACCTGCTTCCCCTGTCCTGGAAGGTGGTGGTGAGGATGTTAGAACAGCCTGGTACCCAGCCACCCATCACCGCACGCGACCTAAGACAGACAGGCACATGGAGGAGCGATGACATCATCACAACAAACGTGAATGAAGCTCCTTACAGATGTCCACATCCAACAGAAGGGACTTCCACGAGCAGGAGTTTTTTCAGGCCAAGAAGGGACAACATCGTCCCAGGCAGAGAGGGACAGACTAGAGGTATACCGGGACGGCGTGGTCAGGACTGGAGCCCTCGCCTGCCAGGGTGTCGGGTCCATCTGGGAACGGCCAGGCAGCAGCACATGGACAGGTCACACCCATCAAGCTGTCTCAACTCTGCAGGTAGGCACTGGGGCTCCAGGAGTTTCCAAGCCAACGGGAACACCACATGGGCCCATAACTGGAGGGTGTAGGGAGTCCTGAAGCCCCCGAGTCTGGGGTTAGAAGAACTGAAGGTCCCCTCAGCCAGAAGCTTCTGATTTGTCCAAAGTCCCCACTGCCCCCACGTCTGCAAAGTGTCTGGGATGGTCACATCCCCCATCCCTGTCTGGTCCTCACTCTTTTCTGGTCTGGCTACTTAACTCCAGACCCACCGTAAGCTCAGCAGGCCCCACCAGGCCACCCTGGGAAGTGTCCCAGCCCTTGCTAAGACCTGCCAGGGGCGTGGAAAGAGAAGACACAAGGCACTAGGCTTTGGAGAGAAGGACAGTCCCTGTTCTGCTCCAGAGGCAGTTCCCAGGGCCTTTGACATCTCCGTGGCTGGTTAAACACACACCCACGCAGTATAAATATTCACTTTCACCAAGGGGAAAAGGATTGCGGCAATCGGTCCAGTGGTCACCCCTATCCCCGACACACTCCCTCTGACTCGCGTCTAACTGGAAGCTTCAGGAACATAGCCCAAAGAGCTGAGAGCAAACCCCGGTCCTGCCACCTAGGGGTTATGAGACCCTGAACGAGTTACTCCAACTCCCCAAGCCTCAGTTTCCCTCCTCTGTAAACAGGGAGAATTAACGTTCACACAGATTTGCCCTGACAGTTAGAACGGAAGCACATGGCACACACCTGGCACCTTGGAGGCCCCAAGAAACTGGCAGGTCTCATGGGAGACGGCAACACGACCTTCTGCAACTGTGACTTGAAGCTGTTTAACCTCCTGAGCCTCAGTTTCCTCATCTGTAAGATGGAGATGCTGATGCCAGCTCCACAGGGGGAGCAGAGTTAGTGAGACTAGAAAAGTGTTCAGCTCAAGAAGGGGTGGCTCTGCCCCGTCTCTGCCCTCCTCGGGGAAGCTCCGACCTCGTAGGAACGCACTCTGAGCTGGGGCCCGGAGCTGAGCCCGGTGCTGAGCGCCGTGCTGCCCAGGAGACACACCACATTCTGTTCTCTCTGCTGGGGTATTTTTAGAAGGAACAGCACTTCTAACTGTGCAAATAATGTGTTGAAAATAAGCTTTCAATTTTGACTTAAATGGACTAGGAGAGGGGGAAACACTCCTTGTCCTCCGAATACCGTGGAGAACATCTCTCTGGAGGGTCCTGAAGAACCTGGCTGCTGTCTTCACTCCTGGGATGAATGGGCCAAGCCCCCTCCCGGGAGAGCTATGGAACGGGGCTGTGGGTCTGCCTTGTTACCTGCATGAGCCCTGGAGCGCTCCTCCCTGGCCAGGTCCGGTGGGGACGGCACACGGGAAGCTGCAGGTCCCGCCTGGTTCTGAAGGCGGCTCCTTGTAGAGAGGCCTCAGCCTTAGGCCGACTGTGTCTCTGACCCAGCAGAAATGCCGGCTCCCAGCCTGTGACCCTCATCTCTCCCTGTCTGCCAGCAGCCCCGTGGCCTCCTGTCCCCAGCCCCTCTTGTTCCGGTTCCTGATCTGCATGTGACATCCCACCTGGATGCCTCAGCGCCCCCTCGAGACGGGACCGCCTCCTGCCATCCGTTATTGGTGAGCCCTTGCAAATGGCCAACCTGAGCTGAGACACGCTTCAAGTGGACGATACATGTGGGACTTCAAAGACTCATGAAAAGGTATTAAAGTATCTCATTAATATTTTAAACATGAAGTACATGCTGAAATAATATCTTGGGCATATTGGGTTACATAAAATAATTATCAAAATGATTTTCACCCCCCTACTTTAATTTCACCTGTTTCTTGTTACTTTTTTTATTGGGGCTTACCAGAAGATGTAAACTTACACACGCAGCTCTCACTGTGCTTTCGTTAGACAATGCTGTTCTACAGGAAGTTTACAATTTAAGACTAAAGTTGTGGACATCCAGTTTCTTTTTTTTCTGAGATGGAGTTTCACTCTTACTGCCCGGGCTGGAGTGCAATGGCGCAATCTCAGCTCACTGCAGCCTCCACCTCCTGGGATTTTCCTGCCTCAGCCTCTCAAGTAGCTGGGGCTAAAGGCACCTGCCACCACACCCGGCTACTTTTTTGTATTTTTAGTAGAGACGAGGTTTCACCATGTTGGCCAGGCTGGTCTCGAACTCCTGACCTCAAGTGACCCACCTGCCTCAGCTTCCCAAAGTGCTGGGATTACAGGCGTGAGCCACCGTGTCCGGCTGAACATTCCCTTCTGCTGAGGAAGTGGAAGGATGAGAAACTTTAACTCCACGGTAACATCAAGACACGCCCAGACAAAATAAAAATCCTCTTCATCCCCAAGAGTAGTGACTATGAGAAAGCCTTGAAGGACCAAGTTCCAGGGAGAAAGGAGCCTCCAAGGCCGGGGAGACAGGGAGACATCACAGCCAGGCGGCCGCCAGGTGTGAACACAGGTGCACACTCAGCACAGGTGCAGGCTGCCGAGGACGGAGACCCAAGCGGGCTGAGCTGGGCCATCAAGAAGTAGCCGTGTCTCTCACAAAGCACTGCAGGAGTGGGAGGCAGTGCAAACACTTCAAAACGCAGTTGGGTCATTTCTTACAAAATTAAACACACACCTGTGCTCTCTTACCCGGCAATTTCACTCCTAGGTGTTTACACAAGAGAAATGAAAACCTGGATCCCCCAAATATCGTGTGCATGAAATTCAGGGCAGCTTCATTCATAACCCCCTGAAAGGGAAAACAACGCAAATGTCCATCAACCGGTGAGGGGACAGACCTCTCATGGGACCCCCACGCCACGGGATGCCACTGAGAAACACGCAGGGAAAGAATGACAAATACTCTCAACGACACGGAGGAAGCCCACACAAAGACCGCAGGCCTCCCCGGACATGGGGCTCAAGAAGCGGCAAAACTAATCCACGGTGATGAAATCGCAACAGTGGGTGCTCTGGGGGAACGGATCGGGCAGGTGCAGGAGAGAATTTTCTGAGGTGATGCAAATACTCTGTTTTGGAGTATAAGTTACCTGGGTGTACACAACTGTCAAAACTCATCCAGCAGTCCAGTTAAAATCTGTGAATTTCAATATATGCAAATTTTATCTCAAATTTTTAAAATCTATGTATTTTATTTTTGAGACAGAGTCTCACTCTGTCACCCAGGATGGAGTGCAGTAGCTCGACCTTGGCTCACTGCAACCTCCGCCTCCCAGGTTCAAGCCATTCTCATGCCTCAGTCTCCCGAGTAGCTGGGATTATAGGTGCCTGCCACCATGCCCGGTTTTTTTGTTGTTTTTGTTTTTTTGGGATGGAGTCCCGCTGTCTTGCCCAGGTTGGAGGTCAGTGGTGTGGACTTGGCTCACTGCAACCTCCGCCTCCCAGGTTCAAGCCATTCTCATGCCTCAGTCTCCCGAGTAGCTGGGATTATAGGTGCCTGCCACCATGCCCGGTTTTTTTGTTGTTTTTGTTTTTTTGGGATGGAGTCCCGCTGTCTTGCCCAGGTTGGAGGTCAGTGGTGTGGACTTGGCTCACTGCAACCTCCGCCTCCTGGGTTCAAGCTATTCTCCTGCCTCAGCCTCCGGGGTAGCTGGGATTACAGGCACCTGCCACCATGCATGGTTCATTTTTGTGTTTCTCCATGTTGAGACACAGGGTTTCTCCATGTTGGCCAGGCTGGTCTCAACTCCTGATCTCAAGTGGTCCACCCGCCTTGGCCTCCCAAAGTACTGGGACTACAGGCGTGAACCACCGTGCCCGGCCAAAAAATCTATATATTTTAAGGACAAGAGCTGCAGCTCAAACCCTCATAGAGAGGCAAGGCCAAAGGAGCAGCTGGAGGAGCCCAGCTGGTGCACAGACCTATGCCCTCTCAGGGGCAGCACTGATAACCCCTCATTTTGGCAGCTGCATGGCTAAGTTGCTTCATTTGGAATGGAGTCAATATTCACAGTTATGTCAATGAGGGCCTGAAAAATAAGGTGCCATATCTAGAAGGAGACCCAGGAACCCAATCAGGAACAGGTTCTGGATGGCACTGAATATGAGGCAGGAAATCTGGATGCACCATTATGGAAATAAATGCACTGTGGCCTGATGACCAGGAAGGCATTCAGGAAGGACTTGTGTGAAACTTCTCTGCTATGCATTGACAGCACCTGGACCTGCAGAGCGGCAGGAGCCAGCTGAGGACTGAAAAAGACCAAGGACTTCACAAAACCTCCACCAGGCTGCTGGGCTGCACACACATGGCACCTCCAGTGCGTGAGCTCAGAGCCAGCACTGACCATCTGCAGCACCTGCACAAATGCAGGCCCTTCCTGCCTTCTGCCAAGGCCCCTTAGGAGCCTCCAGTAGAAAACTCAAGATCGGCTCAGACAGGGCTGGGGAAAAGGGAGACTCTTGCTGAGCCAAAAGCAGGCTGCTGTAATGAGCCAGGGACTGGGGGAAGCTGCACGACCCATAGAGGCAGGAGACGTTCCTTCACCCACGGCTGGGGAGACGCCACAGCTCCAGGGTGCAGTGAGGTAAGTGGAGAAGGAGAGAGGGCTGTGGGTAGAACACGTCTGAGCTCTGCCCCAGGACTGCCATGTGTGACTGGTGTCCCCACCCGAGGCCTCACCTGTCACCTTGCAAAGTTGCCACGAAGTTTCAATGAAATGCAGAAAGC
>NW_012114466.1:2713989-2714440 GCF_000951035.1 Colobus angolensis palliatus | reverse complement strand
GGGAGCAATCTGTGAAATGCAGAAGTGCTTAAGATGCCGCATCTCCGCCAGGGCAGGTGCCGCGGGTTTAGATCACCAGTTTCTCCGTGCCTCATCTTGCCAAGAGGGCCTGAACCTAGCTCCGGGCAAGCCTGTCCACACCCTCCAGCCACCTTAATTATTCCCACACTCCTAACAGGAAATCTAGCCCTTAAATTCACCAGCAAGCCTGCACCCAGCGCCAACGCCACGTCCCTAATTACCAGCATTAGCATTGCTAATCTCCTGCCCGCCCGCTGTGAGCCCCATCACAGGCACCCCTTGTTCACACTGTCCTCCTGTTAATAAGCCGGAATAATGAGGCTTCGGCACGCAGCGGGGGCCCACAGAATGGAGGAGGATTTTAATTTCAGATTTTGGGGTCTCAAATTATGAGGCACAACTGAAAGGGGTCAGGGACGATCCCAGGGGC
>NW_012114466.1:2668932-2713199 GCF_000951035.1 Colobus angolensis palliatus | reverse complement strand
GCTGCATGAGCAGCAGGATTCGAGAACAGTAACGACCCACATCCATACCGACTCAGGAATGCTGTGTGAGCTCACGATAACCATTCCCTTTACACCTGAGGAAATGGAGGATCCCAGGTTGAGTGACCTGCCCAAGACCACCCAGCTACCAGCTGGCAACACCCAAAGGGAGATTCCAGAGACCTCCAGAGGTCCCGGCAGTGCCATCAGCTCAGTGGGAACTTCAGCGGCTGTGCGCTTCCAGGACTATTTACCCCGGAGTGGGTCAGGCCAGTTTGTCCCTCTGTGACTGGGCCTCTCAATCCCACACCTCAGGAGGAAGCTCGGTCTCCTCCTCCTCCCCTGAGGCCACTTCAGCTCTGGTTTTCATCTCCACTGCTTTGAGTAACAGCGGGTGGAGGAGGTGGGCCAGAAAGACCTGAAAATCACAGACCCCAACCCAGCTGGATCGCTTTGTTTCTCTGATGCTGTGGTGGGCACAACGCAAAACTGTGAGATGCCACCAACCCCACTTCCCACGTTAGCAGGGGGAATGGGGCAGGGGTGGGCAGAGGCCACCGTCATTCTAAGCCTCTGCCTCGATGTGGGCTCGGGAGCACCCACTAGGTGCTGGGCGGGGCCTTCATTCCCGTCAGGAAACAGACCTGCTATGGTGACGAGCCAAGGTGAGGACAGCAGGGGCACAGGCTGGGGGGCCACCTGTCATCGATTCATTCACTAACGCAGCACCCACCCCAGGTACAGGGGATACAGCACTGAGTCAGAAGCAGCCCCGTCTCCCAGGGGCTGCCCGTTCAGTGGGCACAGACCACAGACCCGTCCCCCACTCCATCTGTGGGAGCACAGAGGTGCCACTTCCCAGAGGAGGTGACGATGATTAGGACCCTGAAAGAAAAAAGCCACGACATGGCCTGAGGCCCAGTGCGGGGAGTGCGGCCCTGGGGAACAGCCTGACATGGGACAGCAAGTCTGGGGCCAGAAGGGCCTGGGATGCTGGGCTCGGCATCTGCCCTTGTCTCAGCACCACCAAAGAGTCTGCCTTCTCCCTTTTCCCAGCCAGACTCCGAACAGGAGCAGAAAATCCAGGGCCTGCAACATCTCACACTTGGTGTCGGGACTGGGGACACAAGAGCCAGGCCACCAGGACAGTGCATGCCAGGCACCATCTGGAGGGCAGCCGATGGGCCCTGCCGGATTCCTGAGCCACAGCAGGACCTTGGGGGCACCCTCAGCCTCAGGACCCTGGAACACACAGCCCAGGGGCAAGAGAATAACTGCAGGGATCTCGACAATTCCTGACTGACCTCACCCTAGGCCAGTCCCACACTTCATCCCCCCCAGCTCCGTGGAAAGGCAATATTACCATCCCACTGAACACACAGGGAAACGTGACCTGCCAATGCTGGGAGGTGGAGGAAGCTGGTCCAGCCCAGGCAGCTGACTGCAGAGCCCATGTGTGCTCCAGGCTGCCCTGGGAGCAGCTGCCCCACACAGGGCACCAAGCTCTGTGGCTCTGAGGACACAGCCAAGGCACAGGGTCGGAGGAAGGTGTCTGCAGCTCGCCCACAGCCTGGCCCGAGCTGAGACCCAGCACACGAGCTGTCGGGGAGCTGCGTGGAGGGCAGGACCACCCAGGCTTTCCGGGGAGTGGCAGTCCTGGGAGAACACCCGGGACAGGGGTGCAGGAGTTGGTTCAGCAGCAAATCCTTGCCCCGGCTGGACCGCAGTTTCCCTATCTGTGTGATGGGGTGGGGCTGGAGTGGCTGATTCCTGGGGGCCAGGGTGAAGCGTGTGACTCAGTGAAGAAAGAGGGATTCAGAACTTAGGGACACAAGCCTGAGGCAGGGACCCACAGGCGGAGCCCCCATGGGGAGGCCCCCCCATCCTCACAAGGGTTGACAAGTCAAAGCCAAGAGCATACAAAGTAGATGGAAGATCTGGACTGAATCCTGCTCAGCACCGCCTCTGCCCCCCAGGCCAGCCCCTCCTGCCCACGATGCCCTCCACTTCTTCCCCAACACGCTCCCAGGTTGCCTGCCTACCGCCTTCGCGCCAACATACCCCCCCCCCACCACAGGAAGCCTGGAGAAAAGAGCTGCCTCCAGTCCCCATGCCCGTCCCCAGGAGCACACGGTCCCTGTGTCTGTCCCCCCGTAGCACAGCCAGAGGCTTGGGGACACCAAAGCACAGGGGGTTGATTACAACAGCAGGGCCGTAATCCCTAGGACAGAGCTGGCCTGGGCTCGGGGGGACAGAAAAACCCAAGCCCCTACTTTTGTTTTGAGCAGAGCCCCATCTAAGCTAGATCCCGGAGACGTACCAGGGAACGTTCGCGAACGATGAGCACGTGGGGCTCTGGGAAAGGCCTCACTGGTGCTGGGGGTGCCTGGCTCTCCAGCAGGCTCAGTTACATCTCTGTCTCCTCATGGGGACATGGGCAGCTGCAAGCTTCCTCCAGGCGCCGCAGGCTCGTCTGGAGTCCTGGCAGCTGGCTCATACCAGGATCCTTGACCGCTGTGCCCCACTCCCACCCACTTTCTTCGTAAACCAAACATAGGTTTACATTTCGATGGAAGGGTTTGGGGTCCACACTCAGTGGCCAGGCACATGACAGCGACTCCTGGGCCGTGTGACGCTCATCCTCAGCTCCCACCTTAGTCTCTGCCAGTTTTGGTCCAAGAAGTGGCAGCAGCCAGAGCATCCAGTCCAGTGGCACCCCCTGCACCATGCAGACTTGTGGGGTACCGAGAAAAGCCACCTGCAGCATTCCAGGCCCGGCTTCCAAGCTCCTCTGGCAACTGGGTCTCATTCAGATGGAAGCCCCTGGGCCTGGCACACAACAGCTGCTCAGTAAAATGTCTTCAGCCCTTTGGACTCGACAGCACACTTGGACCCTGAGAGAAGGAACAGCACTGGGCCTGGGGTCAGAAAACCTGGCTTCAACCCAACTCCCTCCTCTATCCTCCTGCTGCTCCACCTTCGGTAAGACGCTGAGCCCCACAAGCCTCAGCTTCTCCATCTGTAAAGGCTGCAGCTGTTCTGTAGACAGTGAAGGACCGTGTGCCCAGCATCCGGTGGCTTCCACCTCTGGCGTGTGTTGTCAGGCTGTGAGAACCCTGACGGCAAAGGTGCCCAGAGCAGAAGCTGAAAACCATGCCCTTTCATGGGAATTCGGGGAGGAAATAAGGTTCCTTTCCACGTGCATCTTATTTCTGGGGCCTCAAGGTGCCAGGGGCCACTGTCCAGGGGCTGGATGCCTGTGCTGGGAGGGGCACCACGGCATGCTCACCTCTGATGTCTGTTTCCGTCCATTCTTCCTCTCTGGTCATCTGAAGCACCCCCTGGATTCTGGGAGCTATCGAGACTTAACGAGGGCCACCTGGAGGCCCTGCCCAGGCCCTGCCATCAATACCACGTTTATATTATTGCCTCGGTATCTGGACAAATTAGGAACCCCACAGCCGGCGTCAGCAGAGTTAGGGAATTTCCTAAGATTCCAGGCCAGGCCCAGCTCCCGCCCACTCCTGAGCCTGTCCACTAGCTAATGACGCATCACAAGGCTACGCTGGCCCATCCTGGTTCCTCTATCTGCTAGATGTGGATGGTGGGGTCCTGGCCTTCGAATGGGAATGTCTGCTTCGAGAAGAACATCCTCAGAGCCAGGAAGAAATAAGCTGACCAAGCTCCTGATGAGTGAGTGAATGAGTGAATGAATGAATGGAGGAAGAAACCCTTTGCCCAGCCCACTGCATGGGTTCAGAATTGCTCTAATGAAGTCAGGGCCCGGAAGGAAGGACGTGGGGGAAGGAAAGCATCCGACTGCACAGTCAGGCAGAGCGGAGCCTCGACTGTCACTCCCGCCTTCCTGCCACAGTCCTGAGCCTTCATTTCCGCCTCCGTGAACGAGAGCGATGCTTACCTCTTAGGAGCACGAGATTCCTGCATACGGGGCTGCACCTGCACCTCGAAGGTGCTTGCCACGGCCCACTCACTCCTTGCCTGTCTCACGTATTAATTTCCTGCCTCTAAATCACTGATGAAAATGAGGTTTGCTTCTTAGGTTACCACGGTAGGAAAACCCTCTGAGAACACAAAATGCTGCAGAAATCCTGGGTTTCCTGAAGACCTGGTTCAGGTGTGAGTGTGTTACCATCTAGCTCCTTCGTGTTGGGAGGCCCATGGGCACCTGGCTTTTCCCAGTGGGAACGGACAGACTCGCTCTGGGTAGGAGCAGCAGGGCTCTGACCCAGGCTCCCCCAGCGCCCTGTGAATGGGGCAATTTAACTCCGGGTGAATGACATGAAGCACGGGAGGCACCTGTCTGTGCTTCTCAAGCAGCCACCCCCAGAAATCTGAGACCCTCCCATCCTTGGGTGGGAACCGGGAGTACACGGTTTTGTGCTTTCTGCAGAATCACCTGTGCTTGAGTGCACGGGGCCTGTTTCCCAGCACAGTGCCCACACAACTGGGGCTTGTTTCCCTGGCCCCAGCCCCAGCCCCACATCCCCACGCTGCTCCGATCCCCTGCACCTGGGCTGCAGGGCAATAAGTGCCTTAAGAAGGGCCTGGTCGTGGGGACAGGGAGTGGTGGGGAACCCCAGGAATGCCATCTTCCAGCACCTGACCGGTCTCCTCCCAAATACTGTTGGCAGAATTGGGGGGTGGGGTGTAAAGCAGTCTTGCTTACCTTGACCTTGACAGGAAGCTGTGGGTAAGCACAAGGGGTCAGCCTGAACCTAAGTCCGGGACTCCACAGGGGGCTGAGTGCCTCTGAGATGGGACCAGAACCCTTTGGGCCTCAGCCCCAGGCAGTGAATGGGGAAGATGCTACCATCCCCTCCTGACGGTGATCTCAGGGCCACTTGTGCTGTTCCTTCTGCGTGGGTCGCTCTGTCCCCTGCCTCTTGCCCAGGTCACCCACTTACTCCCCAAATAATTACCAAGTTCCTATAGTGTGCCAAGCACCCAGAGCTAACTACACACAGGTGGACACAGCCCTGGCCTCCACGACCTCATCAGGGAGAGTCAGGCCCTGCAGGAGAGAAGCATGGGGGCCGGGAGGCCTGCTGGAGCCAGAGTGGTCAGGGAGGGCTTCTCAGAGGAGGCGCACTGCAGCAGAGCCCTGAACGCTACAGGAGGCCGCCTTCCCAGGCCGAAGGCAGAGTAGGCACCAAGTACTTCTGGGGCTGGGAGTGGGGAGGGATGCCAGAGACTAGAGGGGCTCCCCATCTCTGAGAAGCCTCCCCCGACACCCCCAAACTAGGCCAGATACCCCAATTCTACCCTCTACCAGCACCTTCTATGCCCTCCCGACATGCCTACAATCCCAATCCCTCCTGCTGGCCTCTCATTTCTCAGAGCACAGGGAGTAGGTCATGTCTCGAAGAGTGCTGGCATCCTGGGTGCTCAGTGAACAGGCAGTGAGTGGGATGGGAAAGAGGAAATGCGGGAAGTCCTGTTATTATGGATGGATGGAAGGGTGGACGGATGGTGGGTGGATGAACGGAAGGGTAGACGGACAGAAGGGTGGACAGATGGAGGGGTAGACGGACAGTGGGTGGACCTATGGAAGGGTGGATGGACAGGTGGATGGACGGACAGAAGGGTGGACAGATGGAGGGGTAGATGGACAGGTGGATGGATAGACGGTGGGTGGATGGATGGAAGGGTGGATGGGCGGAGGGTGGACGGATGGACAGGTGGATGGATGGACGGTGGGTGGATGGATGGAAGGGTGGATGGGCGGAAGGGTGAATGGACGGGTGGATGGATGGACAGAAGGGTGGACGGATGGACAGGTGGATGGATGGACAGTGGGTGGATGGATGAAAGGGTGGATGGGTGGAAGGGTGGACGGACAGGTGGATGGATGGACAGGAGGGTGGACAGATGGAGGGGTAGATGGACAGGTGGATGGATGGACGGTGGGTGGATGGATGGAAGGGTGGATGGGCGGAAGGGTGGATGGACGGGTGGATGGATGGACAGAAGGGTGGACGGATGGACAGGTGGATGGATGGACAGTGGGTGGATGGATGGAAGGGTGGATGGGCGGAAGGGTGGACGGATGGACAGGTGGACGGATGGACAGTGGGTGGATGGATGGAAGGGTGGATGGGCGGAAGGGTGGACGGACGGGTGGATGGATGGACAGAAGGGTGGACGGATGGACAGGTGGATGGATGGACAGTGGGTGGATGGATGGAAGGGTGGATGGGCGGAAGGCTGGACGGACGGGTGGATGGATGGACAGAAAGGTGGATGGATGGAAGGGTGGATGGACGGAAGGGTGGATGGACAATGCGTGGGTAGAATCAATTCCACCTTCCTGCAGGAGACTCTCCTGCCTCATGCTCCATCTCAGGGGGATGCTGAGGATTCCAGGGGCTGAAAATATTCCAGGTTGCAGGGGCTGCATGCCACAGTCCCCACCCCAGCCCAAGACCATGAACACAACAGGGGAGACAGAAGCCTGTGGCTGGAGAACCTTCGGTGACACTGTGGAGGCCCCTGCCAGCTCAGCCACCCCCTACAGAAGGAGGGAGGGTAGCAGGAGCCTCTGGTGACTCTGCAGGACCTGGAAACAGGGCACAGGGTAGAGGCTGGCCAAGCAGATGCTCCGTTTAAAGGGGCTGCGGCCACTTGGCATCACTGGAGCCCAGTGACAATGCCACCAGGAGGTCCTGTTATTCATCCTCTGTTAAACATGAGGAAACCAAGGCACACCGGAGTTAAGCGAGTGGCCCAAGATCGCACACTGGGTGGGTGGCAGAGCCCTTCCCCATGAGAAGCCTGGCCTTGCAGGCTGAGCTGTCCCAGCCCCCAGGCAAGATCCCCACCCCCCACCCTTGGCCCTGCTGATTCTCAGTGCTTCTGGAAGGGCTGCCTCCAGTCTGTGTGTTGCCATTCTGAGCATCTACTCGGCACCAAGCATTCTGTTCACGTTCATGATCTCATTTAAAATGATCTCGCAAGGCAGGGCTCTGCCGTCTTTGTTGTTAAGCAGACTGACACACGGGCAGGTGACTGACAGTCATGGATGCTAAGTTAGGAAGTGCCTGCTGGGTCTCAAATCCTGGCCAGCGCCAGGGCCCAGTCCCCTGACCTATACAGCCTCTCTGCCACACAGCTCCCATGAATGGCCTGGCAGAGGGAAGGGCTCTGAGCCCTCCAGGTGTTCTGGGTGCATCTCCTGGGACAGGCTGGGCACAGAGCACTCACTGCAGCCCCGCTCGGCAGCACAGGCACCAAATTCTGCCTCCCTGTCATGTCACACCTTCCACGGGGACCCTGTGGGGGCCAGAGTGAATTCTGCTTTCGTACCTGCTCTTGCCACTGCCATCCAGGAAAGGCCTGAGGACAGGGGTCAGGTGGAATCTGGGTCTCCAAGCACAGGGCTGATGACCAGGATGTGGCCCTGGCTCCCGGAAGCTCAGCTCTGTTTCAGTTCGTCACTTCGGCTCTGCTCGGCGTGCTTCCTTTTCTTTTTTACTTATCCAGATACAACTTACAAACAGTGACGTGTGCGAGTCTTAAGGGCACAGCTGGAGGAACTCCTCCTCCATCCACACCCCGACAATGACCGCTGAGTTCAGGACCCAGAGCACAGGGCGCCGGGACATCCTCCCCGCTGTTGTCCCGTTCGGACGTGATGCTGCCTGTTCCGTACTTTACATCAGCGGTCCTCAACCTTTTTGGCACCAGGGACCAGTTCCATGGAAGATGGTTTTTCCACGGACCTGGGAGGGAGATGATGGTTTTTTGGGATGAATTGAAGCACATTACATTTATTGTGTACTTTATTTCCGTTATTATTACATTGTAATATACAATGAAATAATCACATAACTCACCATAACGTAGCATAAGTGGGAGATCTGAGCTTGTTTTCCTGCAACTAGACAGTCCCATCTGGGGATGATGAAGACACGGACACCCTAAATGTGTTGCTAATGTCCAGTCTACTCCATAATCTCGTTTTGGTTGCTGTCACTGCAGAAAACTCTGCTTCAGGCTGGGCGCAGCGGCTCACGCCTGTAATCCCAGCACTCTGGGAGGCGGAGGTGGGCAGATCATCTGAGGTCAGGAGTTTGACACCAGCCTGGCCAACATGGCAAAACTCATCTCTACTAAAAATACAAAAAACAAATGTAGCCGGGTGGGGTGGTGCACAACTGTAGTCCCAGATGCTTGGGAGGCCGAGGCACGAGAATCGCTTGAACTCGGGAGGCAGAGGTTGCAGTGAGCCGAGACTGCGCCAGGCACTCCAGCGTGGGTGACAGAGTGAGACTCTGTCTGGAAAAAAAAAAAAAAAAAAAAAAAGAAAACCCTGCTTCACAAAGACAGGATGCTGGACGTGGAAGCAGGCTTCTCAGTGCTCTCGTGACAATCTCAGGATATTCCGCCTGGACTTTCATCCAGAACATAGGGAGATTTGAAGTTTTTTCCAACACACTTTGAGGGCCACTATCATTTGCAGTCTCAGGCAGTTGATCCTCTTGTAGCTCAGACAAAGGTGAGCCACGGGGCTCATCCACAAACGGGTCACGGACCCATTCCTTCCCCGTTTGGGGTTCTCTGGTGGTTGGGAAGTAACGCTCAAGCTCTTTTGAAAGCCGAGGTAGGGGCCGGGCATGGTGGCTCACGCTTGTAATCCCAGCACTTTGGGAGGCCGAGGCAGGCAGATCACCTGAGGTTGGGAGTTCAAGACCAGCCTGGCCAACATGGTGAAACTTTGTCTCTACTAAAAATACAAAATTAGCTGGGCGTGGTGGCGCACGCCTGTAATCCCAGCTACTCGGGAGGCTGAGGCAGGAGAACTGCTTGAACCCGGGAGGTGGAGGTTGTGGTGAGCCGAGATCGTGCCATTGCACTCCAGCCTGGACAACAAGAGCGAAACTCCGTCTCAAAAAAAACAAAAAAAAGGAAAGAAAAGAAAAGGAAAAAGCAAGCTGAGGCAGGTGACCACGCACCAGCTGGGAGAAAGAAGGCCCTGGCTCCGTCTCTTTCAAAATCTCTGCTAATGTTTGAAACATGTCAAAAATCCCAGTGTTCCCTCGTCACCCCCATAATTCCCATTTGGCTTTGAATGCAGCCGCTTTACCTGCCGACTTGAACACAGTTTTCATTCTTCCCTGAAGTGACGGACTGAGTTTGTTGAGCAGGTTGAACGTGTCGCACACGTCAGCAAGTTTTGCGACTCATCCTGTCACTGAAATGTACTGCCAGTGGTGATATTTTTCTAAAAGAAACCTCTGGAGCGGCCCTCATAACTCAGAAACTCTGGCCAGTGATCTACCTTTAAAAAGCATCTCACGTCTGTGTATCAGAGAAGACGTCTGTGCACTGTGTCCATCTCCGGACAGAGCTGCCAGAACAGACCTCGTGAGTTAAAGGCATGCACTTTAGTGTGGCTGATAATTTTAATCACATCCTGCAAAACCTTGTTAAGTTCAGGTGACATTTTTGGCACAGTTGCAAGAACAGACATTGAGTTAAAGGCATGTACTTTAATGTGATTGATCATTTTAATCACATCCTGCAAAACGCTGTTAAGTTCAGGTGACATTTTTTTGGCTGGCCGGCATTTCTCCATGGATGACACAGTGTGTGGACTCACATTCAGAAGTGACCTCTTTGACCTGAGTAATGAAACCAGAAAGCTGTCCAGCCATGGCAGTCGCTCCGTCCATGCACATACCAACACAAAGTGATCAATTCAGCTTTCCTGATACGTAATCAAAGACTTGAATAGCAGCTGTGGTGTGGGTTGGCAGGGAAAGCACACATAACACATCCTCATGCACATCCTCCTGAAAATATATTGCACACAAACAAGCATTGTTGCCCTGTTTTCAACATCGGTAGACTTGTCAACCCTGGGTTGTGTCCCCTCTAACAATTGTGCCTCAATATCCTCTGCTGTTTCATCAATTCATCTACTTATGGTGCTAGCCAAAAGAGGAACACGTGCCACCTTTTCACCTGCAGTCTCTCTCAAAAGTTCACGACAAATGTCCTTAGCAGCAGCAGGCAGGATCAACTCTTCACCAACAGTCAAGGGCTTCTAAGCTTTAGCAATGTGATCAGACACTAAGAGTGATGCTCTCAGTGCAGACACAGTCGATTAAGTGGTGGCCTTCAATCACTGCTTCTGTTCTTCGTGTTCGTGTTTTTTTTTCTTTTGAAAAACTCTAAAGGCTTGTCTTTTAATGCAAGGTGCTTGGTCGCCACGTGGCAAAGCAGTTTTGAAGGTTTTATGGCTTCACTGGATAGCCAGTGGTCACATATTATGCAAAGCGGGCTTGGGGAATGTCAATCACGTGTTGCAATGAACCCGTAATTGAAGCAGGGCTCTCCCTGTTTCCTTTTAAATGCAGCTTTCTTTGAGTCTTCTGCTGTTTCATCACTGGGCCTTTCCCCCTTTCCAAAGAAGCTCTCCAGAGACGCTTGATATTTTTCTTACTCATTTTGGCTAGGGTTAGCTGGTGGACTTACCAAAACTGTGACTGAGACACGTGCTCAGTGTGGGGAAGAGGCATGGACAGAGTGGTAAATAACATCACAGGTGGGCCATACGCAGACTAAAATAAGCGTCAGGTTCTGACTTAAAGCCTGCCAGCAGACGCAGCGGTGCAACTGAAGTACATCAACTCACTTGCCAATATAAAGCCTGCCCCCAGACGCAGCTTAATCACCTGCCATTCACAGATATGGTTTTGATATGAGTCTGCAAGCAACTGACTTACTATGGTCTCTGTGCAGTCAAACCTCTCTGCTAATGCTCATCTGTATTTGCAGTCACACTCCAGTGCCAGCATCACCGCCTCAGCTCCACCGCAGATCATCAGGCACTAGATTCTCATAAGGAGTGTGCAGCGTAGATCTCTCGCATGCAGAGTTCACATAGGTTCGTGTTCCTACGAAAATCTAATGCTGTTGCTAATCTGACCAGAGGTAGAACTTGGGGAATGTGAGCGATGGGGGGTGGCTGTAAATACAGATGAAACTTTGCTCACTCACCCACTCCTCACCTCCTGCTGTGAGCCCCAGTTCCTAATGGGCCACAAACCAGTACCAGTCCGTGGCCCGGGGGATGGGAATCCCTGCTTTACATAAAAGGGATCACACGGTTTGCACTCTTTAGGTCTTGATGCATTTGCCCAACATTAACACCTGCGAGATGCGTGAAAGCTGTTGTACCCAGAAGATGTCCTTTTTCACTGCTGCATAGTATTCCACTCTATGAATGGACCACAATCTATATCTCTGGTGTACTGCTGACTGGCATTTGGGTTGTTTCCAGTTTGGGTTTATGATAAAGAATGGCTGATGTTGAACACTTTTTTTTTGGTGAGCCAGGCCCTCATTTTTGGTGGGTGTGTACCCAGGAGTGGAACTCCTAGGTCACGGGATAGGTGCAGGTTTAGCTTTAGTGGATTGTTAGCTTTGTGCGTTTCCCATCTCACTTTTCCTTGCCTTTTGTCCTTTATTACTTCAAATTCCTTTTAGAAAGAGGTGGTGAGGCCAGGTGCGGTGGCTCACGCCTGTAATCCCAGCACTCTGGGAGGCCGAGGCGGGCGGATCACAAGGTCAGGAGATCAAGACCATCCTGGCTAACACGGTGAAACCCCGTCTCTACTAAAAAAATACAAAAAATTAGCCAGGCGTGGTGGCAGCGCCTGTAGTCCCAGCTACTCGGGAGGCTGAGGCAGGAGAATTCTGGGAGGCATGATCGCGGGAGGCAGAGCTTGCAGCGAGCCGAGATCGTGCCACTGCACTCTAGCCTGGGCAACAGAGCGAGACTCTGTCTCAAAAAAAAAAAAAAGAGGTGGTGAACATGAGTGAAATAAAGATTCTGAGTAACAGTGGTTATGATGAAATGATTCCATGATTCTCAGATCTATGGTTGAACTTCTCTGTGATGGTGCTCACTGTGTGTTACGTATACAATTAAGAAAACAGAACTGGCCGGGTGTGGTGGCTCACACCTGTCATCCTAGCACCTATGGAGGCCAAGGCAGGTGTATCACCTGAGGTCAGGAGTTTGAGACCAGCCTGGCCAACATAATGAAACCTCATCTCTACTAAAAAAACAAAAATTAGCTGGATGTGGTGGCAGACGCCTGTAATCCCAGCTACTTGGGAGGCTGAGGCAGGAGAATCGCTTGAACCTGAGAGGCGGAGGTTGCAGTGAGCCGAGATCACTATTGCACTCTGGCCTGGGCAACAAGAGCGAAACTTCGTCTCAAAAAAGAAAAAAAGAAAAGAAAATAGAACCAACATGTATGCAACGTGAGAGAAACTGTTAAGTTCACCGTGGCATGCTTCCACAACAGAATGGCGTATAGTCACTGAAAATGGTTTCGACATGAGCAAAAGGTTCCTGTCTATCCTGGGGGTGGAGGGAGCACGAGGAGGCAGAACCGAAGAAAAAGTCAAGTTCCAAGTGGACTGAACGATGCCCAGGGTTGTTGGGCTTTCGACTGATGGGAATTACATCTAATCACTCAGTGACTGCCTCTCATAGAGAATATTATACTTTCCACATCTCCTATGTTGAATATGTTTACAGTTGAAAAAGAGAAGAGTGTAAGAGTCTGACTCCAAGATTCCATGATTTTTAAAGAGCCTATAATTATGAACGTCCTCTAAATAACCCCAGAGGTTCAGAGACCCTGGCAGCCCTCGGTGATGTGAACGGGGTGCTAGGCACAGATTCTCAGTGACAGAGAGAGCTCTCAGGGCAAACAGCAGGGCTCAGCCCCTGCATTGAGCACCCTCCTAGCCCTCGGTCCCCCTCAGGAATGCTGAGCCCTGTGTGCTGGGCTGCCCTGTGCCCTGCTGACCTAACTCCTCCCCATTCCGCAGACCCCCTGGGTCTCTTCTATAGTAGCCCAGGGTGGGGGGCAGGAAGTGAGCTGGGGTGGGCCAGGCATCAGAAGCCCAACTGCTAGGATGGCTTCAGCCCTGAGCAGCACCTTCTTCCCTCTGAGGCCCAGGGTGCCCATGAACACTGAGAAGGAGAAGGTCTCCACAGGACTCTTGTCTCGGACACTGAGGCCTGGGGCAGAAATGGCTCTCACAGGTCTGATTCCCAAGCCCTGGGCAGGATGCACTAGCTAGCTGGGGTACAAATTCCCAGCTTTTTTTAAAGCAGAAACTCAACCCATTTGACGCATCACACTGGAAATTAGAACTCGCGGCAATTCCTGTCTCTGAAGCTCCCATGAGTGCCCCTCCCTACCCCTCCCTGCAAGTCTTATGCAAACCAACCAGCCACAGGTTCCACTGGGTTTCTGTGGTGTGATCACCGCTAATTTTCCACGTTCCCTTTCGTTTTATTTTTCCTGCTCTGATTTATTAATTAGCCTCTCTGCTTGCAACATCATCCCAGCCCCAGAGCGGATCTTTCAACACCGGGCATAGCTCTAAATGTTTTCTCTGCAGTGCGTCTCGGTGGGGGAGTGGAGAGGGAGCGTCCTGCTAAAATGGCGACTCCCCAGGGGAGGCCCCAGCCCTCCTTCCTGAGACCTGCAGCTTCCAGGTGTGTGGGTGAGCAGAATTTTGAGGAATGCATTGGACTTTGTCAGACCCAAATGCACCCATTAGTATTACAAGCAAGCATGACTTATAAAACAACACCTAACACCTTACGGATTTTTAGGCACCAGATACTATTTTAAGCATTAATTAATCCTCAACTCTATGGAAAGGTATGATCACGTCCATCCAACAGTTGTGCCAACTGAGGCACAGAGCAGTGAAGTAACTTGCCTAAGCCCACCCCGCCAACAGAGGTGAAGCCAGGCTCGGCCTTGGAAGGCAGCTCAGCGTGCCCTTGGCCTGAACCACCACCCCGCCCGGCTCTTCCTACAGAGACTCTCCCGGCTCAGAGCAGACCCCCAGTGGGGTGTGGCCCACCGTGATTCCTCGGGCCCTGAGAGGATCCAGGTTTACGGGGAAGGAAAGCGACCCGCTGATGCAGCTACAAGAAATAGCACTGGCGAAGTCCTTTTCTTATTAATGCATTGTACGTTTGGTTTCTTTCTTGTTGTTAAAAAAAAAAAAAAATACCCCCTTGGAAAATACTTTTGCAAGCACCCAGTGCTTATCTGGTACTTTCCAGGCTTCTGAAAGAATCTGCAGTCACTGGGACATATCACCCCCTCCCTCTCTCGGGACCCAGTGCAGGCTGCGCAGGCTGCCCTTCCTCCAGGCCCTCCCACACTCAGGGATCCTGGATATGCATCTTGCCAGATTCCTCTCTCCCTGCCTGGTGCCCAATGCCACATCTGAGGAAGTCACTGGATAAACAGCCACAGTGAATGAAGAAACAGCCGGCTCTGATGGTCCAGCTGCTCCACCCTGGCAGGTTTCTGTGGCGTGGAGCCACCTCGCACCAGCCGAGCCAGCCTGAGCAACACACAAAGTGTTTCTGCATGAAGCCCTGTCTGCATTTTACCATCTTCCATCCCATTTTACCTGCCTCTCTAAATAAAACCATCTGGCTAAATAAAAGCAATTCAGGTCTACAGATTCACCAAGCAGTAATTATTCACATCATAAAACCATCCTTTAACCAAAGGCACCAACACCCATCTCCAGGCACCGAGCGTATTGCATTTGTAGAGACCGGGTTTGATGCACCTGAGTCCCTCCCACCCCACACTCCCAGGACTTTAACCGAAAAGCGGTCCGGCCCCACTGGAAGACAGGCTCTGGGCAGGGCTCCAGTGTTGGGCTTTGAAGGAAGAGGCAAATCTTGCCAGGGGACAGTCCTCCAGGGAGAAGGAATGGGGGAGAGAAGGCAGGATGGGCAACGTTGGGAGCAGGCAAGGACAACAGCACCTTGGGGTGGCAGGCGAGGTGGAGCTTCCAGCCCAGCAGCCATGATCAAGCAAAGCCCAGAGTGACCACATTAGGGACCACGTCCAGCGGTGCAGCTGTGTCCAGCCTGAGTGGGCAGAGGGTGGGAATGGCCGGCTAAGAAGAAGTCAGCAGTCATGCTGTGAGTGTCTCCCAGGCACCCAGAGTCCCGGCCTCCGAGGAGGCTTCAGAGCAATATCACCAGCCCCACTGCAGACAAGAGCTGGCGCAGCACCCGGGAGGAGCACACAGAGCCACTCTGCAGCTGTGTGACCTCGGGAAGACCCCTGAACCTCTCTGGGCTTCAGCCTCCTCATCTGGGTAAACACCACCTGTACTCACAGGGGTGCTGTGACCTCAAAGTGAGAAGATGTGCTCATGGCCCTGTGACGGTTAATTTCACATGGCAGCCTGACCTGGCTAAAGGGTCACACAGCTGGTAAATACGCTTTCCGGGTGTGTCTGTGAGGGCGTTTCCGGAAGAGATCAGCATGTGGGCAGGTAGACCCAGGAAAGAGAATCCATGCCACCAGTTCGAGTGGGCACCCTCCAATCCACTGAGGGTCCAGATAGAACAAAAAGGCAGGGAAGGATGGCCTCTCTCTTCCTGAGCTGGGACATCCTCCTGCTCTCAGGCCTCAGAGCTCCTGGTCCCCAGGCCTTCAGACTCTGGGAGTTACCCCCAGGCCCTCAGGCCTCAGATTTGGACTGAAGGACAGCACTGGTGCTCCCGAGTCTCCAGCTTCCAGGTGATGGATCATGGGACTTCTCAGCCTCCACCATTGCAGGCCCCCACGATCAATCCCTGTGTGCACCCCCATCTGTATCCCATTGGTTGTGCTCTCTGGCGAGCCCTGACGGATGTGGGTGCTTAGAATTGAGTCGGGCTGTGATCAGCACTCAAAGACACTTCCTTCACATTACAGATGAGGACAGAGATGGGTGGGGAGGCTGAGGGCACGCACTCTCCTGGTAGTTCTATATGAGCCCCGGTCCACGACAGGGAGGCACCGTGCTTTGTCCCGGGCACAGCGATAAACAACGCAGCTCTGTCCCCTCCCACCCCACGTCCAGCCATCAACCCGAGAGGAAGGTGGCTGAGCACTCCAGCTTGACGACACAGCGGTGCGAGCACAGGGAGATGCTCTGTGTGCTCTGCACAAGCAACATCCCACCAGGCTGGCCTCGACGGGTCAGAGATATAAGGCAACCAAGGGAGGAGGCTCTCCGAGGAGGGGGATTGTGCCTGGGGGCGAAGCTGAGCAGGAAGAAGAAAGAAGGCTGTCTGGACAGCGGCCCCAGTGCTAGGGCACCCAACCTATGAGGCGGAGGCTCAACCCAGGGGCCCAAGAGTCAGTGTTTTCCTACACCGAGGAGTGTATCTTTTCCTCATTACTCAACACTTAACGGGGTGACAGACGGGATGAAACAGTAAGCCATCGGCAGCCCCATTACGGCCCCAGCAAGATGGCTCCAAATTAAATCTAACCGTCAATGAAATCGTCAATATTTAATTTACTCATTGCAGGTGGCAATTCAGCCCTTGTGACAATATCGTTTAATGGCACAAATACTGGGATTTATCACACGTTTTGGGACTGCAGAGCTGCCAAGCTTCCTTCACGAGGCGGCCGCTGCCCAGAGAGACCTCGAGGGACCCTCCACAAGTGGCCCTGGGAGGTCTGAAGCCCAAGGCCAGCGGGACCACGAGAACTGACCGCCGGAAAGGCCCGGGGGACCTCTTGCTGGGCCCACTCAAGGCAGTGCTTTGTTTCTGGAATCCACTTTGGAAACAGAAAACTTAGGGCTAAGGGACAGGGGCCCCTCCGAGCGGTGGGCTCTCCCTCCTCCTCTGACCTCCCTCCCTTCTCATCAGAGCTGTACCCCAGATTCTCATGGCTGGGCCTGCAGCATTCAGGAGCCAATTAAGTGAAGAGAAACAATGGCCACGTTCACTCACCAACCACAGGGAAAGAGGAGGCAGCTGTCACGCCTCAGGCCTGCGTTCCGTCCTTGTCCCAGCCCTCCTGCTGGTGGTGGGAGTTGTACCCAGAGGCCACTGCCCACATGGCGGTCCAACGGCCACCCCCACCTCAGCACAGCCCCCTCCCTCCTCCCTCTGAGCTCACAGCTCTCTTGTCCTGCACATTCTGCTGGACCTGTGGCCTCCCCGGCCCCACATGTCCACTCCTCGGCCGCTGCTGTGGGCCCACAGCCTCTGCAGGGGACCACAGTCTTGGAAAGCCAGGTTGAGAACACAGTTGCACAGTGCTCACCCAGCCTCACAGGGTCAGGCACCGGACAGGACACTTTACAACAATTAGCTCTTCCGGAAAAAGTTGTTTGGGTTTTTTCCCTGATCCTTTGAATGAAAAACCCTCTGAAGGTACAAAAGCAAGTTCCCAAACTGACTGTAGGAGTGAGAGAGACCCGGGCTGCCGTGCAGGGCGAGTGTGCGGACCCCTCGCAGCCTTCCTCTGGGGTTTGCCGTTGCCCGTCCCCATGCTGCCTCCAGAGGGAGTTCTCAAGTCCATTTTACCCGTATTTAAATAATGTCTGCATGGAATCAATAGTCAGCCCTCTCTGTCTTCTAGCACTGCTTTTTTTTCTCCTGCCTTGAATTCCCATTTGTTTGGTGTTCTGTGTTCCTCCTGCTAATTTTTCCTAAGTTCCCTGATAGAATTATAAAACCCTTTCCTGTGCAAACACACCAGGCACCAGTTCCCTGTTGCTAACCTAAATAGGTTTCTCTCCAGGCTGCTGGGGCCCCCTCTCCTGAATTTAGATCTGCTGTTTTTCTGGGCTTAATTCCTTTATTTCAGTAGAATGCCTTGCCCAGTAGCTTTCTGAGAAAGGTGACGCATGAAACAAGCATTCTAAACCCGTTCAGGCCTTGCATGTCTAAAAGCAGAACTCTAGCTAGACCTGATCACCCCTGGGCAACGTTTTTTTTTTTTTTTTTTTTTGAGATGGAGTTTCACTCTTGTTGCCCAGGCTGGAGTGCAATGGTGCGATCTTGGCTCACTGCAACCTCTGCCTCCTGGGTTCAAGCGATTCTCCTGCCTCAGCCTCCTGAGTAGCTGGGACTACAGGTGTGTGCTATCATGCCTGGCTAATTTTTTGTACTTTTAGTAGAGACAGGGTTTCTCCATTTGGTCAGGCTGGGCTTGAACTCCCGACCTCAGGTGATCTGCCCATCTCAGCCTCCCAAAGTGCTGGGATTACAGGCATGAGCCACCGCGCCCAGTCCCCATCCCTGGGCATTTTGAGTGCACGGCTCTGCTGGCTTCTGGCATCTGGGCCTGCTGCCTAGCCCTGACTCCTTCGTGACTAACCGGACTGCCCCTCTCCCTATACAGTGAAGGTCTAGTCGGGGTCTGCTCAAACCCCGTGCTCCGGAATTTCATGGTGTGCACTGCAGTGTGGACCTTTTCCTGTTAGTTGTGCTGAGAACTCCGAGAGCCTTCTCAACTCAGAGGCCTGCGTCCTTTGATTAGAAGTGTGCACATTCCATCCATGCGGGTCTCTCCGCCAATGCCCCTGTTTTATCTGAAACTCCTTAGTTGGACATTTCCAATTTTCTCAATTTTTCTCACCTAGTCCCATTTCATTAGCATCCTATTCTACTTTTTGAGCGATCTCCTCAGCTTCATCTTCCAGCCCTCCTTCGATTTTTTTTTCTTTTTATTTTTTTTTTTTTGAGACAGAGTCCCACTCTGTCGCCCAGGCTGGAGTGCAGTGGCGCAATCTTGGCTCACAGCAACCTTTGTCTCCTAGGTTCAAGAGATCCTCCTGCCTCAGACTCTTAAGTAACTGAGATTACAGGCGCCCGCCACCACACCTGACTAATTTTTGTATTTTGTGGAAACAGGGTTTTTGTATTTTGTAGAGACGGGGTTTCACCATGTTGGCCAGCCTGGTCTCGAACTCTTGACCTCAGGTGATCTGCCCACCTTGGCCTCCCAAAATGCTGGGATTACAGGTATGCCCAGCCCTTCCTTTGATTATTTAACTGCATGATCTACATTTATTTCCAATGTCTCCTGCTGGTTCCATGGCCGGTCCCCGCTGGAGTGCATGTTCTGATTCACAAGTGTTCTACTGCCCGATTTCTCGGAGGATGAGAGAGTTCTGGAAGCCTTCTTTTGCTTCCTGCATGGCCTCCTCTCCCTCTCAGATCCGGTTTCTGTCTGTCTTGGTCTCTTCCTTGTTGGAAGCTCCCCTGGCACGTCCTGAGACCACTGACGATCTGTTCCCATCTCAGGACGAGGCTCGCATGCCTTCCGGAGGGCCTGGTGTGTTGGTGACGCTGAATAACAAACACCTAGAGAATGATGACATTTTCCCCCGACCCGTCTTCTCATACTCTCCACTTTGTGCTTCACGCCTTAACTGTGGGACTTCTCACACTTCTGGGCCTCTTTGTGCCTTGCTCTTGCGTGGGCCTTTGCTCCTGCTGTCTGTCCCCTGCCTGGGTCCTTCCTCCTCCTTTCTAACTGGTCCAGGTGATCGGTAGACACCAGTTCTAGCCAAGTGCTCTCCCAAGGCCCCCAAGAAAAGTGTTTGCGTGCTCAGCAGGTTTCATTCACACCTGGCTGCCCCTGGCTCTGACCTGGAGACCAGTCTGTCTCTGCTCCTACCATGGAGAGGAAGCCAGAGATGGGGAAGACGGGCAGGTCATTTCAGATGCACCCAGGTGGTTCCGGTGCTGCAGAGGATGTCTGAGCTGGGCACAGCAGAGGCACCAATGACAGGGAGCCAGTGCTACACGAGGGAAAAGACTTCATGGAGGAGCTGATCATTGAAAACAATAAAGAGACGACCAACAGGTGCACAGGAGGGAAGATATCCCAGGAGAGGAAATGGCTTCAGTTGAGACCAGAGTTATGAAAGAAGCCCAGGAGTTCAGAAGATGCAAGCACGGGGCCCATCCGGAGCAACAGCAAGGGCAGGGGCTGAGCCAAATGTAAGGCAGCAAAAGTGAGCCCGGCCAGCTCGTGAGAAGTCGGGGCAGCGCCTCCAGGAAGCACTCTGAGCAGGGCCAGTCTGCACTCCAGAGAGCGGGCCCTCCGTCGTGTGACCTCAGCATCGGACGCGTCTCTAGTCCTGCATCCCTCTCTAATGGCTGAAACCTGAGCATTCCTCACTGCACACCCAATGCCTCACACAAGGCCTGGCACCCAGCAGATGCGAAGTAAACATCCGCCTGAAAAGACAACCATCCCAGGAAACCCCTGGACACCTCCACAAGCCACGGGACCCATTGCTGGATCTGTTTTTCCATTTCCTGCTGATCTCCAGTTGTCTTGGCCCTGCAGAGACACCCCCTTCCCTCCACAGCTACCTGAGTTCAGTGTCAGATGGTGGCTTTGAAGACAACTATCTCTTTTTTCCTTCACTGCCTGAAAAATGAGAAAATTCTGGGTCGACACTGCAGTCTGGCAGCACCAGGCAAAGCCCCCGACTCCTGTCCCTCAACGATTACAGTTCACCTGCTTCCCAAATCGTCGCCAACTCTCCATCGGCTGGAAGTCACTGCTGTCTGCACCCATATTAAGGGGCCATGGGTGACGTGGCTGCTGGATCTTCCTGCGTCTGTCTTCCCCGAGAGCTGTGTGATGGTGACTGTGTTAACTGGACTGGACCACGGGATGCACAGACATCTGGGCAAGCGTTACTTTGGTGCGTCTGCGAGGATGTTTCTGGATGAGATTCACATCGGAATTAGTGGCCTGAGTAAAGCAGGTGGCCCTCACCAGTGAATGAGGGTCTCATCCAACCAGTCGGACGCCTGAACAAAGCAAACGGTCTCAGTAAGTGAAGCCCTGCTGGCTGTCTGCCCGCACGCAGCCAGGACACCAGGGTTTTCTTGCCTTCAGAAGCAAACTGAAGCATCAGCCTTTCTCAGGTCTCCAGCCTCCTTCTGGACTGGAACTTACAGCATCGACTCTCCAGGCTCTCCAGCTTGTCCACTGCAGATTCTGGGACTTGAGGATCTGTCCTTCAGAATCACGTGAGTGGATTTTTTTTTTTTGAGAATGAGTCTCATTCTGTCACCCAGGCTGGAGTGCAGTGGCGCGATCTCGGTTCACTGCAACCTCTGACTCCCTGGTTCAAGCGATTCTCCTGCCTCAGCCTCCCGAGTAGCTGGGATTATAGGCACGTGCCACGCCCGGCTCATTTTTGTATATTTAGTAGAGACGGGGTTTCACCATGTTGGCTGAGATGGTCTCGATCTGCTGACCTCGTAATCCACTTGCCTCGCCCTCCCAAAGTGCTGCGATTACAGGTGTGAGCCACCATGCCCAGCCTGATTTTTTATATAATTTCAACTTTTATTTTAGATTCAGAGGGTACAGGTTCAGGTTACATGGATACACTTCGTGATGTTCAGATGGGGTACAACTGATCCTGTCATGCAGGTAGTGAGCACAGTACCCAACAGTTCTGCAACCTTGCTCCCCTCCTCCCCTCTCTGCTCTAGGAATCCCTAGTGTCCACTGTTGCCATCTTTATGTCCCTGTGAATCTAATGTTTAGCTCTTACTTCCAAGTGAAAACATGTGGTAATTGGTTTTCTATTCCTGCATTAATTTGCTTAGGATAATGGCCTTCAGGCCGGGCGTGGTGTCTCAAGCCTGTGATACCAGCACTTTGGGAGGCCAAGGTGGGCAGAGCACCTGAGGCCAGGAGTTCAAGACCAGCCTGGCCAACACGGTAAAACCCAGTGTCTACTAAAAATATGAAAATAAGCCAGGCGTGGTGGTGCATCCCTGTAATCCCAGCTATTCGAGAGGCTGAAGCAGGAAAACCGCTTGAACCAGAAAGGCAGAGGTTGCAGTGAGCCAAGGTTGCGCCACTGCACTCCAGCCTGAGTGACAGAGTGAGACTCCATCTCAAAAATAAATAAATAAATAATAAATAAAATAAAGATAATGACCTCCAGCTGCATTCATGTTTTTGCAAAGGGCATTATTTTATTCTTTTTTATGGCTGTGTAGTATTCCATGGTGCATACGCACCACGTTTTCTTTATTCAATCTACCATTGATGGACATTTAGGTTGACTCCATGTCTTTGCTATTGTGAGTAATGCTGAGATGTACACACAAGTGCATGTGTCTTTTGGGTAGGATGATATATTTTCTTTCCAATATATCCCAGTAATGGGATTGCTGGGTCGAATGGTAGCTCTGTCTTAAGTTCTTTGAGAAATCTCCAAACTGCCTTCCATGGTGGCTGAACTAATTTACATTCCCACCAAGAGTGTATAAGCGTTCCCTCTTCTCTGCAGCCTCACATAACTTTTTAATGATCTGTAGAGGTGCCTCAACTTACGATGAAGTTACATCCCGATAAGTCACTGTAAGTTGAAAATATCCTAAGTTGAAAATACATTTAACACACCTGGCCTGCTGAACATCATAGCTTAGCCCAGCCTAGCTTAATGTGCTCAGAACACCTCACATTGGCGTGGCTGATGGGAGCTGCAGCTCACAGCCGCTGCCCAGCATTGCAAGGGAGTATCACACTGAATATCGTTAACCTGGGAAAAGATCAAAATTGAAAGTATGGTTTCTACTGAACGTATATTGCTTTTGTACCATTATAGAGTCACAAAAGCATAGTACGTGAAACCATCATTAGTCAGGGACCATCTGTACACCACACATCCTACTGGCTGTGCTTCTCCGGGGAACTCCGACAAAAAGCTGGGTCCCACGTAACCCAGTGTCTTGCTCAGAGGGAACACCAGGTACTGGATGGACGCATGCCTGAAGGAAGAGCTGCTTGCAGGTGCCTCACGGAACGATGGGGGTAGAGGCTAGGGCGGGGTGGGGGCGTGCCCTACTCGCCATGTGGCCAGAGGACTCAGCCCTGATGCATGTAGAGGCCGCACAAGAACACCTTATAGCACCAGGAACAGAGCCGCGTGGTACAGTTTTCTTTTCCAAGCACCATGATGATAAAACAAATCATGATTCCTCTACCTGTGCATTATTTCATGGTTTGCAAGGTACTGGCTCATCCAGTTCTTTCAACAACCTTGGGTAGACACTACCATCTGGAAATGAGGAGGCTGAGCTCTCTGGGGGCTCAGGGGCTGTCCCCCAGATCCCTCCTCTTAACAGAATCAAGATCTCGGCTTCTCCGCAAGGACACTCTGCAGTTGTGACGAGGACTCCCTGCTCTCCCTTCTGGGAACAGAGGGGAAACCTCATGGGAGGCCTGGCCTGGCAGCCACGCTCACACCACTGCAGCAGCCCTGAGGCCAAGACAGCACGCTGGTGAGGGAAGGCAACCCGCCACGCTCACACCACTGCAGCAGCCCTGAGGGCAAGACAGCACGTTGCTGAGGGAGGGCAACCCGCCACACTGAACTGTGTTTTGAGGGTACTGAGGGTGGATCAGCCCTCACTGTTAAGGATTTTGTTGTTGTTGTTGTTGTTTTAACCTAGAAATAAAGTGACTTCTATGAAGCCCTCACCTCTATGAAGCAGGGTCTGAGAGCCCCAAGATGACGAGACCCATGGTTTCCCCAGGCCTTTCTCAGCAACCCTTGTCATGGTCATCATTGTCATCATCATCATGGATTCATTTGGTAATGAATCAAAGCCTGGCACACAGAGGGCACTCAGGGTCATCTTTGGAAGGGCACTGGCTCCAGGGCCAGTCGGCTGTGTTCCAGCCCTGACCTCGGCCCCGTCCAGCTGTGTGTGTGTCAGGAGGGTTGCTGGAAGCCTTGGCTTCCTCGTCACTGGAGTGGACCCAACGAGAGCAAGAGCGTGTGTTTCCTGGGGCCGTGGGGAAGATGAAACAGACGAGTATCTGTACGTCTGCGCTGCCACTAGACTGACAAACACGGAGGATTCAATCCACTCGTTAATATTAATATTCACTGAGGCCTCAACCCTCTGTCTTCCCTGCATCACCGTTTAACCATTATCTTCCCTAAACACAGACCCACCCAGAGACACACTCAACAGTTAGGCCACTCGGCCGGGCGCGGTGGCTCAAGCCTGTAATCCCAGCACTTTGGGAGGCCGAGACGGGCGGATCACGAGGTCAGGAGATCGAGACCATCCTGGCTAACACGGTGAAACCCCGTCTCTACTAAAAAATACAAAAAACTAGCTGGGCGAGGTGGCGGGTGCCTGTAGTCCCAGCTACACGGGAGGCTGAGGCAGGAGAATGGCGTAAACCCAGGAGGCGGAGCTTGCAGTGAGCTGAGATCCGGCCACTGCACTTCAGCCCGGGCGACAGAGCAAGACTCCGCCTCAAAAAAAAAAAAAACAAAACAGTTAGGCCACTCTTCCCACCAACAGCCTCGGCCCGAGAGAGAATGGGACTTCGCGTGGTGCACCCCAGCCTCCCTGCACTGACTCTCGCACCCCTGAACCTGGGGTCTCCCACTGAGCAGCTCAAGCCTGGCCATTTGGCAGCCCCAGGGGCACAGAACAGGACCACTCCCAAAGCTCCGATCTTCAGCGGCGAAACAACGGCCCCCGACTCAGCAGGAGAAGATTTTACTCACTGTGGCTCAGCATTTAAATGACCCGATCATGCTAATTCCAGCTGCAGTGATTAATAACTACATTTTAAAGGGAGATGCCTCCCAGGGTGAGGTCTTTGGGGAAAAGTTTTTGCCTGCAGCACAAGTTCCCATGTGACTTTAGACAAGCAGTGGGTCTACTCTGTCCATTCATTCACTCACTCACTCATTCACTTATTTTTCAAGGAGGGATTTAAAGCCTCTTTTTTTCCATCCCCAGTCTCGGGCCCAAGTCTCCTGGCCACCTGGCCTCCTGGAGACTCACAGTAAACTGGGCCTGAAGCCGCCTCTCTGGCCGGTTGTCAGTGCTGCAGGTGTGGGCCAAACGTGCTCCTGCTGCCCTCTGCAGTGTGAGGCTGGGCAGTACTTTAACATCTCTGATCTGCAGCTTCTGTCCGTACACTGGAGATGAGGTGGTTGGGAAAACCAGGCACGCAGGGTGCCCGGGGCAGGGGCATCTCAGGGGCCCATGTCCTTTCCCTCCCCTGTGGGATGGCAGGGCTCCCAGCAGGGCGTCTGCAATGTGGTATGAACACCACAGCCACCCTAAGTTCCAGCCTGGGACTCAACCTGGCTTGAACAGCAGCCCGAAGACGGGCTTTGCTGGACGTTCCCCCCAGGTCACCTGTCCAGGGCAGCTGCCAGGCCAGGCTTCCTGACCTCTGAACAAAGCGGCCTCTGGTCCAACTCGGCTGCACACCTGCTTGTATGTGGACGGCCATGCTCATCCCCCTCAAGACTCCTTCCGCCTCTTCCCCTCTGCACAGCCTCCAGATGTGGGTCCTTTGGGTCTGTGCCTATCCCCCCCACCACCACTACACCAGCCACCTGCACCCAGCGGAGCTCACCATCTGTCCAGCCAGAACTCAGTCACCCTGCCCCACCCTCCCCACCCCACAGGTTCTGCCACTTTCAACTTTTTCCGTCCTGCATGGCCCTGGTCCTCGTGCTCAGTCCGGGTTCTAGCCATTTCCCCAGTTTTTGGCTGAGGGGTTTTCCGCTATCATCCCAGATGCAGCCTCTCCTCCCTGACTCCTTTCCCAGCGCCCTGAGCTGAGATGAATCCCCCAGCCCCCCAGGTGCTCTGGCTGTCTGGGCCGTCTGTCTCCCTCGCCCTCCAGACCAGAGCTGAGCGACTGGCATCTGCCCCGGGAACGGCGAAGCAGGCCCACACTGCCCAGTGGCTGGGAAGTCAGACTGCCAGACTGAAGCCACTGCCAGAGACCAGGCAAGGGGGCAGACAGGGCCATCCCAGCAGCCTGGGGTGAGTGCCAGCCATGTAACCACAGGGGCCTTGAACAGGGACTCCTAGGCATAAGCGGTCAGGACACCCCCCACCCCAAAGTTGCACACCCCGTGTTCTACCACTTCCTCCCTAAAGGAGGTGAGCCCCACCCAGAAATCCCACTTCCAAAGACCCTGCTCCCACAGGCCTGCTTACCCGCCAGGCACCCAAGGGAGGGCTGGGTCTTCCTCTGGAGACAGGTGTTTCTCCAGCCATTCCTCCAGCCTGGAAAGCCCCTTCCACAGCTCAACTCTCCTCCTCCAGAGCCTGCCAGATGCCCTCCCACATCCCGGGCACTCCCTGCATCCCTCCAGTCCCTTGCTCCTATGCTGCCTGGGCCTCCTAGATGGGCTCCAGGGCCCCGCCCCACCTTTCCAGCATAAAGGGAGAGGCAGAGCCAGGGACAGCCGCAACCATGCAGTGAGCCCTGCTGCTAACTGAGCCTCAGAAAACCTGGAGTCTCCAGCCCCTTTTAGAGCGAAGCCTGAGCCTTGCCAGGTGCAGGTACTTGCAAAAGGTCACACAATCTGCATGAAGGTCAAAGCAGACAAGCTGGATCCCCAAGCCCAGCCCTTGCCACACAACCTTTGGGCAGGCCAGTGTCTATTGGGAGCTCTGGGGCCACAGCGTCCCCATGAGAAGGATAGGCCACAGCACTGGAGATGCAAGAGACCCAGCCACTGTCCCCAGGGAGTTCCCGGGCAGGCAGGGAGACCACAGGTCAAGGCCAGGCAGGTGCAGTGAAGGGAGCCAGGAGTCCTGCCTTCAGAGCCTGGGTCCCTCCATCCGTCTGTCACAGGTCGGGGCCAGGCTGACCCTGCCAGCTGCCACACACATCAAGGCTCCAGCATGGGGTAGCAGTGGCCCCCGCAGTAACCTCCAGCAAACCCATCAAGACCAAGAAAAATCATGATGGGCGACAGCTTTGAAACCTGAGGAGTGAGGTCCAGTCCAAGATGGAAAAGGTGGCATTGCTGCAGAGGCTCCCAGAACAGCACCCACGCTCGAGTTAGTGATAGAGGTATGCTTTCTTGACAGACTTTGCAAGGCTTAAGTTATCTTTGTCTCCCGCCCCCCCGCCCCAGCCTCTCAACATACAATCTCCCCAGAGCCCACTGGCCAAGTCCCCTGTGTGCAGGTTGAGAAAAAAACACAGGTAAAGGTGACCACATCTCAATGCCTTTGCAAGAAAACGCGATTCTCTTTCTGCTTCTCCATGGAGAGCCACGTGGAGCTGAGTCAGGAACATTCTCCAACCACCGAGTCCCCTGAGGTCGGGGCTGGATGTCCTCTTGCTCAGGGAGGCGGGGGGTGGCCACCAACGTGCCCTGCACAGAGCCCAGGGGGACAGGGGGCGGGCCACGACAGAAGAGGTCTTTTACTTTTTTAAAAATAAACTTTTTCTTCTAGAGTAGTTTTTGATTCCGGAAAAGTTATGAAGATACAGCACAGAGCATTCCCAAGTAGCCCACGCCGCTTCCCCAACTGTTAACGTCTGACACCGGCCCGGTGCATCTGCCTCCACTACGGAAACAATGTCGCGCACACAGTTTGTTAACTGAAGTCCACGCTGTGTTCAGGCTTCCTTCGTTTTTCCCAATGTCCTTTTCTGTCCCAGGATCCCAACGAGGATCCCACATGGCATTTCGCCGTCACTCTCCCCAGGCTGCCCTGGGCTGGGAGAGTTTCTGACTCTCCTTGCTATTGATGACCTGGACAGTCTGAGGACGGGTCAGGAATTTCGCAGAATGTCCTCTCAGTGGGATGTGTCCGTTTCTTTCATGATGAGCCTGGGGTTATGGGCTTTGGGGAGGAAGACTGTAAAGGTGTGTGGTACCATTTCCCTCACATATCAAGGGCGCATCTTGTCGACCTGGCTTGTCACTGTTGGTGTTGACCTTGGTCACCTGGCTGAGGTGTGACTATCAGGTGTCTTCACTGCAGTTACTCTACTTCCTTCCTTCCACACTGTGGTCTTTGGGAGGAAGCCACTGTGCCCAGCCCACCCTTAAGGAATAGGAGTTATCCCTCCCTCCTTGAGGGCGGAGCAGCTACGTAAATTATTTGAAGCTCTTCTGCATGGAAGATTTGTCTCCTCTTTGTTCATTTATTGAATCATTTATTTGCACCAGCAGGGACTAAGAAATGTTTACTCTGTAGTTGGTCTATGATGCAATACGTATTGACTATCCCTTATCCAAAATGCTTGGGACAAGGCCGGGTACAGCGGCTCACACCTTTCATCTCAGGACTTTGGGAGGCTGAGGTGGGCAGATCACGCGAGGTCAAGAGTTGGAGATCAGCCTGGCCAACAAGGCAAAACCTCGTCTCTACTAAAAATACAAAAAGTAGCCGGGCGTGGTGGCGAGTGCCTGTAATCCCAGCTATTCAGGAGGCTGAGGCAGGAGAATCGCTTGAACCTGGGAGGCAGAGGTTGCAGTGAACTGAGATCGCGCCACTGCACTGCAGCCTGGGTGACACAGCGAGACTCCATCTCAAAAAAAACAAAAACAAAAAAAACTCCTGGGACCATATGTGTTTTGGAATTTACATTTTTTGGATTTTGAAGGACTTGCATTTTATTTACCCTCTGAGCCTCTCAAAATCCAAAATCCAAAACGCTCTAACGAGCGCCTCCTCTGAGTGTCCCATCACTATTCGAAGTGTCAGGTTTTGGAGCAGATTTTCTGGGGTTTCGGATTTTTGGAAGAGGAATACTCAACCTGTCTTACTTTATGGACTGTGCAGCTCAAACTGCTCCAGCTGTGGCCACTGGGGGCTCTCTGACTTGGCTCTGTGTCGCTTGGACAAGAGGGTCCCATCATTCTGTTTTCTGCTGTTACCTTCAGGGACTACAAGCAGCTCAGCTCCTGGGCACCATCCACAGCTGCACCAAAGGATACTGACACTTCCCGCGGCCAGAGTCCCCACAGGCCTCCCTGCTTCGTGGAGTTCACTGGCACAGGGTTGGACCTACAAAGCAGGACAAGGGACCCCGTGTCCACGTGATCCATGCTCGCCTGGCCCTGCTGGCATCAGTTTGCAGGAGCCTCCTGAAAGAAGGGGTGTTTTCATCACAAAGGACACCCTAAAACCAGCTGCTACAAGCTGCCTAGTTCTTCCACACTTGAGCTCTTAGTCAGAGGCCTGGAAAGGCGCTTGAGCTGTGGAGTCAGGAGGGCCTGGGGTTCAACTCCTAGGCCTCCATTTCCCTCACTGAAAAATGGAGCCAGCCAGGCACAGTGGCTCACGCCTATAATCTCAGCACTTTGGGAGGCCGAGGTGGGCGGATCACTTGAGGTCAGGAGTTCGAGACCAGCCTGCCCAACATGGTGAAACCCCGTTGCTACTGAAATTACAAAAATTAGCTGGGCATGGTGGCACACGCCTGTAATCCCAGCTACTGGGGAGGCTGAGGCACAAGAATCACTTGAACCCAGGAGGTGGAGGTTGCAGTGAGCTGAGATCACATCACTGCACTCCAGCCTGGGAGATACAGCGAGACTCAGTCTCAAAAAAAGAAAGAAAAGAAAAATGAAGCTATTTGAGGATTGCAGATCAGGTGTGTGAAAGTCTGAGGGCGCAGCTGGCTCAGCATACGACAGACACGGCTGAGTGCAGACTTTCCACTATCTCACCCGATCCTTGCCACAATTCTGTAAGAGCCTATAGTGTCCCATTTTACAGATGAGGAAATGCAGGAACAGAGAGGTTAAGTAACTGGCCCAAGGACATCCAGCTACTAAGGGCTGAGATTTGAACACTGTCTCATTTTTCCATGTGCTCTGGACAACCTTTAAGCTCTTGACTCGATCATCCTCACATCCTCCAGCAGCACAGCCATCTCATGAAACTACAGGTGGTCAACCAAGATCACAGCTCCAGGCTAGCGCTGACATTCGGAGGAGCCAGAGCCCAGGGAGGCTGTGCAGCCAGCTCAAGGCCACAGAGCTGGCTTATCAGAGACGCCTGACATTCCTGCCTGGCTCCCAGGCCGGTATGCTTTCCACTAGGAAGAAAGATTAAAAGCGTCTTGAAGGGAGGGATATTTCCCCATCCCTTGAAGCCGGGCTGGCCATGCCATGTGACCTGCTCTGCACAGAAGGGAAGGGGGGGATCTTTTCTGCACACTATTTTTGTAGGCTCGAGACTCCAGGAATTCCTAGTTCATGCTGCAAAGCCATTGGGCAGATGCTGGTCAAGCACAGCTGCACCACCAAAGGCAGCACCTGTGCCAGGGGAGGGTGGGACCTGGTAGGGCTGGGTGCGCCAGGCGGCAGCCCCATGCCCACCCCTCTAGGTCTGCTGCTGCAGAGCCACCAGTGGCTCCCCAAGGTCTCCCCTTAACCACCTCAGCAGTGGTAGCAAGGCCAGCATGACCCTAACCACATCTGCTTACCTTCAACAGCAGCAATTCCCAGGCCAATTCTCAGCCCTCCCTAGAAACCTCACTTCAGGGTCAAGGTGGGTCTGTGTGGTTAAAGCTCCCCGAACTGCTGTAGTACTGCTCATCCAGTCCAGCACACAGAACCATGGTCCTGCCCCCTCCAGCCTCACCTCCTAGGGTTCCCTCTTTGCCCCAAATTTAACTCTAAGCTCTTCGGAGACTATACAGCCAGGAAAGATGGGGGGCATAAGTGGCGAGGGATATAAATCCAAGACGTCCTTCAAGCAGCACGCTGATTACATTCTGACCAGCAGAAAGTGGGGGGTGGCTCTTCATCTGTTTTGCCTCTATTTCTTCATTTGTAAAATGAAACCACTCACCTCCTAAGGTCTGGCAAGGATGAGAATCAGCTTAGCACTCAGTTAGCACTCCTCCTCCAGCCCTGCGGTGCTCAAGGTGTGGCGGCCAGACCAGCAGCACCAGCAGAGCGTGGGGACTCGCCTCAAAATGCAAATTCTCAGGCCCACCCAAGAGTGATTAAATCTAAAACCCTGGGAGGAAAGGCTCAATAATCTGTGTTTTGGAAGGAGTTTTAATCTACCCACACCGGCCGGGCGTGGTGGCTCAAGCCTGTAATCCCAGCACTTTGGGAGGCCGAGACGGGCGGATCACGAGGTCAGGAGATCGAGACCATCCTGGCTAACACGGTGAAACCCCGTCTCTACTAAAAAATACAAAAAACTAGCCGGGCGAGGTGGCGGGCGCCTGTAGTCCCAGCTACTCGGGAGGCTGAGGCAGGAGAATGGCGTGAACCAGGGAGGCGGAGCTTGCAGTGAGCTGAGGTCCGGCCACTGCACTCCAGCCCGGGCGACAGAGCGAGACTCCGTCTCAAAAAGTAAAATAAAATAAAATAAAATAATCTACCCACACCCTGTGTCTTTCAACCACAGGGCTCCTCACTCACAGCTGGACCCTGTAAATCACCATCACGGATCCCCGGCGTGGCTATGAAGCCTGTTTGGTGTGACTCTGAAGCCCTCCTCTCACCTGACAAGGTATCCTTGGGTTTTCTCCGTCCTCCCTTGAATTCTTTCTGCCATGTGTTTTTCAGGTGACAAAGCACTGCTGCCTGGTAAACAGCCCTACCCAGGGCCATTCGGGGCTGGCAGCCGAAAGGGTGTGCCCGAGACCACCTGTACTGTGCACAGAGTTGGGGAGATGCCGAGAAGGGGTCTCCACTTTCCACTCTTGGACTTTGGGTGACTCGGGGCCAATTTACGCTGTGTCCACCCTTTGCTCTCCCTGGTACCTGCAGAAGCCTGAATTCCCCAACACGACCGTCCATTCTAGGGCTTCCAGTGCCTTGGGGCTGCTGAGACAACAGGGCCTGGCCCTTGGGCGGCTCTGTCCCTCCCTTCCCCAGAAAACTTAGCCATCCCACAACCCATCAAGACACAATGTGCCTCCACCTCCATGGAACCCTCCTGGATGTGCCCGGTAGAGCCAATCTCTCCTCTGGGTCACGGCATGCCCTGACATGGCTTTGTCATGACACGCTGATAACATTCTGACCAGCAGAAAGTGGGGGGTGGCTCTTCGTCTGTTTTGCCTCTATTTCTTCATCTGTAAAATGAAACCACTCACCTCCTAAGGTCTGGCAAGGATGAGAATCAGCTTAGCACTCACTCCTCCAACCCAGCGGTGTTCAAGGTGTGGTGGCCAGACCAGCAGCACCAGCAGAGCGTGGGGACTCACCTGCTGACCCCTCCCACACTTGCTGGGTCTGTCTCCCAAGCTCAGCCTTAAGCTCCTTACAGACATGTCTGTCTTTCCTCAAACCCCACCTAGTCCAGCACAAAGTCAGGCATGAAGCAGGCGCCCCACAGCTGCTAATAAACACATAAGAACAGGCTCAGGGAGGTTAAGCAACTCCTATCTCCGGGTTGCAGTTGAGGGGAGAGATCAGGGTTCCAGTGGGCTCAGGACAAGGTCACCCATACCGGCTGCACCGAATGCTTTAGAGTAGGCAACACTGTTCAGACACGCTGGCCCTCCCCTAACGAACGACAGGACTGGGTCTTGGGGGAGCCCTCACAGCAGAAAACATGAATGAGAGATAAAGGCTTGGCTTTGAAATTCAAATTCCTTTGCATTCTTCATCAACTTCTTACCAGAGACGATGACTCAGACGAGCTTTTCCAGACCTAATGGCTTTGATGTTGCTAATGAAAATATGAAAGGTGATTAAGGAGGACTTTTCTTTTTACTTTGGTAAAATGCATCATGAGTGACGGATTTGGGCATTTCGGCCTGTTGTACATTTTCATCATTTTGTTAAAGAGGAGAAAAAACCTGAAAAACCAAAGCAGCCGGAAACTGAGTGTTGGTGGACATAGCTGCTCAGTGCAACGAGGAAGCTGGTGCTGGCTCTCCTGGCCCACACTATGAGTGGAAACTCCTCACGTACGTCGGCTTGGGGTGCTCTGGGCAGAAGCGGTCATCGTGTGGGTGCTCGAAAGTCCTCACTGAGTCAATCAACAAACACAGCACCTGCTGCATGCCCCGCCCTGGTGGAGCTGAGCTTCTCCTGGGACAAATAGGATTTCGCCCCCTCCCTGTCCCAAAGCTGTGTGCAAAGGAGCTGTGTGTCCGTCCCCCTACAGACAGGGACTGCGCCTTTGCTGCCAGACAACTTGGGCCCTGGCACAGGCCTGGTGCCCAGTGGGCAAAGGAAGAAGGGGCAGGGGAGGGAGTTTGGCAAGCAGGGCACTCAGAGATGAGGAGACACACCCTCCCTGCCACGCAGGCGGTCCACCGCTGTGAGAATGACACCAGGTGACTGTCACTTTAACAAACTCCCACTCCAGGCTCTGATGACCCTCAGCTTTGTTGTCAGAATTAAGTGCAAATACTATGGCTGACTCCCCATCTCCAGTCATCATAGCCCGGTGAAGTCTGTGTCTGTATTTAATACAGACAGAAGTCCCTGAGGGGCTGCACTCCCTTCAGGTCCTCAGGCCCCAGCCAGAAAAAACGGGGTCTGCTGGTCTCCATCCTGTCTCCTCCCCATCCCTGGACCCTGGGTCCGCCAAAGAGGCAAAGAGAAGATTCAAGTGCACTCAACTTATGCACGTCAACTTCCAGATTGGCAGATGTCTGCTCCCACCCCTGAAACCAGAAAAACGTTGACCAAACTGAAAATCAGTGACTTTTCTTAGGATCCTCAGATAATTGAGGTTACAGGACAAACAGCCAACCCTAAAACTAGAGAGACAGACAGAGACAGAGAACCACAGCTCACCGTGAGGACAGGCTGATGGAGCCAGGAACTGGGAGGAACAAAAAGGCAACTTCTGTGAACTGCTGGAAGCTGAGTGGGGGCTACCTCGAGACTTAAAACCTAGGAGCCCAGCGTGGGGTGAGGGGCACACTTTTGTGGGGCTTACGTTCAAAAACCCCACCAGGGTCTCAAAGTGAATACTGGAGAAGAATCCCACTGTGCTTGCCTGGGGTGAGGGGGAAAGGAACCATTCTGAAACACAACTAACATATACAGAGTACCCACTTTTGTCCCAGCTTTCTCGAGGCAGCGTAAGGGTGGGATTGCCATGGGAGGGGAAAGTGTGGCTTTTGCCCCCAGAAGCTATGCAACCAGTTGAACAAGACCTAGCCCAGTTGAACAAGACCTAGCCCAGCACTGTGAAGTCAAGGAAGACTTCTTGGAGGAGGTGGTGCCAAGTCAATTCTTAATAAATTAGCAGGAATTAGCCAGAAGAGGAGGCAGGTAAGGACAATGTAGGCAGAATTAGCAGAAACAACACTGGGGCGTAGTTTTTGGACACCAATGAGACAACCCTGGCCAGGCTGACACTCCTCCTTGCTCAGAAGCACTAAAAGCCTTGGGCTGAGGCCACAGCAGACAGGCGTGACTATCAGTCCCATTTTCTGCCTGGAGTGTTTGTGTGTGACTCAGTGAGGGCTTTCAAGCACCCACACGATGCCCGCTTCTGCCCAGAGCACCCCAAGCCGACGTACGTGAGGAGTTTCCACTCACAGTGTGGGCTAGGAGAGCCAGCACCGGCTTCCTCATTGCACTGAGCAGCTATGTCCACGGCTTCCTTGTTGCACTGAGCAGCTATGTCCACGGCTTCCTCATTGCACTGAGTAGCTGTGTCCACCAACACTCAGTTTCCGGCTTCTTTGGCTTTTCAGGTTTTTTCCCCTCTTTAACAAAATGACGAAAATGCACAACAGGCCGAAATGCCCAAATTCGGCACACATGCATATGTGGCCAGGTACGGTGGCTCACACCTGTAATCCCAGCACTTTGGGAGGCCGAGGCAGGTGGATCACTTGAGGTCAGGAGTTCAAGACCAGCCTGACCAACATGGTGAAACCCTGTCTCTACTAAAATATAAAAATTAGTTGGGCATGGTGGCGGGTGCCTGTAATTCCAGCTACTCGGGAGGCTGAGGCAGGGAGGGTCACTTGAGGCCAGGAGGTTGAGACTGCAGTGAGCCGTGATTGCACCACTGCACTCCAGCCCGGGCAACAGAGACCCTGTCTAAAAAAAAAAAAAAAAAGCATATGCTTAAGGACACAGAGGTCTGCACAAACACATCCCGACATGACACATGCTTCCATTTCACCCAAAGAGCTGACATGCCCACATGTGTTGGTACCACACTGCACAAAGTCCTACATCCGCACAGGTTACATTGAGTTTTAACACTAGGCAAATCGACTGTGACCACAGCGGGTCACTTCTGGGCCCTAGTCACCGCCTGACCTGCTCATAGATGCAGCCTGGTGCTGTACAGTGCGTGTCCAATCAGACCAGATATTGGAGGGGAGAGAGAGACAGCTCTTCAGACAGCAGGTATCCCGCCTCCCATGCTGGGTTTACAGTTCAAATCAGAGCTGCTGAGTGTGAATATGATTTAGATCTAATAAGACCAGGGTGGTATATGGAGATACAGATGCCAACCAATTTGTTTCAATGAACAGTGTAATGTTTCCTGTGTTATTGAAAATTCTGATATTAATACCATTCAGTACCCGATCATTGAACAAGCAGATAAAAATGAAATGTGAATTAACACATGGGTGTTGTGATAAGAAACATTCTTGAATTTAAAGCTGAGAGAATCCTTGGAGATTCTCCTGTTGGTTTCTGTCTCTCCTCCAGCATGGAGCCACAGCCTGTCCTGGACACTGACCCCACCTTCTCCTCTCCCTCCACCTGCTCCCCAATCTGCACCCTTGGCTGAGGGAAGAGAACAGAGAATCTTCCTGAAGCCCCCATCACCATCCTCCTCTCACCCCTTCTGCATCAAACCCACCTTTTCTCCAGGGAAGCAGAATCAAGGGTCCAAGCTCCTGGCTGAGATACTTCAGCTCCCTCCGCCAGCCCCACCCCTGGGATAAGCCCGAGGAGCGACTAGCACCTGCCTGGCCTTGGACTCACCCTTTGGCCACCATGACACTGTTCCAGAGCAGGAAGTGCCTTTGGGTGGGTGTCTCACAGAGCCACAAGAGGCCCCTGTCCCTCCCCTCCCTCCAGTCAGCCTAGAAAGTGTATGGAGAGCAGGCGTCCCTCTTGGCCTGGTGACATCCGTCACTGCTCATGGGGTCCCCTCATGGGTCGCAAGCAGGTCTCATCGCTGGATGTCCTCCCGCCCTGACAGCAGAGATGATTTTCTAAGCATTTACAGAACACCAAGTTATGCTGAGCACTGTGGCATGAGCTTCTGCCGGCTCATCTCAGCCTACGAGGAAGGCAGAAGGGAACCCAGGCTCCTGCCACTTTCTTCCCCAAAGCTGCCGCCAAATCCGCGAGGGAAGCCCACAGCGACGCCCAGGAAAGAGGCCGCTCTGAGTGCTGTCCGTGGTGCTGAACCAGAAGGGCTCTTGCGGCCAGCGGGTCCTCCCATCCAAGGCTCCACTTCCACCTCGCCCAGGAGAGGGCGCTGGTCAGTTTTGCTTCATTTCCAGAATTTATCTTAGTTAACAAGAAAATTTATTTTGAAAATTTTGGGTCGGGCACGGTGGCTCACGCCTGTAATCCCAGCATTTTGGGAGGCCAAGGCAGATGGATTGCTTGAGTTCAAGAGTTCGAGACCAGCCTGGGCAACATGGTGAAACCTCATCTCTACAAAAAATTTGGCTGGGCATGGTAGTGTACACCTGTAGTGCCAGCTACTCAGGAGGCTGAGGCTGCAGTGGCTCATGATTGCGCCACTGCACTCTAGCCTGGGCGACAGAGCAAGACCCTGTCTCAAGAAAAAATTTTGTTTTTAATTGACACATAACTACATATTCATGGGGTACAGTAGGATATTTTCATGCACGTACATATTGCATAATCATCAAATCAAGGTATTTAGCATATCCATCACCTCATACATTTATTATTTCTTTGTGGCGAGAACACTCAAAATCCTCTCTTTACACTGCCTTAAGATACCTAATACCATATTGTTAGCACCTATTGTACAATGCAACACCAGAACTATCCCTCCCACCTAACTCTAACTTTGTACTCATTGACCAATCTCTCCCTATCCAAACTTTTAAAATGGGGGCTTCATGCCATTTTAGAAGGAAAAAAGCAAAATTACAATTCACATTTCACAATTTACACAGTTGGTTTCATGCACTTTTGATCGTTCTGTCTTGTTTCTGGAAGTTATACAAGTTTCAGCCTCAGGGGAGCTGGAAGTGTCCTGTCCCTGGAGGTTGCATGGCCAAGAACAGCCCAGACCCATTTGCCCGTACTAAAGCACAGAATCTCACATTTGAAGCAGGAAGCCCCACACCCACAGGCCCATTTAAAAACATACAAGTGTTTTATTAAGTACTGAAGAGAGATTAAAAGTTCTAAAACGTGTAACATTTGAAGAATAACAACACCAGGAGCATCTACGTACATAGCACTCAGCTTAAGAAAATGGTCAGGGCCGGGCAGGGACTCACAGCTGCAGTTCCAGCACTTTAGGATACTGACCCAGGTGCGAGGATCGCTTGAGCCCAGGAGTTCAAGACCAGCCTGGACAACATGGCAAAACCCTGTGTCTACAAAAAATACAAAAAGGTGGCACACTCCTGTAGTCCCAGCTATTAATACTGGGGAGGCTGAGGTGGGAGGATCACCTGGGACCAAAAGGCCGAGGCTGCAGTGAGCTGTGATCATGTCACTGCACTGCAGCCTGGATGACAGAATGACACCGTCTCAAAAAGAAAAGAAAGAAAAAAACCGAATGAAGGAAAAAATAAAATAAATATTCACTTTGAAATCTTCCACTCGCTACAGGTAACTACTACTATTTTGTATTTTTCATTCCCTGACTCTTTAACAGTTTAACCACACATGTATATCAAAAAATGTATCGGGCTGGGCAAGGTGGCTCACGCCTGTAATCCCAGCACTTTGGGAGGCTGAGGTGAGCAAATCACCTGAGGTCAGGAGTTTGAGACCAACCTGGCCAACATGGCGAAACCCCATCTCTACTAAAAATACAAAAATTAGCCAGGTGTGGTGGTGTGTGCCTGTAATCCCAGCTACTTGGGAGGCTGAGGCAGGAGAATCACTTGAACCTGGGAGGCGGAGATCACTGTGAGCTGAGATCATACCACTACTACACTCCAGCCTGGGTGACAGAGCGAGACGGTGTCTCAGAAGAAAAAAAAAAAAAAAAAAAAAAAGGTATCGCTTGTTTTTTGGGTTTGTTTTTTGGGATAGGGTCTTGCTCTGTGACCCAGGCTGGAGTGCAGTGGCATAATCATGGCTCGCTGCAGCCTCAATCTCCTGGGCTCAGGTGATCCTCTCACCTCAGCCTCCAGAGTAACTGGGGCTACAGATGCATGCCACCACACCCAGCTCATTTTTCACTTTTTTTGTAGAGATGGGGTTTCACCATGTTGCCCAGGCTGATCTCAAACTCCTGGCCTCAAGCAATCCTCCCACCATGGCCTCCCAAAGTGCTGTGATTACAGGTGTGAGCCACTGCAGTTGGCCTGCATGTTTCTAACTTTAATTAAATGAAATCATATGAAGTTTTCTTCTGCAACTTTTTGAAGAAAACTTCAACTCCAAGCTCCCAAGAGTCATGGCTGTTGCACGTGGCCTTGCTCATTCCTTTTCCTTGCCATAGACACAGTGCATACATGTGCATATTTATCCATTATCCATCAGCGGCAGCCACATTCTGTTTTATTTCACTTTGGCTGCTAGGAATGTTCAGGCCTCCCAGGACACGTGTGTAATAATTTCTCTAAGGGAAATACCTACAAGTGGGGTCTCTGATTTGCAGGAGATGTATGTCTCCCTTCATCTTTACTAGATGATTCTGAATTGTTTTCCAAATTCTCCAACTTCCCACCCAGCAGCACTCCTCACACCCAGGAGCCCCTGACACCGTCATCATTCTCCTTCAGTGTTGGTGTTCATCTGGAAGGAACAAAAAAGACTCTCCCTGTGATTTTGGTTTTTTGTTTGTTTTGTTTGTTGAGGTGGAGACTCCCTGCGATGCCCAGGCTGGAGTGCAGTGGCACAATCTAGGCTCACTGCCACCTCCACTTCCCGGGTTCAAGCGATTCTCCTGCTTCAACCTCCTGAGTAGCTGGGACTATAGGCATTCACCACCATACCTGGCTAATTTTTGTATTTTTACAGAGACAGGGTTTCTCCATGTTGGTCAGGCTGGTCTCAAACTCCTGAACTCAAGTGATCCACCCGCCTTGGTCTCCCAAAGTGCTGGGATTACAGGCGTGAGCCACCACGCCCGGCCTCCCTGTGGTTTTCATCAGCATTTCTCTGATTCGGGTAAGGCATCCTCCCACATGTAGAATGATCACCCTTTTTTCCTCTTCTACAACACCTGCCCAATTTCCTGGCTCCCACAGAAGGCTCTGGACAAGTTGGTTTCATTCTGAGGAACAAAGGATGTGTTCACGGGGGAACCAGGTGGCCACTGCTCTGTGTAGACTCTGCGTGGAGCCCCTGCATCTGGAGATCCCAGGTGAGGCAGGCCCACCGGCCCTGGGGAGAAAACTCGGGACGGGGCATCTTCCCAGTTCACAGCCTCACCCCCAGTAACAACCCCCTGCAATGAAACTGCACTTTGGGCTCAGAAAACATTTCTTCCAGCTTTGTCCCTTTCCAGCACCCCTAGACCTCGCGTAGCTCAGGCAGCTCCAGCTGCAGCCCCCTAAGGGTAGACCACATCTGGTTCATTCGCTCCTGCACCCACAGTGCTTGGCACAGATCTAGAGTGGGAGGATCCTCCTGCTGGCTTGGGGGAAGTGGGGTACAGGGAGGAGCTGCCATCTGGGGGCCGCCTCTCTGAGCAGCCCTGGTCCTTTGGTATTGGCTACCTGATGAACACAGTGGCCAAGGCCAAGTTCACCAGTGATACCAGGGAAAGAGCAGCCAGCACTCCAGAGGCTGTCGTGGTCTCTGACGGGCACCCGAGGTCGTGCAAGAGCAGTCAGGAAGCAGTCTTAAGGACAGGCGGGGCTGCCAGCCTCCTCTCAGCCATAGGAAGGCACACCCTGGACCCTTCCTGCAGCTCCTGGAGGGCAGCCAGTGGCAGAAAGGAAAGGTGGTCTCATCTCTGCCCAGTGTCATCTCCAGCCTCCTTCAACTCCGGCCTGTGACATGGCCAGCGTCTCAGCAGCTATGACTCTCCCCTCTTGGCTCCTCCAGCTCCTTCCCTGCTCAGAGGGAGATTTGGTGTCCGTGACTATCTCCATTTACCGGCTGTGTGTGCTCAGACACTTTAAGCTGTGCCCAGTTCATGGTGTTTGGGCTTTCAAAATGTCTTGTTGTCTTGCTTGTTTCTGTTCATTGAGATAAAACTATTGACATAATCTAAAAGTAACCATTTCACTCCTGTAATCCTAGCACTTTGGGAGGCTGAGGCAGAGGGATCATTTGAGGTCAGGAGTGCGAGACCAGCCTGGCCGACACGGTGAAACCTGGTCTCTACTAAAAATTCTAAATATAGCCAGGCATCGTGGCGAGTGCCTGTAGTCCTAGCTACTCGGGAGGCTGAGGCAGGAGAATCGTTTGAACCCGGGAGACAGAGGCTACAGTGCGCTGAGATCACGCCACTGCACTCCAGCCTGGGCAACAAAGCGAGACTGTCTCAAAAAAAAAAAAAAAAAAAAAGGAAAGAAAAGGTAACCATTTCAAAGCCTACGAGGCCACTGCATTTAGTCCATTTGCGAGGCTGTGCAGCCACCAGCCCTGCCAAGTTCCAGGACATTTTCACCACTCCAAAAGGAGCGTTAGTTTCTTTCTGCAGGATGTCAACATGTCCGGCGCCCAGTGGAAGATCTGAACTCCTGGAAAACAGGTTCAGGGCCTCAGGTGTCTCTATCTACACCTCAGACTGGCTTGCAGTCACTGCTCACCCACACTAAAGTAGGTAACGTGTAGAGATGTGGACACACGGTTCCCAGAGTCTCTTGAGTGTATGTCCAGCACCCTGCAGGGTTACCGGGCATCACCACACAGGGCGTCCACACTGCAGGCCTGGGAGGCCTACGGACGCAGCACAGGCCACATCTCAGGGACAGAGCCAGCCCGTAAGTAAAACCCAGTGAAGGGGGTCTGGAGGAGCTGTGTGTGACAAACATCGGAAAAGGGATGAGTGGTACGAAGGAAGCCACTGCCATCAGAGGCAAATTCAGGGCAGCTGCAAAGGTTCCAAATCCGTACAAGTCAAGCCACTGCCTCCCCCGACACCGCAAAGTCACTTTCCACACAACACAAGTGGGTGCCGACACCTGTGTCTCTTCCAAGGGACAATTAGCTGTCACTCAGCCTTGACAACGAGGCCAGGGTCCTCTGCCCGCCCCAGGAAGCCAAGCCCCTTCACAAGGGTAATGTGCCCTTTCCGTCTAACCCAGGACCAGGAAGCAGCATCTGTCACCCGGCACTGCCACCCAGAGTCATCATACAGCTAATTACTGCTAATTGTAATATCGTTTCTGTCTTGCTGCTAATACATTTAGACTTGCTAATCAAATCAAACCATTCCACCTTGCTGCGCTGCTTTCAAATAAACATTTCTGCAAAACGGGAAATAAATAAGTCCCAAGCTTTGTTCTCTTCTCTGGAGCTGCTGTCTGCAGAGACTTAGTGTAGGGCGTGGGGGTTGCCATGTCTCTGGGACCAAGGGCACAGAAGAAGTCTGATGAGGAAACGGCCTTTATTGTCCAAAGCTTCCCATCAGGTTGGAGGAAGAGGGAGACACAGGGGAGGGGAGGAGAGACCTAGAGACTGGGAGGGAGAGGGAGGAGGAGGCAAGAAACTGCCCTGAGTGGCACGATCTGTTCAACACTTTCCCTGCGTTAGCTCCACCCTCCTCAGATACTGTCTCCAGCAGCCCCTGGCTGGGCTGGTAGCTCCTTCTCGTGACCCCCTCAGACCTCTGCACTCCCCGCTTCACTCCTCAAGTTGGGGCGCACTGATCTGTTTCCAGACCTGGCTGTGGACTTGTCGAAGGCGGGGACCCTGTGCTGTCATGAACCCAGCACCTCACCCAAGGCCTGGCAGGCAGTAGGTGCTCGGGAAGCCCTGGCTCAATGAACAGGCGAGTGATCAGGGAAATGTGACTTTCCTGATTCTGCAGATGAGGAAACCAAGACTCAGAGACGCTAAGTGACTGCCTAGCATCTGTGCATCAGTCAAAAGTGGACCTGAGAATTCGTTCCTGGCTGGACAAGCCCTTCACCTGTGCTCTCTCAGAAAGCAGGGGAGGGAGGGGACACTGGCTTTTCTGTACCCCTTAACAACAGCTACACAGAGACCCACAAAGAAACGCGACAAGCTACAGCGGCACGCAGGTGTTCTGCTCAAGGACACGCTGGGGTGATTCTGAGAGTTCCGGAATGGAAACTGACAAAAGGTTGACCATGAAAGGAAAGTAACAGAAGTGCATCCAGTTACTATGGCAACCCAGCTGAAGAACTGGCTGGTGCCTGCACACATACCCCACTGCTGAGAAAGGGGTTCATGCCACCCTAGGGCCAGGGGATCGCAGAACTTCCCAGCCCCAGCCCTCGGTGGCTCCCGTTGCCTTGGCAAATGTGGTTTCCCCATCACCCACCAGCACCCAGGGAATGGGGGTGTGGTGGTAGAAACAGCACTGGGCTAGGGGGTCATGGCACGCAGGTTCTCTCCTGGTTCTGCCAGGACTGGCCTAGAGTCACTTCTCCATTCTCAGCCTCAGTGTTTTTTTTTTCAGATGAGAGGAACCCGGTGTCCCTGCCACCTCTGCTTCCTACCAGCTTGTGTATCTCACTGCAGGAGTGAATGAGTGAATGAATGACCCGGTATGAGTACTTTGCAAAGGCTGGTCTGGGACACAGAGAGAGAAGAGGAAAGAAGACAAGATCATGACTGAGCATCCACTTGGGACAGGCACACCCTTGCCATCACCTACGTGCAACCCTGGGCAGCTGGCACTACCACAGATGAGAAACCTGGGGCTCGGAAGGTCATCTGATTACTCTAAGAGGGCACAGGCTGGCCAGCCAGGTAAGCAGGACTCTAAGCCCGTTGGACTCCTCCACAGGCCCAGGTGCTCGGCGTGTCCTAAGCAAACTCCTCCCCGGGCTCGCATCTTGCAGCCACTGCTTCTGCCCAAGCAAGAGACGCACATAACCAAGAAACCAGAAGCTCAACTCCCGTCAAATGAGGCTGTCGATTTTAATTAATTTCAGACTTTGTGTGTTTCTGGCAATTATTTGTAACAAGGTTTACAGGGCATTTAAAATTAATGGTGATTTTTATCTGGAAATCATTGATTATTTTTAAGTAGCTCATTAGGGGTGAGTGTGTATTACAGGAGTGGCAGGCTCTGTCAGGAAGGAGGCACCTGGGGCTATCAGGAGGAGCCAGAAGAAGGAAGACGTCTGGACTATGACAACAAGTTCAAAGCCAGCAGGATTATGAAATCACGCTCCTCAAGACAGAATCTGATGTGGACCAAGATGCATGCAAAGCGCCAGGCACAGTGACTCATGCCTGTAATCTCAGCACTTTGGGAGGCCAAGGTAGGAGGATCACTTGAGGTCAGGAGTTTGAGACCAGCTGGACCACACCTGTCTCCACTAAAAATACAAAAATTAGCCGGGCATGGTGGCGGGCGCCTGTAATCCCAGCTACTTGGGGAGCTGAGACAGGAGAACTGCTTGAACCCAGGAGGCGGAGGTTGCAGTGAGCCGAGATCATGCCACTGCACTCCAGCCTGGGTGACACAGTGAGACTCTGTCTCAAAAAAAAAAAAAAAAAAAAAAATTGCATTCGGAGGCAAAACCAGGGGGAAATCTAGTGAATGACCTAAAACGGGGAAGCGAGTTGGGCTCCTCTTGCTTCTCAGCCATTGACCTGCAGACATGTTGGCATGTTTGCTGCTGTTGGTGGCTCTCAGGGAGGTCCAGTCGTCCCTAGCCACTTGGCCCAGGAGAACTCGCTACCTCAGGCAGAGGCTGCAGCATGAACCCCCACGAGTGGCAAAGGCCCTGAGAAAACTGGAGCAAAGACTGCAGGGAAGGGTCCCTGTGGGCATCAGCAGACAAGCCTGGAAGAGCAGGGCCCTGGGCTGTCACAAACACCACACCAAAGGGCAGGAAAGGGAGGCTTAGCACATCATCTTCTGTACTTTTTGTATTTTTAAGAAGTATTTTAAAAGACAAAAGTTTGAAAATCTAACCTAAGAAAAACCAATGCAGATGAAAATAAAAGGCTAAACACCAATCACATAAAATGTTCAATGGAAACAATCTAACATCACAGACTGTTTACAAATTGTTACAGTTTTTTCCTCCTGCTTTTTATTCACAGGATTAAACTCCAGAGTAGTCCTCTGAATAATAATAAAATCACTAATATTTGCATAGGCCTTTATAGCTGATACAGATATTATTTCCATTTTGCAGGTGGGAAAAGGGAAGTTTGGAGAGATTCCATGCCCAAGTATTAACGACATGTACTCCGAGGAACCAGAGCTGGGCCCCTTTCCGACACGCCGACGGCCTCAATCTTTCCCAGAGGTTAGGAAGGCATGACAGCCACCACCACTATCATCATCATCATCATCACCACCGTCATTATCATCACCATCACCACGACCATCATCACCATCACCACCACCATCACCATCA
>NW_012114466.1:2668053-2668414 GCF_000951035.1 Colobus angolensis palliatus | reverse complement strand
GTCATTATCATCACCATCACCACTACCGTCATCATCACCACCGTCATTATCATCACCATCACCACTACCATCATCATCACCACCATCATCACCACCATGACCACCACTATCACCATCACCACCATCATCACCATCACCACCACCATCATTGTTATCACCACTGTCGTTATCATCACCATCACCACCATCATCACCACCATCAACACCACCATCCTCACCACCACCATCACCACCATCATCATTACCATCATCACCACCATCACCATCATCACCACCATCATCACCAACACCACCACCATCACCATCATGATTACCACCATCATCACCAACACCACCATCATCAATGCCACCACCATTATCA
>NW_012114466.1:2643861-2667713 GCF_000951035.1 Colobus angolensis palliatus | reverse complement strand
ACCACCATCATTACCACCACCATCATCATCACCATCAACACATCACCATTATCACCATCATTACCACCACCATCATCACCATCACCATCATCACCTTCTTCACTACATCATCACCATCACCATTATCATCACCATTACCACTGTCATCACTATCATCACCACTATCACCATCATTACCACCATCATCATCACCATCACCATCACCATCATCACCATGACCATCATCATCACCACCACAAAAGGGCCAGTAAGAGCTGAAGAAGCATGACCTTCACACCTTTGCATCTGGTCAGGTGGCCAGGGAAAAGGTTAACCTCACCCAGAGCCTTGGTTCTCAAAACTTCAGGGGATCCCGAATCTTGTGGGAAGCATGTTATACACAGACTCCAGGACCCAGTTGTGGATTCCCCAGGTATGCACTGGGGAGGCACCAGGCTTCTGCAGGTGAAGGGAACTTGGGGATTCAGGTGCAGTCAAGGGGCTGGCTCTGAGGGTCCCTGTGCAAAGCCTGGCAATGCTGTAGCTGGGAGGCACACCTGAGAGTTAAGAAAACGCCTGCTTAGCATGAAAATGAAAGTGTGTGACATACATGCTTATTTGTATTTTAATCCTGCTCTGTAAGTTATGAATTTAATTTGTAGGGTGTTAGGACTGCTTATCCTGTTATTTCATGGAAAGTTTTATTTTTCAAAAGAAGTCATATTAGGACTGCTAGAAATTCTATTCCTGTTATTTCCTTCCAGAACCTCGGTATTTCCCACCAGTGGCCAACACAACTGCAAGCCCTGCAGAAGAGGAACGACGGCACCCCGGGCCTGACCTGAGACTTGTCAGACCTATCAAGTGACCGCCAATGTCACAAAGACTCTGCAAAAGCAACAGGAGGTACTAGCCCTGGAATATGCTACCTGAGTGTCAAGGTCTTTAAAAGTGATGTTGGCAACCCTGTGGGTTTTCTGTTATCCTGTTAACTCTGCAGGGGCTCCTTAGCAGGGCATCCTCCAGGAACACAAGGAACTTCACTGCTGGGGTATCGACTTCAGTGACCAGGACTTTGAAAACTTTTTTGCTCCTGCTTTAAACACACACAAGCATCTTGTCTTTAAGAACATAATCTAACAGCAATATCATTTACAGTTTGTAAGGTACTTCCACACCCATTATTCGTTCATTAAAATTTAACTGTTGCACACCTGAATCTCTTGTCAGAACAGAGAGGACTTTCACTACATCTATTTTACTAAAGAGGAAACTGCAATTCACAGGGTCTGATTTGCCACCAAGTAGCAAGGCCAACACTTGCAAGTTCTAGCTCCTGATATATGAAAAAGTAAAGGCCCAGCCTAGGCGACAGTGAGACCCTGTCTCTACCCAAAAAAATTAGCTGGGTGTGGTGGTGCACGTTTGTAGTCCCACTTATGGGAAGCTGAACCAGGAGGATCACTGGAACCCAGGACTTGGAAGTTGCATTGAGCCATGATTGCATCACTGAGCTCCACCCTGGGCAAGAAAGCAAGACCCCATCTCTCAAAAAAAAAAAAAAAAAAACGAAGAAAAAAGAAAAACAACTCTAGTCTCTGTTCCCTCCACTGTGGAGATATTTCCTCACAGGGATGTGTTGCGATGGCAAAGCAACATGGAAAACAGTTTTACTCACCATAGGAGGTGGTCAGTAAATGACAGCTGCCATGACTGCCACTGATGTTATCACCGTAGCTATCACCACCATCACCGTGAGCACCACCGCCACTACCATCACAATGATCACCATTATCACCATCACTATAACAACCATCAGTACCACCATCACCATGACAACCATCACCAGCAGCACCATCACCACCACCATCACAATGACCACCATTATCACCATCACTGACAACCATCATCATGCGAACCGCTGCCACTATCATCACAACGATCACCATTATCACCATCACTATAACCATCATTACCACCATCACCATGACAACCATCACCAGCAGCAACATCACCATCACCATGAGCACCACTGCCACTACCATCCCAATGATCACCATTATCACCATCACTATGACAACCACCACCCTCACCATAACAACCATCACCAGCAGCATGACCACCATAAGTACCACCACTACCGTCACAATGATCACCATTATCACCATCACTATGACAACCATCACCATGACAACATTGCCAGCAGCACTACCATCACCGTGATACCCATCACCAGCAGCAGCACCACCACCACCACTACCACCATCCTCATTACCACTTGCAACTGCATGCTCCAATCCAGATGAATCCAGAGGTCCTTTCTTGAAGGTAAGGAGATGCTCTAGGCCTTGGGTATTGGTGGATGGGCTTGGATCTTATTTCAAAAAAAAAAAAGAGAGCAATCTAAGCAGGAGAGCAAAGGCTCAGTGATCCCCACGTGTTTACATTATCTGAGAAATGGTCTTCAGTTTTGAGTCCGGAGATGAGGCTGAAGAAGGGATTTGAGGCGAGATAATAAAAGCCCCCATCTGTCCATTGCAACGAAGTCTTGAATTTTATTCCTCAAGTCATCTGCTTCTACACTGTGCTCGCTAGAGCCCAGATACCTCCCACATGCCAGCGTTCCTGGAGCTGGGGATCCTGGAGTTAGGGACAGGGCAGGTGCAGGTGGGGTCCTGGAGGTGTTGGGCAGGGGGGCGCAGGTACAGGTGAGATCCTGGAGCTGGGGAGAGGGCAGGTCCAGGTGAATTCCTATAACCGGGCAGAGGGAGGTACAGGTGGGGTCCTGGAGCTGGGCAGAGGGAGGTGCAGGTGGGGTCCTGGAGCTGGGCAGAGGGTAGGTGCACTTGGGGTCCTAGGATCCTGCACCTGCCCCAGCTCCAAGCAGGTCTTGTCTATCAGATTCATGCCTGGGAGAGAGGCTAAGAAGACATTAGAAACTACTGCCATTGGCCAAGGGGAATGAAAGTTTGTGTTTACGCACAGAAGAGTAACATAAAGGTTAAACTTGAGACAAAGAACTTTGGTCACGGTGTAGTGGACAGAGGCTGGAAGTAAAGAGACCAGCCAGGGGGCTGCTGTGATATTTCCAGTGAAAGCTGCTGTGGGGTGAAGGAATAGTGGCAGCAGTAGGAAAAAATAATGAAAACATTTAGGAGGTGAGATTGGCAAGATGAGGGTGGGAACTAGCAAAGAGATGAGAAGGCAGGCCAGTGGGACCCCCAGGGAGACCGATGTTTCTGAAGCCAGCAGCAGAAGGTAATGGCCAAGCTGAGAGGCACCAGGCCCCACGCTAAGCTATAACAGTCACGGTTCTGCTTCACACTTCCAGGTCTACAAGGCGTGCACTCGATCATCTCATCTTGCACGTGAGTGCACAGAGGTGCAAGGGTGCTTATAACAGGTTCGAGCCCACGAAACTAACAAGGGTCCAACGTGGGACCTGAGAAGTGAAGTTGAGGAGGCTGTGCACAGGGTTAGAGCTCAGAGCAAGAAATACCATGGTCCTTTGAGCACCCAGAGCACTGGCAGCCACCACCTATGGTCATTACATCGGGACCCCAGCTATTCCTCGTGGTGACAAGGAACCTTTGAGGGCAGGCATTGAGGTTTATGGTTCTTAAATCCATGGAGCCCCCAACACTCTCTCATCTCCTCTCTTTCTCTCTCTCTCTCCTCTCCTCTCCCCCACCCCTCCTTCTCCTCTCTATCTCACCCTTCATCCCTCATTGACTATCAGGCCATAGATTATAAAGGTCTCCCCCAGCAGGTGGGTAGATGGATGGAAGAACAGGAACTGACGGATCCCAAAATAAGGTGGGCCACTCTGAAGATCCACGGTGTCCAGGCCTGGAGTGGACTTGCTTTGGAGATAGTGAGTTCCCCGTCACACAAAGAACTCAACCAGTAAGAATGACTAACAGGGAATCCCTGGAGTATTTGGTCAGCATTTGTCAAACTTACTTAGGAAGCAGAGCCAAGGGATAGCATCTTTGCAGAATACCATAAAACTAATATTTAATCCCATGATACAATCAAGGAAAAACTTTACTATAGAAAATATCACCTCCAGGCCAGGCATGGTGGCTCACCTACACCTGTAATCCCAGCACTTTGGGAGGCTGAGGCAGGAGAATGGCCTGAGACCAGGAGTTGAAGATTACGACCTGGGCATCATAGCGAGACCTCGTCTCTGCAAAAAATCATTAGACGAGTGTGGTAGCATGGGCCTGTGGTCCTAGCTACTCAGGAGGCTGAGGTGGGAGGATTGCTTGAGGCCTGATGATCAAGGCTGCAGTGAGCTAAGATCATGCCACTGCATGCACTCCAGCCTGGGTGACAGAGCAAGACCCTGTCAAAAGGAAAGGGAAAGGAAAAAGGGAAATGAAAGGAAGAAAAAAATATAACTTCATTTAGCTACATGTGAAAAAAATAACTAGAAGTTCACCAAAGTCTTCAAAACAGTCATAATCAACTGTAAACTTTCGTCTGATGCCTATTATGTCATTTTGTCCTCTGCTAGAACCTGAGAACCAAAGGTTGAGGAAATATGAATGCCAGGGAAAAAAAAGTTTAATTGAGAAAGGTCTGCAGGTTGTGTCTTTTTTCCTGCACATCGAGAGAAGAGTACTGTGGAAGTTTAGCAATGGCATATGCTGTGGTCATTTTGGAGCTGCTACATCAAAAGATTAGATGGGGTAATTTACAAACAACAGGAGTCTACTGCTCACAGTTCTGGAGGCTGGGAAGTCCATGTGGAGGGCACCAGCAGATGCAGTGTCCGGTGAGGGCTGCTCTCTGCTTCCAAGATGGTGCCTGGCTGCTGTGTGCTCACGAAGGCAGACAGACACCCTCAGCCTCTTTTATAAGGGCACTAATCTTACTTATGAGGGTATAGCCCTTGGGACCTAATTACCTCCCAAGGCCCCACTTCCTAATACCATCACCTTGGGGTGAGGTTTCAAGGTATGTACTTCGGGGAGGGCACAGCGTTCAGGCCTTGGCTGCTTAACTCTCTGCAGCCCAGGGCAGGCTGGGGGATCACAGGACCGTAGTCTGAAGGGCCACAGATAAAGCAGGCTGGTCGGGAGACCTCGGGGGACACGAACGTTTCTCAAACCCCAGATTCAAAGAACAAGCTGGAAGTGGCAGTGGTGTGCGAGTGATGAGGCGGGCACCAGGAAGCTGTCTCCAATCTCAGCTTGGCCTCCTCCAAAGAAAACGCTGGATTTTATTTGTGGGTGCCATGGAAAAGGCCCACCAGCCCTCAAACCTCGCTTTTTAAACCCATGAAATGTGAATCCAATGGGCTAATGTTAAGTGGCAATACCCATATCCAGTACTCTGAGATGCTGCTATACAAACGTTAGTTATTGTTAATGAATGAGGAACGAGGGAATTGGTCCCTTGCTGACTAATCATCCTGAGAGAGAAAAAAAAGAAAACAAATCACTATAATAATATAAAGTCTACACAAGCCAACAGAACTGGACTTTCTTTTTTTTTTTTGAGACAGAGTCTCACTCTGTCACCCAGGCTGGAGTGCAGTGGTGTGATCTCGGCTCACTGCAACCTCCGCATCCCGGGTTCAAGAGATTCTCGTGCCTCAGCCTCCTGAGCAGCTGGGATTACAGGCGCACACCACCACACCAAGCTAATTTTTATATTTTTAGTAGAGACGGGTTTCATCATGTTGGCCAGGCTGGTCTCAAACTCCCGACCTCAGGTGATCCACCTGCCTTGGCCTCCCAAAGTACTGGGATTACAGGCGTGAGCCACCATGCCCAGCCGTGAGCTACATTTTTAGTGTCCACGTGTTTAATGCCAGTGCAAATCTCTAGCGGGAGAATTCCCTTCGAGCACAGGCATGCCCTTCATAACGTGTACACCGAAGGGGCCAGCGGGCTCCATGAATGCTGCCGCTGCCTCCACTTCTACCCGTGCCCATGTCCCCTGGACAGAGGCCTACCAGGGGCTGGGGGAAGCCAGCAGAGAGGCACTCAAATTCCCTGGCAGGATGTGATGTCAAAACTATGGCTCCCACAGTCATGGACACAGGTCTGATGGAACACGGTCACCCCTGGACTATGTCCCCAGAGGATGACACAGGCAACCCTTCAGGCTTCTCTCCACTCAGGGTTTGCCCAGGAAGCAAAGCACAAGGCCCATCCATCAATTCCACTTCCGCATAGATACCCAAATGAACAGAAAGCAGGGACTCAAACATATTTGCACACCCATGTTCCTAAGAGCTTTATTCACAACAGCCGAGGGGTGGAAACAACGCAAACATGCACTGATGGATGAATGGATAAACAGCATGGAGTACATGCAAGCAGTGGAATATTGCACAGCCTGAAAAACGAAGGAAGTTCTGACGCGAGCTACAACCTGCGTGAATTATGCTAAGTAACAGGATATTCTGCTAAGTGAAAAAAGCCAGTGGCAAAAAGATAAATTCAGTATATTATGCTAAGTGAAAAAAGCCAGTTGCACAAAGATACTCTGTGATTCCACTTACATAAGTAGAATGATGGCTGCCAGGAGCTGGGGGAGAAGGGAATAGGATAATTGTTTAATGGGTACCAAGTTTCAGTTTGGGAAGATGAGGAAATTCTGGAGATGGATGGTGGTGATGACTACACAGCATGAATGTATCTAATGTTGCTCAACTGGGCACTTAAAAACTGTGAAGATGGTAAGTTCTATGTTATGTCCATTTTACCGCAATAAAAATTTGGATCAATGTTATTTAATAAAGCCAGGAGTGTGACCGAGGAAAAAAGGCAGGAGCTGCTAACTGCGTGGCCAGGGGGAGCCCTGAACCACCTTGGAAGGTGTAGTCATCAACGGTGGGCCCTGCTGCCTCGGCTCCTCCATGCCCAGGCCCACGAGGCTGGAATCAAAGCCCCGCCCCATCCGCCTTCCTGAGCTGCCACGAGGGTCCCATCCACATCGGGCAGGGCAGTCTCCAAAACCGTCCAGAGAAATGCAACCTGGGCTTTAATCTAGGCTAGGGCATCCTTCATCATTAACATTCGTCATTTTAGCATTTGTGCACCAAGGGGATCAAGTTCAAATGAGGAAACCCTCTTCGAGAAGGTAAAAAAGCTTGATGTGTACATTAGTGAGAATTCCCTAAAATGGGTAAAAGAAAAGGCAGCCTGGCCACTCCACGGTGCCGCACAAATCTCCCACCTCCCAGGTGCTGGATCCGTGCAAAGGGGAAGGGATTTCCGGTGCCTGGAAAACCCACAGTGTGCAGTGGTTCCTTCTTCAGTGACGTCAGCCAAATGGAACACAGAACCACCAAGACGACAGGCGGACTTGCGACAGACGATCCCACTGAGCGTCCTCCCCCGGGGAAGGAGGCAGAGGCTCACACAGCCTCGGCGCAGGAGACCCAAGGAGAGGCTGAGAACAGGGACGGGCCTGGCGTCCCCCAGATGGCGAGTGATGCTGTGGTCCTCTCTGTGGGGACAGGACACCCATGGAGGGTCAGTCCATGCAGAGGACCTTGGGGACCTCTTACAGAGTTCAGGGGACCTTGGGGTAGTCACCCTGTGCCCAGCTGGGGGGCTCCCTGTCTCCACCTCTGTTTTGTGTCCGGTTGGCCTCCCTCCACTGGCCTGCTGGCCAGACCTGACTCTCAGCTCCGCTGGTCCGTCCAGCCCCATAAGCAGGACTCACCTGGGGACACGGGGGACAATGGCTGCCTTCGCTGGCTGTAGAGGGGGAAGGGGCTGCTGAGAACTCTTGTCTTCACTTTCTCTGGTCTCCTCCAAAAACACATTTAGTAAATGAGGCAACTGTGTAACCTAAGAAACAGCTTTTTTAATGAAGCTGTTGGCTGGGTCACAAGATGAACTATTTGGGGGCATTAAAGAAACCAGACTCGGACATGGGGGGAGCACACTTGGCCAGGTCTCACCCCAGATGCAAACGTCCCTTCTCCTTTTTTTTGAGACGGAGTCTCGCTCTGTCGCCCAGCCCAGGCTGCAGTGCAGTGGCACAATCTCGGCTCACTGCAACCTCCGCCTCCCGGATTCAAGTGATTCTCCTGCCTCAGCCTCCCGAGTAGCTGGAACTACAGGCACCTGCCACCACACCTGGCTAATTTTTTGTATTTTTAGTAGAGACGGGTTTCACCGTGTTAGCCAGGATGGTCTCGATCTCCTGACCTCGTGATCCACCTGCCTCGGCCTCCCAAAGTGCTGGGATTACAGGCGTGAGACACCAGCCACGTCCCTTATCTTGACCAACATAAGTGACAGGGAGCACACTGCCTCAAGGGCAGACTGTTCTCTCAGTGCATTCTTAGAAGTTCTCTAAGTTCAGCAGAAACTCAGTTCTCTGTTAATCCCCTCTCTCCATGCTCTCTGAAGTTGCAGAAAGCACCATTCATGCCCCTGCCAGAGGAGGACCCTTGGAGTGTTTGAACAGAGCCCCCTTGAAGCCACTTTGCAGAGGCTGCCGCTGCCCAGGGATGCTGGGCGATGAAATGCGCGGGAGGAACTGACAGAGACGCGGTGCTGTGGCTGCACCACAGCGTGGACGCACTCAATGCCAGCGCAACCGGAGCAAGTCACTGAGAATGGTGTCAGGGCTACCTGAGCCACCAGCCAGTGTCCCAGGCCGGCCTTCCAAGTCCTGCTCCACTGCTGGCTGATGCCAAGCACAGCAGGCGACCGCCGAGCACGTCACCCACATCAAACCTTGGAACACACCTAAGAGGCAGGAGCAGAGGCGATATGTGCCTTCCACATGCGGGACTGAACCTCTGCATGTGCACGTGTGGGCGGCAGAGCCAGGGTCCCCACCACTCAGCCTGAGGCCGGCTCTGGCTTTTGGCCGCCACGCTCCACGGAAGAGCTCCAGCCCCACTTTCTGTGGACCGAACAACGTGTAAAGCACCCAGCACATAGTAGGCATAAGAATGAGTGACGTGGTGGGGTGGGGAACAGGAGGACAAGAGTGGCGATCTGACGATGACCCCACAGACAGGCTCTTGGGACCCTACCCGCCCTGCTCACACGATCCTGTTGGCCTCATCCCAGGTCTCCCTGGTTCTCTTCATTTCAGCCTTGCAACCCCACTCTAAAGCAGGCAGTAGAGCCTCGTCCCCATTTTACAGATGCAGACTGACTCAGAAAGATCTGAGCTTTACCCAAATCCACCAAGTCCAACAGGGCACAGGACTCTGCGTCCTCACACTTGGCCAGAAGGGATAACTCCACTCTGCCACTCCCTGAGATGCAGGGGACCGCAAGGCATCAGGTCCAGGCAGGAGCCACGTAAACCTGAAAAGACACATCCACGTGTGGCATCTCGGGGTGGGGCCAGCAGCTCGCTGGGATTCCTGGCAGGACTTGCTGGCTGGGCGGGCTGGGCTCCATTCTGGCTGGGATACAGTTTAACATATAGACAACACAGGGACACGGGACCCAGACCAAGCCGGTTCACACTCCAGCCTTCAGAGACAAGCCCTCAGGTGAGGCAGCACACCCTGCCCAGCCTCAGTGTCCTCTCCAGTAAAAGGCGGATCACGGCAGGCCTCCGTGTTGTTGAAAGTGAAGGCAGCAGAGGCCTGTCCACACTCACCCACCACAGCGGTATCAGCTCCTTCCTCCCATACCCAAGGGCTCTCCCACAGCCCAGATGATGGGGAGGCTGAAACAGACCCCAGCCTCCTGGTCAACCGGAGAATAGGCCACAGCCAAGAACAGTGAGTCCAGAACCACCCACACACACACGGCAAGGTGCAGTTTACACACATGCTTCTCCTCAAGGCAGTTAATCCCCACCACAGGTCTTGGAGACAGGGGCCTTCATTTTAGCCACTTTACAGATAAGAAAAATCAAGGCTCGTGGAGACGAGCAACTTGGGACTCTTCACTTTCCTGCAGGCCAAACAGCACCAAGGAAGCTGTGTGTGCACCCAGGAGAACGCGCATCCCTATCAGGTCGACTGTGCTTCTAAAGCATCCTTTCCTCGCCACTGGATGAAAACCAATCAGGGTGAAACTCTCAGCTGGCTGGTTTTCAAAACTACACACACAACCTAATGTCAAACCTTCTGCCTGTGAAGAGTCACAAACCAGAGTAAATGATGCACCTCAGCTTTTCTGAGATGGTCCTGATTTCAAATATTCAAACCACCTGCCCGGTCACAGTTTCAGAAGATCCTGCCATCCCACCGCTCGGGGTAGAGTACGGGTTCACAGTCTGTCCATCTCAGCTCCTGGTTGTGAGAGGACAGGGAATGGACCCACGTACTGGGCCAAAGGCACCTGATGCGGGGTCAGCCCGGGGCATCCCCGCAACCTGAATCTGAGGTAGGCAGGACTAGCTTCAGCTGGCGGAGGTCCTGGGTTGAAGGGTGTCCCCCCAAATTCAGATCCTTCTGGAACCTTGGAACATGACCTTATTTGGCAATAGGGTCATTACAGATGTAATTAGTTAGCTGAGGTCATTGTGCCTTGGAGTGGACCCTAAATCCCACAACTGGCGAATTATAAGACTCCCAGACAGACCCCGGGGTTAAGAGAGCCAGGTATAGACGGAGGCAGAGACTGGAGGGCTGTCTTCAAGCCAAGGACTGCCAGGAGCCGCCAGGGGCTGGCACAAGCGAGAGAGGGGCCTTCCCTCAAGCCTCCGGACGGAATATGGGCCTGCTGACACCTTTCTTTCAGACTTCTGGCCTCCAGAACAGTGAGAGAATGAATTCTGCTGTTTTACGCTGCCCAGCTTGTGAGGATCAGTTACGGCGGCCACACGACACTCACGCAGCAGAGAAGAAAGCTAAGGCTCACAGAGAAAAGTAACCGGCCGCAACCCCTGGGCTCACAGGCAGCTGAGCCCGGCCGGACGGGGCAGCCTGGCCCAGAGCTTCAGACCCACTTTCCCCTCCCCTGGCGCCCACTTCGTCTCAGCAACACTCCCCCACCCCCACTTACATACAGGCTGCTGATTGCGATGAAAGATGTGCCAATGTCCCCACTTCCGCAGTATCCAAATTAGTGTCATTACGGGAAAGAAGTCCAGATAAAAATACCCAAACTTGGGGAGCGCCAGGGCGAGAATCAGCAGACCTGCACGGCAGCCTGCAGTGGTGGCATCTGATGGCATCTGAACTCGTAGCAGGTCAGGCTGAGAGGCCACCCACCGCCCAACCCCTCCAGCCCAGCTCATACAACTCTACTCAGCCAGCCAGGTCCCCAGCCAGGTCCCCGGCTCTCAGAGCTGTTTGCCTTTTTCATCAACTAAACAAAGCAGCAGAGGTGCAAACACTGCCTTGGGGAAGCGGGTGGGCACATCCCTCCCTCCAGTCGCCAAGGTTGGCGGGGGGAGGTGTAGGGGGGATGAATTACTGTATAGCAAGTCCAGCTGCACCAGGATGTAATAAAATGTGTTGCTAAGATACAAGTGCCACAGAAGTTCATTAAAGGACACTTTCAACCAAGCTGCCAGACTCTTCTCCCTTCAAAGCCGCTTCTTTGGTACCGTCCCTCGTGCTTATAATTAGATCCACAATATGAGAAGCTGCGTTCCCCATTCAAGTCCACTCAGCAGAACATGTTAATAAAATAACTCCAACGAGGCAGTGGCTGGGGCTGGAGCATGTGGGGGGCTGGGGGACGAGTCTATTTACAGAAATGCATTTGTGTTCCACTTACTTATCTAAATGAGAGATACACATCCTTGAGGAGCCCCGAGGCACTCTGGTGGTGTGATCGGCTCCTTCCCTCCCAGGAGTTTGGGGCTCACTCTGGGACTGCAGAGTCGCTAAACCCTGGGAGCTTGGATTGTTGTAGAACCAAGGTCTCGAATCTCAGGACTCACCAACACAGACTCTCTGCATTTTGGGATGCTAAGGTTCTAGAATCTCAATGGGTTGAGTCTGACTCAGTCACTGCATTCAGCACTCGGTTTGTCGGCACCTCGCGAGATGTTGAGTGGCGACAGAGATGAGGGAGGGAAGAAATTACTAGATGACACCCCCACCCCCACCACCACCGCTGCTGCGTGACAGAGCTATCCAAGGGAAAGACAGACTGCCCCTGAGGTCAGGGTGACTGCCCACCTCCCCCGGGGCCCAGACAATGCAGACGAAGGAGCCAGGTGTCGAGGGCACAGCGGAGGGGACATGGCAAGAGGCTCAAAGATGGTCGCAGAGGCGACGGTCACCTCTATCTGCAGGGGCATCCCTTCTGTCCAGGGATATGTGGAAAGGCTGTAATTCACTGCCTACTTCCAAACATCACACTTCATTTCTGGCTTCTTTTGAAAAATCCAAGGAGCCAGCGGCACAGGGCCCATGCCACACGACAACAGGGGGGTGCTGGGCCATGCTGCCCCCGGCTGAGGGGCTCGGTCTCTTCAGTGCTCAGCCCTCGGCAGGACCACTCGCCGGCCCACAGCTTTGGAGTCTGCCATCCCTGCCGAGGTCGGGAGCCTCAGGTTGTAATTACACAGCGACAGAGTCCCTGATGAGTCTCAAGATTTCTGAATCACAGAATCTGAGTCCGGGAGCATCAGCCAGGCTTCCCCGCACAACTGCTGGTTGGTGCCGCTTCTCCTTCACTGACTGAGAGGTGGTTTGGCAGACGAAGGCCTTAAACAACCAGTTCTAGTCCAGACAGCTCTTATCATCAGGGAATTCCTGCAGTTTGAGGGCAGAAATCAGCCTTCACCTAACTTCCAATCTGTGGTCAACATTCTGCCCCATGAAAGGGGTGCTCCCTCTCAAACACTCAGGCCAGGTGGTGATTCAAAGGCTGAGGTCAGTCACACTGAGAGGAACGGTCCCCACCCCATTTGACTCTCTGATCCCCTCCAGACCACTCTCTAAAGCTGCCAACTGTCCTATACACACACACATGCATACACACATGCACACATATACACACGCATGCACACGTGCACGCACACACACACTCCCACACCCACATGCACACACGGACACACACACATGCGTGCACAAGCACACACGCGTGCATACATGCAGACGCACACAAGCATACACAGACATGTGCACACACGCATACACAGACGTGTGCACACACGCATACACACACACGCATGTGCATACCCCTTCCTCTGCTCTACTTTTCACCAGAACACCTGCCACCTTCCGACCCACTCCATATGTCATATATGTCATGCATTGTGTTTCTCATCGATCACCTGTCTCCCTGCCGAGTCTGTGAGCACCACAAGGACCTATTCTGCCCACTGCTCACGAGCCTGGTGCGGGGCCCTCCCAGCTGAGCATCCTGATCTGGTCACACCCCGGAGAATACGCAAAAAGGCTTCAGACACAGCTCCACTACCCTCATCCTTTCCAGTCCCTTACCACTGAAGGTCCTGGGCCACCGAGTCCCAGCTCCTACTTGGAGACGGTAGCCACAGGTGGCTCCTGGCAGCTTTCCCGTGAGGTGCCCACTTCTGCCACTTCCCCATGCCCATGGCTGGAATGACCTCGAGGGCTCTGGCCTCAGTCCACGATGGCCCCAATAACTGCTCTGTCACCTCTCCTTCCAGGCTCTTGGGGGGGGACCTTCTTGCATTGGCTGCAGGGAGGTGGGCGTGGGCAAACAGAGCTTTGCATTCAATGGGGCTGTCAACCTGGAGTTTAACAAATAATTCCCGCATTTATCTGTGGTGCATTTATTACCACTGAGACACATTAATCACAGCCAAGACTCAGTATCGCTGATTGTAGGAAATGCTACCTGTCACTTTGCGAGCTGCATCTCACATTAAATTCTGGATCATAGTCTCTAATATGTATATATTTTTAATTACATTTTCAAGTTCATTTACATGTGGAGATTGGCTTTCCGCCTGAATGACATCAAAGAGAAACACTTCTCCCTCCCTTTCTCTCCCTTCCCCTCCTCTCCTGCCTCATTCCAGCCATTTTCTTTTTCCAGGGGTAAAAAGCCTCTCTCCAAATTGACTACAGCTTCACCCAGGGGCAGCCTGCAGGCTGTCCCCTCAGGGAGGTCCCAACAGACCCCTCTGCTGCCGCTTCGCATAACTGCTGCCTTCACTCAAGAGGCCCGCCCTTCCAAATCACCATCTCTCAGCTCCTTTTCTATTCTGGGGAGTATCTCTTCCCACAGTTGGCCCCTACCCTCAAATGTAGACTCTGAAAACAGAAATATGCAAACTTGGGCTAGGTGACGGCTGCAGGGACTCCTGATTCTCCAGGGACACAGAAGGTGAAGAAACTTACCCACACCTGCAGATCTGCAGCCAATCTGATTTAGTAAGTTTCATCGCATGGACCATTCTGGAACACACTGTGCCCTGCCAAAGCTGCCTGTCTCTTGCTTAGGCAATTCAGAAGTCAACTACTTGGAGAGTCTAGCAACCGTTCTCAAAACATCTGGGTGCCCTGAGGGTCCCTTCTTGGCAGTCCTGTTGTCCACACATAAGGTCATCCGTGCAGGACCCAGCAACTCTCACGCACAGGCTGCCCTCACGCACAGGCTGCCCTCTGGAGCTTCAGAAAGAAAACTCTGGTGAAGAGAATCTAACTGTGAAAACAAACACAACAGGTTTCTTGCATGGGCGAAGCGCAGTGATCAGAACACCTGGAGTCACAGGGGCTCGATCTGATTCCTGGGTGCAATCCCCAATCCCCACCAGGGCCTCAGTTTCCCTCGGGTAAGATGAGGGGCTTGGCCAAGGTGCTCCCCTTAGTTCTCACATTCTATGCTTTCAGCTTCAGCCATAAGCCATCAGGCCACGGCAGGGGGCACGTCCCCTCAATTTCAACAGACTCCCAAGTCAGGGGCCGACCCCAGCTCTGGGCACACCCGTCCAAAGACCAAAAGCAACTCAGAGGTTTCTGTATCAACAAAAAGCCACAGATGCCTCCCTGCTTTTCAACGGCAATAATGTCTCTGGGGTCCTGCTGGCTTTCTGTTTCTTCCATTATTGCTAATAAAGTAGTACCGACAACAGCGCTCTCTACTCATTTCCTGGCTGCACCTCAGGAATCGCGCCCAGTGAGTACAATGCTCGCCCCATTCGTGCCCGGGACATCGCTGCCAGAAGGGCTGCAACACCCCCACTTTGAGACCGGGACCCAGCCCGGCCCGCCCCTCACATCCCTCTTCAGAATGAGGGTTTGACTCAACCCTGGGCAAAAAAATAAAAATCTCCCATGGACACCCTCTTTTCTGCCATTTTTTTTTTTTTTTATAGACAGAGTCTCGCTCTGTCGCCCAGGCTGGAGTGCAGTGGCCGGATCTCAGCTCACTGCAAACTCCGCCTCCCGGGTTCACGCCATTCTCCTGCCTCAGCCTCCCAAGTAGCTGGGACCACAGGCGCCCGCCACCACGCCCGGCTAATTTTTTGTATTTTTTAGTAGAGACGGGGTTTCACCGGGTTAGCCAGGATGGTCTCGATCTCCTGACCTCGTGATCCGCCCGTCTCGGCCTCCCAAAGTGCTGGGATTACAGGCTTGAGCCACCGCGCCCGGCCTTTTCTGCCATATTTTAAGAAGACCAGCACAAGTGCCAAGCCAAAGTAAAAAACCATATAGTACAGCCCATCAGAACTGCCAAGGGATGCCCGCTCTTGGCAGTCAGGGACTGTAACCTGAGCGAAGCTGCATCAGCAGTTTCTCCTCACACTGGGATTGCTACTACTGAACAGGAAGTCACCACCAAAAACAACACAGAACAATCTTCAGAAAGCGTATCTGTTCCTTCAGAGGACAGAGACCATTTCAAAATGAGATGTCTCCACCTTAAAGTATAAAATAACAACATCAATAATAATAAAAAGGAGAGCAGCACGCGAGCCAGCGAGAGGGAGGAGGAGGAAACCACCCAGCTCCGAAGGGCTTGGCTTTTGCGCTGCAGACTCCTCTCCGCAATCCCGCAACCCCGCAACCCCGCAACCCTACAATCCTCGCCAAGTCCCCGACCAGCCACACCCTCCCCGGTGCTAAGCCAAGAGCCAGGCTCCCGGGAGATGCAGAGACCAGACCCAGACCCAGACCCCAGGAAGCTTCCACGACTTCTACTTTGGAACGAAAGTTCCACTCGTGGTCAGCGGGACGGTTACCAACTTGCTGGGGATCGTCTCCAACATCATAACTCCACTGATTTTTATCTGACCGCGTGCCCTGGAGTAACAGTCCACACCTCACTTTTCATATTGGTGCCATTACCCTGTCATTTCTCCCCCTACATGTGCCAGTGTTGGGGTTAAGGTCATGAAGCTGGGCACCCAATGGTCCAGAACTGGACCACAGCTTCTCTACTCACCAGCTGCGTGATCTCAACAAGGCAACTCAACTTCTCTGGGCCAAGCCAGTCCACAGAGAGAACCAGAAGGCACCTGCCCAGAGCCAGCGCCCCACAGGAAAGCCAGGACGGGTCAGAACCCGTCTTCAGTCCCACTGCGTGAGAACTTCCTGTGGGCCCAGAGCTTAATGCACCACTCACTAATCCTGTGGCCTCTCGAAATTATTTCTTGAGGGCTCACCAAGCGCCAGGCACTCTGCTACCTGGCTGGCCGTGAACTATTATCAATCCCCTTTTATAACTACGGAACCAGAGCCTCCAAAGCGGCAAAGCCTGCCCCAGGCGGAAGAGCCGGCAAAGGATGGAGCTGGGATTGGAACTCCAGTCTGTCCAGTTTTAAAGCCTGCACTGTAAACCGCTTTGTGCCCCTCGGAGACAAAGTTAAAAGCCTTCTACACGGCACTGGGGAGGATATTCTGGGGGCAGAGCCTCCAAAGCTGGGCCACCGGACACCCTCAAAGCTCCTTAACCCCCTAGAGGTGACCAGAACCTCCCCAAGATGCTGCCCCACACAAGAGCCTCGGCTGCTGAAGAAGGAGCACGGCGCCCTCAGGATCAGCTGTGTGTCCGCAGACGGGGCGAGTAGCAGCCTCGTGTGTTCACTGCTCACACAAGTGAAATCAAAGACACAGCCCATGATTCGGTTCCTGAAGAGATAAAGGCATTGGAAGAAAAACTTGCTAAATCACAAGGCTAATCATCATAGCCAGCAGCTCTAATGAGGCATCATGGGACTACCAAAGTTATTATCAGAGTCATCTCATTGAAAAAATTCAAAGTTAACTGAAATCAGTTGTCCAGTTCCGACAGCAGGTGTTTTAAGATTCTAAGATATCAAAGCGGACTCTTTGGAGTGGCTGATGCAGGCGGCAGAGTCAGCCTAGTGATCGTCAACCTTTACGGGGGCAACAAGCAACATGGCACCCTCGCACGGAAAGATCGCCTCCAACGGCGACACGTAACAAGACAAAAGTGCCCAGGTCAGAGCCCGGGCAGGGCAGGGGGTGGTTCCTGTGGTTCAAATCAACCCTCATCTCTAAGAACAGACCTACATTTAACACCTTCACGTTGCATCTAAATGCACTTTCATATCTGCTGATTTCATCTCAATCACCAGGTGAGTGGGTCTTATTCCCATCCCCACTTCACAGCTGGCAAACGGAGCTTGCTCAGAGAGGCAGAATGGCTTGCCCAAGGTTCTCAGCTGAGACGCAGGAAGCTGGGCCGTGAACCCACATGCTGACTTTGAGGCCCTTGCTCTTCTGGCTACATCACCTTGTACCCTACACCATGGGAGACCAGCTGGAGACGAGCAGGGGACTGACACGGAGGCACCCCGGCTAGGGGGCAGAGTTGACAATTCCATTCACGGCAGTCCCAAGCGGCTCAACCTCGGAAAGCTGCCCTCCTCTGATCCATCCTGAAGATTCACCAGCCCAGTCCGACCCAAGTCCCAGGATTATCCTGACAATCAAATAAAAAGACGTCCATCAAGGAGGACGGAGAAGGCGCACTGAAGACAGTGCCACAGCCAGCCATGGCAGCGAGTGTGCAATCTGCCACCACTTTCTCTACCAGTGCACATGTCACCTCCCTGGAGCTGTCCCCACACCCCCCAGCACAGCACATCGTCCCATCTGCCCCCTGGGTGAGCCTGGTGGCCAGACACCTCACACAGATACCTCACTGAGCCTCGAGAGGTGACTGTGGACGCACCTGCCTCCCCAACTGCATGTGAAAACAGCTGTGGGCTGTGAGCAGACATCAAGTGAAAGCCCTCGGCAAGTGTAGAGCCTTACAGAGTGAGACGTCACCGTCACTCACAACATATCCCTCCAGCGCCACTTCCATATCCCCAGTTATTTCTGGTGGAAACTCCTTTTGTATTCGTGGAATTAACCTGAGCTGTTCCCAAGAGACGTCCACAATACTATGTCTGGTGTGAAAAGTAGGTCTCGGAATAGTGATGCCTGGTGCATGGACTTGTGTGAGAAAGTGTTTCTCCAACATCATAGGCACATCTGCCGACACCTCTGATGGGCACACCTTGAGGCCGCGGCTCTCGCCCAAGGATACAGTGGGGCAGGAAGAAGTGAGACCTGCATTTTACGATATTCAAACTTATACTGCCATTTCCCGATGAGCATGTGTTGCTTTTCTAATAAAAATCTTTAAAAAGCAGAATTCTTCTTTATCTCCTAAATGTCACCAAAATGACAGAATGCTGATCCACCACCTTCCTTAGTAAAATTTACTTCAGCAGAATGGTAATTATTTTCCTGACTTCAAAAACAAGTCCCTCCTCTCATTTTGGTAACAGACAAAATGGTAACTATTTTATACACATTACACAGGCTTTGTATGTATAATGTTGTATTGACATATATCAACACATAAATATTTGTCATTATATACATGTGGCCAAGAAAATTAAATCAATAGAAATAAAAATGTAACTGGTAAACACGTAACTGTAAATTGCACTTGAGTACATACACACATACACACCACACACACACACACTCTTTTCTTCTTCAACCGAGCAGAGTTACCCACTCAGTTGCCTTCTGGGGCTTCCAAAGGTGTCCCCCACTAATTCTTTGGCTCTAAGAACCTCTGGTGAAGTCTGGGGGAGGGTCACCTGGAACCCCCCACCCTCACAGGCCGGTTTATGTACAGGTCACCCAGGGCTTTGGGTCCAGCACCAGTCTCGTGCTTCCCACAACAATGGGGCCTGTCAAGAGGCTCCCCACGCAGGTGACAAACACCTAAGTATCTCATGCACTTGGGGAGCCCAGGCATCCTTCACGCTCCTCCCTTCTGACCTGCCCTCAGCACCCCTGCACTCCTACACACACCTTCCTGCCTCATGCCCTAGAAGCCACTGGGCACAGCAAGAGGCCACGGAATCAACTCTAGGCCCTCTGTCCCCGCATGTGACACCCTCCTCACACTGCCCCAGCTGGCCTTCTCTGCCCCCTCTCTCCTCCTCATTCATGGTTTTACTGCCAGAAAACTCAGTAGCGTCCTTACCTCCCACTGTGGGTTTCTCTGGGGCCATTTTGCCTCGACAAGCTTGCCTGCCATTCCTGCCCGTCAACTCGCCAGGAGGCCTTATGGACACATCTCCCAGGCAACCCCCTTCTGGAAGCTGTCCTCGGTTTCCAGGCCAGCAATGATGCAGGTGTTCCCGGAGCATGATTTTCACAGCCCTTTTCCAGAAGTTCCTTGAAACTGTTCTCCACACCTCACTCCTTTGTCAGGTTTGCAAGGGCAGAGAGCTTGTTTCATTCATCTCTGGGTCCACTCATTTCAACACACATGATTTCAAAATCTTCCCTTTGCTCCAGGCCTACTGCAGGCTAGGGGCTCCCCTAGGATAGTTAACAAATCATTGCCTACCTTCACACCATCACTGCCCTGGGAATAGGCAGAAGGGAGCCCAGCAGGCACCCCTCAGGCAGCTTACAGTCTAGCACAGGAGCTGATCTAGGGAGATCTACACACGCAAAGCTAAGAATGCCCCAGAGGCAGGAAAGCACTCCAAGTGTCTGTAGCTGCCCCACAGGAGTGAGGCGGAGCTTCTGGGGCAGAGGCAGAGCAGGTGGGCAGGGCCATCCCTGTGGCTCTGCAGGCCCCTGGGTTTCATCCGAAGAGCAAGGGGAAGCCACTGTAAGGTTGTGAGCCAGGGAGCACTGTGACATCATTCACATTCTATGACACTGACTCTGGGGAAGAATGTACTGGAAGGGCCCAGAGTAGATGCAGCACGCCACTCACAATAGGCAAAAGAGTAGACGCAGCATGCCACTCACAACAGGAAAAGGTGGAAACAAGCCAAACGTCCACTCGTGGATGAACGGTTGGACAAGATGAGTTCTCTCTACATGGCGGTAAGTCCTGACATAAAAGCTAGTGAAATACTGATACGTGCTACAACTTGCATGAAGCCCGAATCATTAAGTGCAACAGGCCAGTCACGAAAAGATGTAAATATATCTATTTCATATAAATGGAATCATACTATATACATAGCATAATCATACTATATAGTCACTTTATATACACACACACACACATATATACACACATATGTAGTATGATTCCATTCATATGAAAGCCTAGAACAGGCAACTCTAGAGACGGAGTAGATTAGTGGTTGCTTAAAGCTGGTGAAGGGGGAAATGGGAGAAGGGAAGTGACAGCCAAGGGGTTTCTTTGGTAGGCGATAAAAATATTCTAAAATGGATGGTAGTGAAGGCTGTACAGATCTGTGAATGTACTAAAAACCAGTGAACGGCACACTTCAAATAGGTGAAGAGTGTATGGAAAGTGTATCTCAACAAAGTGGTTTTGTTATTGTTGTTAAGTAGACGCAGTGAAGGGGCTATCACTGTCTTCCAGGTAAGAGATGGCAGTGGGCGGGCCCAGGGCGACAAAGGGATGGAGGGATCCAGGAAACTCCAGCTGTGTGTTGGGGCTGGGCGGGGGGTGCGGTGCGGGTGTGAGAGGTGGGGGATGAAGGCTACACAGGTGGTAGCCAGGCTAACCAGGGGTAAAATCAGGCTTGGCCTTGCTGTCCATTCCCACAATCTTCCCCTAGCAGTATGAAGTGTGGAGCTTTTGGAGTTGCACTGATTTTTTTCTGCAATGTGTAATGATACTGTTTCAACAATGAGAACTGGCACTTTAAGTCAGAGAGATTAAAATGCACCTTTCTGGAGGAGAGTAAGCTTGAGAGAAGAGTTTGGAAAACACAAAGTCCTGGTACCAAAGGACTGCAAACAGTGTGGGGCGGGGCTGTGGATAACCCCCCAGCTTCATTCGGTGGCTGCTTCTCAGGTGGAATCCCCCAGTGCTGGACACAGCTGGTAAATCATGAAGACACATCTCAGCGCTGGGCGCACACACAACACCTTTCAAGACAATGTATTTTTACCGCTGCGCTCGGGGACAGCCCCTCAGAACCCAGAGTTCATCAACTCCATGGACTCTTGGGACAGTGCACATGGTCCCAAGCTCACCTCCGGGGTCTTTCTCGTGACACCAGAGCAGCATGGACTGCGGTTCAAACAGAAGGCTCTTTCCAATCCCACTGTAAAGCTGAACCTGCATTAAGTTCAGGTCTGGAGATGCCAGCTCACACGTGGCATCTACATGCTGTGCTTGGAACTCCAAAGAGGGGACCCCCACCCACCCAGTATTTACGCTGGGTCTGGTATTTACACAGAAGGGCTTGTTGCTTGACAATTTAGATAAAAATGTTACTGCCTCTCTGCATGTGCTACAAACTCATGGTGTAAACCATTGGAGCAGCTAATGGAGTCTTCATACATCGTATCTTGTTAAAGAGGGCCCTCCGCTATCGGAATCACAGCTCAGCAGCGAGGTGCAGCCACACCTGGGAAGGCAGCTTAGCTGACCTGGGCCGGGCCACAACTCATCAGCTCTCACCAACTATCCTATGCCTCATTTTTTTTTTTTTTAGTGGAAAATATGAACTTCATTTTCAAATAGCAAGGTCCTATGTAAACTCACTTCCTGTTTATTCCCTAGTCCCCCAATGGTAGGACACAAACTAGACAGTTGCACAGAAAATTTGTATCTATCTATTCTGACCAATAAGCTACCACTATGAGTCCTCTGAACACCTTTACGCACTTGTCCATGTTTCTTAAAGTAACTGAGAAAAACGTCGTGCTAAGGGCATCTATGAGAAATTGATGTTGGGCCCTGAAAGACAGGAATCCGCTGCTGGTGTACTGCTAACAGACCCGGATAATGGGGTCATCTGTTCATTTTACTATCTAGTTCATCATCCACATGTGCACTTTTAATTGAAACTTAACCTTTGTATCCGATGTTCCAGCACAGAAAACATCTCTGGAGGTGGAGATAGTATGAGCGTTTCCCTGAGCAACTCTCTCAAAGAATTCTGCCTTTAATTTTCTGTTGAGTTAAATAAACAAACTGTGACACACTTGCCTTTTCATCTCCACTCCCCCATTTCGGCCCTTCTGGGCAGGTTCTGGGGTGACCAGGCAGAGCCTCTTCAAAACCCTAGTTCAGCCTAGAGTCACCTCCAAAGCGCTTTTTCATCTACTATTCCCCAGCTTAGCTGCCAATCACCACCAAACTCTCCCAAGGAGAGGGAGAGGGGAGTAAATGTTAAGTCTACCCAACTCATTTCATAGGTGACCTCTGAAAGATTTCAACGCAGAGCCCGGAAAAGACAAGGCGGCTTTATTAGCATGCTGAACCACGGCTGCAGCCCCCTCCCCTCCCTCTTTTATGAGCCCTTGTTATATAAAATGCCACAAAGGAAAACGGAAAAACAACACCTTTGCAGTTACAGACACAAGTTCCAATGGCCAGGCCAAATCCTGGCTGCTTACCCGATGTTATTTTTAGTCATGTAAAAGGGAAACATTTCTAAAAGGCCGGAGAACAAAAGTTTTCCTTGTTTTCTTTCTTTTTAAACACACACTCACACACACAAAAAGATGGAGGTCAGTTCGCAAGCAAGCCTCCTTCCCTGAGTTCAAATTTAAAGGCAAAGGCAGCCCGGAGTCGGAGAGCTCCTTCCCGAAGCTGCTGCAACCTTCAAACAGGATTTTCAAATGTTTCTTTCGGCTTATCTAAATTCCGGCATGACAGATAATAAATAGCGACTCATTTACGATCATCATAAAAATTTAAACAGCCTTGAAATAGTTGCTACAATACAGAAGAAATGATCAAACCCAAGCTCAGAAGAGTCATTCCAAATAGTAAAACTACTGCCGCGCAGAAACATAAAGAGACATTGTTCCAATAAAAGCTCCTAGGTGATTGGATTTTTTTTCTCTCTCTCTTTTAAATCTTCTACTCGGAGTCAACAACTTGCCGTTTTAGCCAGTGAAAAAAGGGCTTAGTAACCCTCTCAGCTATCACACTGGACCAGATCTGGTGGCGAATTTTTTTTTTTTTTTTTTAAAGAAAGTATCTGATTTGATTCCACACAGTGATTAAACAGCTTTGTGCTCTGCGGAAAAGGGTCTTCCGACCCCTCCCCCTCCAAAAATGGCATCAAAGCAATCAAAATGGTAATGCCGGGCCTGGGTCCCCTCCCCCCCGCCAACTCCACGACTTCGCCGGGGCCGCGCGCCGGGCCCCCCCTCCGGCGGGAATGGAAGCTTCCACTCCCGGACGGGGGCGCGCGGCCGGGTGCGGGGGGGCCGCGGCACCGACAGAAAGGGGTTAGCGCATTCGTCCCAAGCCTCCTGTCCAGCCCGGCGGCCCAGGCCAGGCGCCGGCCCGTGGCACTGCCATCTTCCTTTCAGCAAGCCCGGGCCCCCCCGTCACTCGCGCACGCCCCCTCCCATCACTTTTTAACTTTAAAGACTCGACACGAACGCCCGGCCTCCGAATTCTCCTTCGCCAGGGTCATCGACAGCCGCTCCAACCTCTTCCACTTCTCTCCCCTACGCCAGAAAATCCCTCGGGGAAGGGGGCGTCCGATGGGGCGGCCCGGGCTAGGGTGGGAGCGCGGGGACCGGCCCGGGCGGG
>NW_012114466.1:2641806-2642386 GCF_000951035.1 Colobus angolensis palliatus | reverse complement strand
AGTGTGAGTGTGTGCCGGGGGAGGGGGGAGGAACAAAGAGCCAAGTAAACACGGCGAGTCCGTGTCGAGCAAAGCTCATAAATATTCAAGTCGCGTCCTAATCTCCCCAACACACACACGCGCACGCCGAGCCCCGCTCAGGCTCCGGCCGCCACGCCGCCGCTCGCCAGCAGCGATCGCCAAAACTACTTACGCCCACCGGGCAGGTTCGCCCCGGGCGCGGGGCCCGAGGGGAGGCCGGAAAGGTGGCTGGTTCGCATTCCCCTCCCCTGGGCCGGCTCACGAAGGGGCCCCGTCCAGGCACCCTCCCAGTCATGCAGACCCTACATCGCTTAAGAGAAGACGCCAGGCTCGGGTCCCACGCGCCCTCGATCCCCCAAACCGTCCAGGACAGCGCAGGGGGCGGGCGAAGGGGAGCCCAGAAGCGGGTCTGCGCGTGTGCTCACTCCCTCGTCCCCCGCCCCGGGGCAAACTCCAGCCTGGAAGATCCCGAGACCGGGAAGAGAGGACGATGGGCTCGGGTCCCCCAACCCCCTGGCCCCGCAACACACTCACCGGCCCCGAGCCCGGCCCCCGGCCA
>NW_012114466.1:2639319-2640616 GCF_000951035.1 Colobus angolensis palliatus | reverse complement strand
CCTCTCTGTCCCCAGGTCCATCCCGGGGGACGCGGTGCCCTCACCCCCTGCGCCGTGTAACGCCGAGTTCAGGACACTTTCCGCTGGGAGGCTGCGAGTCTGTGTTTCCATTGCTCTTCTCTCTGGTTCTGGGCTCCCTCCTTTCCCCGCTCTGCCGCCTCCCTCTGCTATTTTATTTAAATTCTTCCACCCCTCCTGTCCATACCAGCGCCGAGACTTGGGAGATTACATTAGTCGCGTCGCAACATTCCCCCGCCGCCTGATGGCCTCCGTGTTGTTTAAACAGCAAGAAAATTGATCTCTTGGCTCTTCCTTTAATGATTTTTTTTTTTTACACTAACATTAAACTCTCAACAGATGTCACTGGACTTTTTAAGACTGTTGTTAAGAGTCGTAAACAGGCCCGGTCAATGCGACCTAAAACAATTGTAACTACAGCTGCGGAGATCGCGTTTCAGAACCCCCAGCCCCGCAGCCAGGAGGTTAATGTCCCAGAGTCACTGTCAACCACCTCGGGGCTGCCATCTTCATTCAGGTCGGAGTGCCGGGTGCCCAGCTGGCAGCAAACTGGCACGTTTCAAACACGCTGGGGAGAAAGGGTGCCATCATAAGTCAAAGTAAACTTTTAAGCTATTAAGTCGTTTTAACTTCAGATTCCTCTCCGGCAACACAAAAAATACCCAAGCAATCACCATCGACAAATGTCCCTTTCAACGTATGCCAACAGGTCACACATTTCTTTTGTTGGCAGAAGTTATTGGAATTCCCCCTTTTCTTTCTTTTTTTTTTTTTTTCAAGTGAGGACCCCAGTGTTGTTCTGCTCTCTGTTAGGGCATTTATCATAAACTATGTGCTTGGGACCCCCAAACTCAGATGGCCCCTCATCCCATAACCCAGCACCCCGCCTTCAGAGCACGACAGAGTGAGACTCAGGACATGAGTATGCAAAAACCAGGGGGTCAGGTAGATGATCCTTACCTTAACCCAAATTAGTTAACAGAAACTTGCGAACAGCGCTTTAAGACGCCACAGGAGGCTGGCCGGAGCGGTGGCTCACGCCTGTAATCCCAGTATTTTGGGAGGCTGAGGTGGGCAGATCACGAGGTCAGGAGTTCGAGACCAGCCTGGTCAACATGGTGACACCTCGTCTCTACTAAAAATACAAAAAATTAGCCAGGCATGGTGGCGCAAGCGTGTAATCCCAGCTACTCAGGAGGCTGAGGCAGGAGAATTGCTTGAACCCGGGAGGCGGAGGTTGCAGTGAGCCGAGATTGCACCACTGCACTCCAGCCTGGGC
>NW_012114466.1:2636471-2638209 GCF_000951035.1 Colobus angolensis palliatus | reverse complement strand
CAGGCGTAAGCCACCATGCTCAGTCAAAGAGGAAGTTCTCGTGAACCAGCCCAGGAGTCCGGCACTCACGTTGCAAGCGTGGATTTTCCTGAGCACATCCTGTGCGCCAGGCCTCCCTTTGCCCATGCCGTGCCCTCTGTCTGGGATGCCCTTTCTCAGAACTAAGGTTTTGAAAATCATTTGCATCCTCCAAGATGCACTCCGAGTGCCTTTTCTCGGAAAATTCCCCTATTTTCTATGCATAAGTTCTTTATCCTTCCTCCATCATCACAGCAATGATGGTGAGTGACAATGAAGAACTCCCTTAGCAGAGGAGGCATTCTGTCCTCTAATGAAGGCAATTGTTTTCTTCCCCATCGGAGCTGGAGCCAACTCTTGTGGGCAGAGTACGGTGTTTGTGTGTTAAATGATGTCCCAGAGTGCCTTGAGCTAAGTGGGTGCTTACTGGATGAATAAGTGAGTGAGGCAGTAAATGAATGAATGAATACTGAGAGATACATTCCATTTGCGGGGAAGGTGGACTGTTGGTAATGATCATAGAAATGAGCAGTGTCTGCAGCTAATCTCAACATCCACATTTCTGCTCACCTACATGGTGTCAAGTGGTTGGGGTGGAGGGGAGTGGGGCTTGAAGGTGTGGGTTTGAGACTTGAGTCCACCCTTAACAGCCTCATGACCTAGGGCAGGTTACTCAAACTCTCCTAGCCTTCCTTTCTTTGAATATAAGATTGGACTGTATCAAACTAACTACAGTTACTCCCAGATCAACTCGGCTCCTCCTGCCCCAGACGTTGGCCGCTTGCTCAGTGGAGAGCCTCGATCGCTGTCCATCTGTGGCTTGGCCTGGCTGAAGGTGAGGGCCAGCCTTCAGCCCGCCTCTGCAGCATGCCTGCAGTGGGGGAGTTTGTATCAGCTCCAGCACCCAGAGCCACTCCTGTGGACCCATGGAGGAGTGGGCTGCTCCCTGCTCTTCCAGCTTCTGAGTAAAGTGTCCTGGGGCACATATCTGGCCTTCAGTGGCCAAAGGCTCAACACAACTCAGAAATCCGGAGGGGGGTCATGCTTCATACAATGAACTTGGACCAGCTACAAACAGGATTCAGGAAGGAGCCAGCAAACAAATATCTCCCACTTCCTTGACTGGTTAGAATGCCCCAGGGCTCAGGGACCCCGACTGGCCTCCTGCAAAACAGCCCATACCACCGAGCAAATGGTGCTCTTTCACACATCCTCCTGTATATTTTAAAAAGCAGGCAGCCCAGGCTGGGCGCGGTGGCTCACGCCTGTAATCCCAGCACTTTGGGAGGCCGAGGTGGGCGGATCACAAGGTCAGGAGATTGAGACCATCCTGGCTAACACGGTGAAACCACATCTCTACTAAAAATACAAAAAATTAGCCGGGCCTGGTGGCGGGAGCCTGTCGTCCCAGTTGCTTGGGAGGCTGAGGCAGGAGAATGACGTGAACCCAGAAGGAGGAGCTTGCAGTGTGCTGAGATCACACCACTGCACTCCAGGCTGGCCGACAGAGCAAGACTCTGTCTCAGCAACAATAAAAAGCAGGCAACCAGATAACCCATCATCTTGGTGCTGCTATCCCTCTTTCCTGGCCTTGCTTCCCTTTCGCCCTCACTTTTGCTGTCCTGCCATTGCACCTCAAAACTTGTGTTTTCTGGCCAGGCATGGTGGCTCATGCCTGTAATCCCAGCACTCTGGGAGGCCGAGGCGGGCGGATCATGAG
>NW_012114466.1:2626751-2635682 GCF_000951035.1 Colobus angolensis palliatus | reverse complement strand
CGTCTGTAGTCCCAACTACTCTGGAGGTTAAGTCAGGGGAATCGCTTGAACCGGGAGACAGAGGTTGCAGTGAGCTGAGATCAAGCTATTGCACACCTGCCTGGGCAACAAGAGCAAAACTCCGTCAGAAAAAACAGAATTGGTCTTTAGGCTGGGAGTGGTGGCTCCCGCCTATAATCCCAGCACTCTGGGAAGCAGGTGGATCACTTGAGCCCAGGAGGTTCAGACCAGTTTGGGCAACATAAAGACATCCTGTCTCTACCAAAAAAAAAAAAAATTAGCTGGGTGTTATGGCACACACTTGAAGTCCCAGCTACTCAGGGGGCTGAAGTGGGAGGATCACCTGAGCCTGGGGAGGTCTAGGCTGCTGTGAGCCAGGGTCATACCACCGCACTCCAGCCTGGGTGATGGAATGAGCCCTTGTCAAAGAAAAAAAAAGAGAGAGAGAAAGAATAGGTTTTAAGTTTCTCTCCTGCATGAAAGAGTTATATAAAAGGCCGAGATGAATCTTGAAAAAGCAACACAGTAAGCCTTTATTTATTTATTTATTTATTTTTGAGACAGAGTCTCACTCTGTCGCCCAGGCTAGAGGGCAGTGGCGTGATCTTGGCTCACTGCAACCTCTGCCTCCCAGGTTCAAGCAATTCTCCTGCCTCAGCCTCCAAGTAGCTGGGATGCCACCACACCCAGCTTTGTATTTTTTGTAGACAAAGGATTTCACCATGTTGGCAGGGCTGGTCTCGAACTCCTGACCTCAGGTGATTCGTCTGCCTCGGCTTCCCAAAGTGCTGGGATTACAGGCATGAGCCACCGCACCCAACCACAGTAAGCATTTAATGTATACCTGTAATGTACCAGGCCTACCCCAGTTGGCAGGCGATAGACGTTCCACTGGATGTGTCCCGGGCCTTGGAGACCATGGTGTAGCAAAAGATCCAACAAAGACAGCAGAGACACAGCGGCCCTGTGTTAAACATAGAGTGAGAGAAAGGACTGACAGGCAAAGGAAGGGTTCATTCTGAGAGGGGTGGTCTGAGAGGGACTTATCAAGAAGTAACTTGAGCAGAGTCTTGAGAAGGTAGTAATACTGTTTGTTCTGAGTTTTACCATCCACAGAGTACTTTTCATACCTGTTGTCTCTCTGCCCTCCTTGAGTTCCAGGGGTAGGTCTGATATCCCCATTTTACAGGTTAAAGGACTCAGGTTCAGGGCATTAGGTTACTTACAAGCTCTGTTGCCTGGAATTGGACCCACAGACTCAGGCAGCAGAGACCTGGATAGATGTGTAGCCTCTTCCCCGTCAGGGCTGGGAGAGCTGGGCCAGTGGCTGAGGATGGATTTGCTTCCAGAGAGGAGCAGGCATAAGTCATGGGCCTGGGGTAGGCTGCAGGAGGGATCTCAGGGGGCCTGCAATGGTCACTGGAGGGGAAAAACAGGACAGAAAAGATGGCAGGACCAGACCCCAAGGGCCTACATCACCATGCTTGGGTTTTATGTGGACAGGGAGACCTGCCCAAGGTTTCTGCACAGGGGTGTAAGACACGACCAGGTCTCTGCTCAGAGATGACCTGGTGGTAATGTGAAGGATATGGTGGAAACTGGACGTGGGGGCCAGTCAGGAGATGCGGGCCATCATCAGTGAGAGAGGCACCTTTCTCGAGACTGGGGAGGAGGAGACAAGGAGGAGGCCAGTGCAGATTTCTGGAGCCACCAAGGCCCCAGCACAGAGGAAGTGGAGGTTGGGGGTCGGGAGGGGGTTTGAACCTGTGGCACGTGGTTCACCAACATGAGCAACTTCTCTGTTGGGGACACAAGTTTACCTTTAGTGTTATTGCTGCAGGGGCCACTTACCAAGAGCCTTCCCTCTCCCCTCTGTAGGAGGCATTCTTCATGCCTTTTGATCCTGTGGAGGTAGGTATATTTATCCCCACTTTACAGATGAGAAAACTGAGGCTCAAAGTGGCTCAGTAACTTTCCCAAGCTGCACAGCTATAAATGGGGTACACACCCATATCAGGGTCATAGGACAGCCCCGTCTAGGCCTCTTGTCTGGGTAATATTGAATAGTGCCCCTTTCACTATTTTTTTTTTTTTTGAGATGGAGTTTCATTCTTGTTGCCCGGGCTGGAGTGCCATGGCATGGTCTCGGCTCGCTGCAACCTCCGCTTCCCAGGTTCAAGCAGTTCTCCTGCTTCAGCCTCCCAAGTGGCTAGGATTACAGGCACCTGCCACCACGCCCAGCTAATTTTTATATTTTTAGTAAAGATGGGGTTTCATCATGTTGGCCAGGCTGGTCTCGAACTCCTGAGCTCAGGTGATCCACCTGCCTTGGCCTGCCAAAATGCTGGGATTAAAGGTGTGAGCCACCATGCCTGGCCCCACTTACACTCTTTTTTTTTTTTTTTTGAGGCGGAGTCTCGCTCTGTCGCCCGGACTGGAGTGCAGTGGCGGGATCTCAGCTCACTGCAAGCTCCACCTCCCGGGTTTACGCCATTCTCCCGCCTCAGCCTCTGGAGTAGCTGGGACTACAGGCGCCCGCCACCTCGCCCTGCTCGTTTTTGTATTTTTAGTAGAGACGGGGTTTCACCGTGTTAGCCAGGATGGTCTCGATCTCCTGACCTCGTGATCCGCCCGTCTCGGCCTCCCAAAGTGCTGGGATTACAGGCTTGAGCCACCGCGCCCGGCCACTTACACTCTTAAATGGGTTCCAGCTTGGATGAAGTCTATGGTCAGCCCGCCGTAGGGCATGGAGGAAGGATTCCCCTCCAATCTGCCTGACTCCAGAGCCTACTCTCTTCCCAATTCTTCACTTTGTCTTACACGGGCACTATGCCCTTGGTCTACGACAGTAGCCAAGGTCAGGAGTGGCACCGTCTGGAGCCTGGGATCCCGGTGCAGAGGGCTCAGGTCTCAGAAGGGTCAAGCTACAGAGCCGACTGTAGCCTCACAGACTGTCACTGTGCTTCCTGCAAAGCAGGTGACCAGGCCTTGTTCAGCCACGGTAGAGTTGGGACATATCTACCAGATACCAACAGGCTCTGACCTACAGCCTAGCAGCCCCATACATCTCCTTTGATGTTCCTCAGTACCTCCAGTCAACATGCCCCAGTCTGAGCTCAGCACCCTGGCCCAGCGCTCTCCATCTCCCAGGCAGCTGCACCGGGAGCCATCCTCTCCTCTCTCACACCCCATAGCACTACAGCCCTGGTGTTCCTGTGGTATGATAGGAAATGGATCTGGTCTTTGTCCCCAAGCTCCTAAAACTCTTATTGCTTAGGGATAGGACTGTCTTTTGTTCTTCATAAGGAGCCCCTTGAGGTCACACCTGAGTTTATGCTAATGAAGGGACTGAGGGTGGGCCCAGTCACCGGGCGGGAGAGCTGTGGTCCTGCTAAACCCTGGCTGTCTTCTGCTAAGCTGCCTGGAGGCGGAGTGAATGCCTAAGGGCTGGGTAGCACCCCCTTAGCACAGCAGGAAGGCACAGTGGAGGCTCTGAGGATGCTGGGCCCAGCCTGAGGCTCCTGAACACTTGAGAGGGAGAGGACAAGGAAGGAAGCCGGTGTGGCCAGTGCTGGTCAGCATGTGTGCCCGGCCCAGGCTGGGAGGCTGTTTCACATCATGACTCACTAAATCTCCGTGCCTCCTCCCACCCAAGAGGCAGCTGTAATTACAATCTCCCATGGAGGCATTGACCTCAGGCCCCCCTGCATATACCAAAATCCATGGATGCTCGAGTCCCTGATATCAAATGATGTAGTATTTGCATATAACCTACGCACATCCTCCCATGTACTTCAAATCATCTCTAGATTACTTATGATCCCTGACACAATGTTAATGCTATCAAATAGCTGTTATAACTGTATTTTTATTGGTATTATTTTTAATTGTTTTTAATTTTTTTTTTTGTCCGAGAGATTTTCCATCCAGGCTTGGTTGAATCTATGGATGCAGAAGCTGCAGATATGGAGGATCCATGGTACTCACTTTAGCTAAAGGACTTTTTTGTATTTTTAGTAGAGATGGGATTTCCCATGTTGGCCAAGCTGGTGTCAAACTCCTGACCTCAGGTGATCCACCTGCCTTGGCCTCCCAAAGTGCTGGGATTACAGGCATGAGCCACCACTAAAGGACTTTTTTAAAGCCCAGAGAGACATACACCTCTAGTCCCAGCTACTCAGGAGGCTGAAGCAGGAGTTTGAGGCTGCAGTGAGCTATGATCCCACCACTGCACTCCAACCTAGGGGACAGAGTGAGACAACACTGTCTCAATAATAAATAAATAAATAAAAGGCCCAGAGAAGATAATAATTTGTCCCAAGTCTTTGTACTCAGACAGGCTCCTGTCTAAATCCTGACTATGGGCTAGAGTCAGGATTTACACTGGAGCCTGAGTACAAGGTCTGTGACTTTCCTCCTATTAGCCCTGGCCACCTCCCTTTCTAGGTGTGATCCATCCTGCTGTTATTACAAGTTCAGAGCCAAAAGGCCTTTTGGAAAGTTGTTTTTCTTTTTTTCTTTTTTTGAGACAGGGTCTGGCTCTGTCACTCAGGCCGGAGTGCAGTAGTGCAATCTTGGCTCACTGCAACCTCTGCCTCCCAGGCACAAGCGATCCTCCCAGCTCAGCCTGCCTAGTAGCTGGGACTACAGGTGCACACCATCACACCTGGCTAATTTTTAATTTTTTTTGTAGAGATGGCAGTCTCACTATATTGACCAAGCTGCTCTCGAATTCCTAACCTCAACAGTCCTCTCACCTGGGCCTCCCAAAGTGCTGGGATTACTGGCATGAGTCAGACCTGGAAGGTTGTTAATCTATTCCCACATACGTTTTCTTATTTCCGCAGCAAACAACAGTACAATTTTCAAAGGCAGAATTCAAAACCCAGCTTCATTTCTGACTTCAAGCCTCCAGAGTTGTGAGAGAATACATTTCTGTTGTTTAAAGTTGCCCAACTTATGGCACTTTGTTACAGCGGCCCTGGGAAACGAATATGCTCCTTTTCTTCTTCTTCCTCGGCCAAGCCTCATCTTTTTGGTTTTTGAGATGGAGTTTCACTCTTGTCACCCAGGCTGGGGTGCAACGGGTACGATCTCAGCTCACTGCAACCTCCGCCTCCTGGGTTCAAGCAATTCTCCTGCCTTAGCCTCCCAAGTAGTTGAGATTACAGGCGTCCATCACCACACCCAGCTAATTTTGTATTTTTAGTAGAGAAAAGGGTTCACTATATTGGTCAGACTGGTCTTGAACTCCTGACCTCAGGTGATCCACCCGCCTCAGCCTCCCAAAGTGCTGGGATTACAGGTGTGAGCCACCACGCCCGGCCAAGCCTCATCTTATTTCTGGACTCCATCTCCTTTTCCAAGCCACGGTGATCAAAGTCCTGAGTCTCCTTACTTGAGGGACGGTGGAAGCAGCACCAGATTCTTCTATTTAATTAGCATTTCCCTACCGCCTCCCACAGACCCAAGACTTCATAAGTGCTCACCCTCCACTCCGGCAGGTTGGGTCTAACGTCTCTCTTTGGTCTTGGCGATGGGAGACGCAGTCTTCCATCTTGGGGCTCATTGTTCTCAGATCCTGTTAGTTTTCCTTCCATGGCCTGTGTTTGCAGGCACAGTCAAGTTTAATTATTTATTTACATAATCAGCACCTACTTTTTCTCAAGAGTTCATTGAAACCTTTCAAGCACTTTGGAAACAATCCTTTTATTCTCGTTTTGGTTGGCTGGATACCAAAGCAGCAGAACACAACAGATCAGGTGACTGGTTCCAGTTTCACCGGCCCCCACCTCCCTGCTTCACATAGGGCGTGCAGATTCCGGGTGAAGGAGCATTTGTTAGGCACCCACCACATGTCAGGCACCACCGTGGTCCTTTGAAGTTATCACCATCGGCAGCAGCGGCAGGGCCAGGCTGATGTTTGTAGAATTCAACTCCAGGCATGGTGCTGAGGGTTTTTCATGTTCCCTCATCTTAATCCTTCACAAAACCCATCAAAGTAGGTATTATAATTGAACCCCACTGTATAGGTGAGAAAATTGAGGCCAATATACACGGGGTGACTTATCTAAGAGAGCACAACTGGTAAGCAGTTGTTTCTGACGTTGAGTCTAACTCAGGACCAAGCCTGCTGTGCCATCTTTTACATGGAAGCTGTGCTGGGCTCACAAAAGACGCCTAACAAACACTGACCAAGGGGCTGCCCACTGTGGCCTGTGGACATTACAGATGAGGAGACTGGAGGCTGGGCTTGTAGCTCTGCTTTATCACCCTCTAGGGAGGACCATAAGTAAGAAAATCTTTCAACTGCCATGTGGCAGTCATTGGCGAGTTATGAGTTATTAATAACACATAATTTTTCAAATGAAGATCATTATTATAATGAAAGGTGCCATGAAGAAGTGCTAATTGCAATAATTACTAATTTATTAGGGAGTTAGAAAATGACTCAAGGTTTGTAAATTAGGAAGGAACGTATTAGACAAGTATGTGAGAAAATGTGAAGTTAAAGATTCAGGATGTCTGTCTGAGAGCAGTCAGAGAAGAATTTGAAAACAATTGCTTCCCCAAGCATACCCTCCTGGGACAGCTGCTGAAATCTCAGAGTCCCTGAAAATGCGAAAAAATAAAAAATAAAAATAAAAAAATAACCCAAGGTAGCTTGACCCTAGGATCAATCTCTCCAGGCTAAAATGGTAGCAATTTAGACACCAAGCTTGCAACACAAGCTAAACCCAAGGACAGACCAGAGGGCCGTTGTCCATCCCCATTGCTGCCTGCTACCCCAGTGCCCAGAATGGTGTCTCCCAGAGTGCGTGCTTATATTAATAGATGCTGTCATGATTGTTGTTTTTGCTAGTGGTATCATTGTAAATGAACATCAAGCCTGAGGCATTTCCTCCAGCCAACCACTGGCTCCGCTCCTCACTCCCCTTAGGTTAAGGCCGATGGAGGCTTTGGTTTGTGTGCACTTGCACACCGTGTGTGTGTGTGTGCGTGTGTGTGTGTGTGTGTATGTGTATGCCTCTGCATGAAATACAGATTCAACCCAGTGCTAAATAAACCAGCTAACAATTGGAAAGCCACATACACTGGTGATTCGTTATGAAATATCCAGTTTGAAACCATGCACTACAAACAATCCAAGTTTGCAAAATCGGACAGATGCTTTCTCATCTGTGAATGTGAAGGTTATGGCCTCTGCCCATTCCGCCTCACAAAGATTTCAGGAGGGACCTGGAACCAGAGATGGGAAACAATGTCAAGCAGGTGCAGTGCTAACAGCTCCTCATCTCTGTACTGTTAATCCAGCTTCTCCATTAACCTCAGTCAGGTCCACTGAGTCCCAAGGGCTGCAGGATTGACCATGACCAGTTCCAGAAGCAGCAAACCTGGGTGTATGTTGGAAGCAGCCCAGCCCTGGATCCTAGATATCCTTACACATAGGAAAAGCATATGATGCACATGAGAACAAGTCTCAAAGAACCTCCTTCCATTATCCTGAACTGTGTCTCTGCTTATACCTCTGGCCTACCAGCCCATGCCTCTAGATCTGCTTTACACCTGCCCAGAGGTTACTGTGCAGCCAGGAAGAGCCACAGTGGCTACCAGCTCTCTATTTTTTTGTTAAGGGAATATACATGTGAGATGAAGTCAAGATCTTAAATTTCATCAGGGTATGTCTGGGTGAAAATAACAGCTGGATAATGTAAATGACGAGTTGATGGGTGCAGCAAACCAACATGGCACATGTATACCTATATAACAAACCTTCATGTTGTGCACATGTACCCTAGAACTTAAAGTATAGTAAAAAAAATGTTTAAAAGTTAAATCATCCCATGTTTTCATAACCAGACTCTTTTTTTTCTAGATGGAGTCTCATTCTGTCACCCAGGCTGGAATGCAGTGGTGCAATCTCGGCTCACTGTTACCCCCACCTCCCGGATTCAAGTGATTCTCCTGTCTCAGCCTCATGAGTAGCTGGGATTACAAGCATGCACCACCATGCCCAGCTAATTTTTGTATTTTTGGTAGAGACGGGGGTTTTGCCATGTTGGCCAGGCTGGTCTTGAACTCCTGACCTCAAGTAATCTGCCCACTTTGGCCTTCCAAAGTGCTGGGATTACAGGCGTGAGCCACTGTGCCCAGCCAGAAGAAATTTTTATTGCATAAAATGAGAAAGGTGTTCTGAAGACAACACTAGGGCAGGGTTGAAAGTCACTCCATAAGAGATGACCCATGGCATTAATTGCCCATCTCAGCAGAAGCCAGGAATAGGGATGGGTCATACCTGCAGAGACTGCCAGTTTGGACCAAAGGGGACAGAGATGGGATGAAATAAAGTAACATTTTTGGACTTCTGGGGCTCTACGGGACAGGACAATAGAATGATGTGGTGGTGAACATACTTTATCTTTCAAGAAAAGGGGAAGAATGACTCCAAAGGCAACTTACAGATCAGGGGCTGCCACTCCCACCATGGACCCAGGGAGCAAGGCTGTTTCCTCTTCATTTCCAGAAGACGCAGCTTCCACCCCTGGCTTGCAGTAGACCAGGCAGCACCTGCCTTGTGCCGGAGGGATAGAGCCACCACACAGAGCCCCCAGAGTGGGGCTGCCACAGAGACACACCTGAGCAGGGTCACCACCCAGGGCTATGGGGTGGGGAAGGGACAACTGCCCCTGTGGGCCCAGAAGTCCCAAAGAATTGTCCAGCCAAAGAATTATTTTTGAGCCTAAAATCCAAAGGACTTTGCCTTGCGAGGTCTTGTACTTTCCTGGGAGCCATCCGCCCTTTCTTCCTGGTTTTCTCTTTTAGAATGAGAACGTGGGCCGGGCGCGGTGCCTCACGCCTGTAATCCCAGCACTTTGGGAGGCCGAGACGGGCGGATCACGAGGTCAGGAGATCGAGACCATCCTGGCTAAC
>NW_012114466.1:2619939-2625536 GCF_000951035.1 Colobus angolensis palliatus | reverse complement strand
GGGCAAGGTGGGTCACACCTGTAATCTCAGCACTTTGGGAGGCCGAGGCAGGTGGATTGCTTAAGCCCAGGAGTTTGAGGCCAGCCTGGGCAACAAGAGCAAAACTCCATCTCAAAAAAAAAAAAAAAAAAGAGAGGAGGAAGAGGTGGAAGGGGGAGGGGGAAGGGGAAGGCAAAGAGGAAGGGGAAGAGGAGCTAGGTGCGGTGGCTCACACCTGTAATTCCAGCATGTGGGAGGCCGAGGCAAGTGGATCACTTGAGGTCAGGAGTTCGAGACCAGCTTGGCCAACGTGGTGAAATCCATCTCTACTAAAAATACAAAAATTAGCTGGTGTGGTGGTGCGTGCCTGTAATCCAGCTACTTAGGAGACTGAGGCAGAAGAATCACTTGAACTCAAGGAGGCAGAGGTTGCAGTAAGCTGAGATCACACCACTGTACTCTAGCCTGGGCAACAGAGCAAAACTCCATCTCAATAAATTAAAAAGAGAGAGAGAAAAGAGAAAGACCCAGTCTGCGGTCTCTCTGGGCACTCCCAGAGGAAAGGCCGTGTGAGTGGCCCCAGTGAGACGGAACTGTCTGTAAGCCAGAAAGGCCTCACTGGAAGCCAATCCTGATGACCCCTTGATCTTGAGCTTCCACCTTCCAAATGAACTTCTGTTGTTTAAGCCACAAAGCCTGCAGTATTTTGTTATGGCAGCCCTAGCAGATGAATACATCTCATTTTTGGATGAGGAAACTGAGGCACAGAGAGATTGGGTAACTCATTCCCAGGTACTCAGTAGCATATGGAACCAGCCTTCAGCTCCAGGCAGCCCGGCTCCAGAGCTCCTGCCTGCTCATATCACTAGAGAATAAGAGAAAACAGCCAAGTGGAAAGATCCTAGGCCTTCATGGTACTCCGCACCCCCACCCTTCTGCCCCCTTGGAACTGTGTTCCCAGTTCTGGCTCTAACTGTTTGTGGGTGTGGACTAAGGTGTCCTCAGTATACAGTAGGCATTCAAAGTGTGCTGGTCCATGGTTGACTTAGTGCGGAACCCTACTGAGATAAGTAGAGAAGAGGGAGACTGGACTGTCTCTCCTGCCACCTGGAGCTGTGGTCTCTCTGTAACTGTCTTGACACCAGCATTCTGTCAATGCTTGCTAGACTAATCATTCCCAGAGTAATGAGCTCTGCTCTCCTCTGGGCCCAGCCACAGTTGGTTTTGTTCCCTCAACCTCGTGCCATCATCATCTGGGTCTGTTGTCTGGCTGTCTCACCCAGGAAAGCTCCCTGGGGTTAAGGACAGTGTCCTATCCACACCTGTGTTCCACGGAGCTCAGCCCAAGACCCTGCTGTGGGCCACCCTCTAACCCCTGTTGGACTGGCCTGAGTGAAGAGGGGGCCGGGGAGGAGTCCTAGGTGTGGGAACATTTGCAGTGCTGAGTGTGGAAGTGACATATGACTTTTAGAGTCTGAGGGATAAAAATATCTCTGAGAAGAACATGAGGCAGATAGAATACAGTTTATCTTCCCTTGTCCAGGTGACCAAGGGTGATCGAACTGAACTATGTAACTTGACCACTCAGGAGCATGAGCCAGATTTAAGTGGAACCACCTGCCCTGTGCCCCAGGTCCCCAGCCACACCCTACACCCACTCTGGACCTCTGCTTAATGGATCTTCCAGGGCTTGTTTGTAAATTACTTTGTGGGTGTGGACTAAGCTGTCCTCGGTATACAGGAGGCATTCAATATGTGCTGGTCCATGGTTGACTTAGTGAGGAACCCTACTGAGATAAGTAGAGAACAGGGAGACTGGACTCCACCTCAGGTGCAAGTCACTTGCCTTCATCACCCCCACCTGGTTCTCTGAGTCCCTGACCCTGACAAAGCTTCCCACATTTAAGCCAAAGAAAGCCATCCAGTGTGTCCAGAGCAGCAGCAGGGACTCCTCTCAGTGTCCTGCCCCCTGCTTTCTTTCTCTCTCTCTCTCTGTCTCTACACACACACACACACACACCCTGACTCAAGTGGAGACAGACCCTCCAATGTAATCCAATTAAACTCTCAAAGTTAGAAGCGATAGTCAGTCATCTTGCTCATTCTCTCAGTTTATAGATGAAGAAAGATTGGCTCAGAGAACATCAATTACATCTCAAGTCAGAGGCAGGAGGGAGATTTTAACCTCAACCCCCCTCTCCTTTCCTGAGACAAAGACAGCACCCAAGAGGCAAGCATGCCACCCTGCTTCTCCCGCTCCCAAGGCAGACATGAATAATCAATCATAGCTCTCTTCCTGGCTGAGCCTGAACATGGTCCACAAATCTTTATTGACACAGCTTTCCAGGCAGCCACTACCAACTGGTCAACCTGAATTGGACCCCCCACCTTCCTAGCTGTCCTTCGAGCATGTACTGCCCCTGGGGTCCCTGAGTGTCTGCAATGCCAGCCATAGCCAGAGAGCCCTTGGGCTCAGCACAACATTGGAGACTTCAGGAGGGAAACCACCTGGAGGATCCTCTGCCATAGATGAGAGGACAGTTCTGGGACTCCATCTCCTCTCTTTGAAGGTTTTTTTTTCTAGAGAGCAGTGGCTCTCACACTGTTTGACCTGGACCCACAGTAAGAAACAAATTGTACATAGAAGCCCAGGACCCACACCTTGTATGTTCATACTTGCAACTGAATTTCTTTTTTTTTTTTTTTTTTTTGAGATGGAGTCTTGCTTTGTTGCCCAGGCTGGAGTGCAGTGGTGCGATGTCCACTCACTGCAAGCTCTGCGTCCTGGGTTCATGCCATTCTCCTGCCTCAGCCTCCCGAGAAGCTGGAACTACAGGTGCCCACCACCGCACTGGGCTATTTTTTTTGTATTTTTATTTTTTTAGTAGAGACAGGGTTTCACCATGTTCCCCAGGATGGTCTCGATCTCCTGACCTAGTGATCCACCCGCCTTGACCTCCCAAAGTTCTGGGATTACAGGCGTGAGTCACCACGCCTGGCCAACTGAATGAATTTCATGGAAAAAATATCTATGCATTGTGATAGTTTCTATTCTCTTTTATACATTGATCTGAACCACCAAACGGATTTCATGCCACACACATGAAATCAATTTTTTCACTCCACGTGAAATCAGTGATGTGAAAAACCACAGCCAGCTCTAAATGGTCGCTCAGGTCTCTAGTGTCTATATTCCTGGACTTCCTTTTCCATAAAACTCTCCCATTTCCTTCCCTGATAAAACAAGGGATGGTGCGGAAGTAACCAACGTAACCAGGGAGTAGCTGACTGCCGTGGTGCCTCCGCCCAACAAAGTCAGTAAAGCCCAGGGAGCATTAACACTGGGTAAACCTGCGGCACCAGCTGGTGAAGGGACTCAACCATTCCCCAGAAGACACTATTCACGAGACCAGGGCAGGGCATGGCCATTTAGACTTTGAAAATGTCCCAAGTAATTTGCACCTTCAACTTACAATTGAGAATCACTGATCTCATCCAGCTTCTTCTTTTTTTTTTTTTTTGAGATGGAGTCTTGCTCTGTTGCCCAGGCTGGAGTGCAGTGGTGCAATCTCAGCTCACTGCAACCTCTGCCTCCAAGCAATTGTCCTGCCTCAGCTTCCCGAGTAGCTGGGATTACAGGCACGCACCACCACACCCAGCTAATTTTTGTATTATTAGTAGAGATGAAGTTTCACCATGTTGGCCAGGCTGGTCTTGAACTCCTGGCCTCAGGTGACCCGCCTGCCTCGGCCTCCCAAAGTGCTGGGATTACAGATGTAAGCCACCATGCCTGGCCTCATCCAGCTTCTTAATTTCACAATGGGTAAACTGAGGCACAGAGGAACAACCATTGGTCAATGATCTTAGGGATCCAGGGGCTAAGCTGGGACTACTCAAAGTCACAGTGTCAGAGACTTGAAGCTCTTGGGAACTTCCCTTGTTTTATACCTGAGAGACTGACGCCCAGGGAGGGGAGGTGAGCACCTGGTAAGACACAGTCCACAGAAGGAGATTGGAATGTGGCACCTGCAGTGGGTGGAATGGTGGCTCCCCCAAAGGATGTGTCCACATCCGAACTCCTGGAATCTGTGAATGTGAACTTAGGTAGAAAGCGTACCTTGACTTCAGACTTCTGGCCTCTAGAACTGTGTGAGAACATGTTTCTGCTGTTTTAAACCACCAAGTTTGTGGTCCCTTATCAACAGCAGCCCCAGAAAGCTAGTACACACCCAAAACAAAAGTTCAGATAGTCATGGAATTCGGGTGTTCTAATGGATTCAGGTATTCTACTGGAATTCAGGTATTCTAATGGAATTCAGGTGTTCTAATGGAGTCAGGTATTCTAATGGAGTTAGGTGTTCTTAATGCAGTCAGATATTCTAATGGAGTCAGGTGTTCTAATGAGTCAGCTATTCTAATGATTCAGGTATTCTACTGGAATTCAGGTATTCTAATGAAGTCAGGCATTCTAATGGAATTCAGGTGTTCTAATGGAGTCAGGTATTCTAATGGAGTTAGGTGTTATTAATGGAGTCAGATATTCTAATGGAGTCAGCTATTCTAATGGAGTCAGATATTCTAATGGAATTCAGGTGTTCTAATGGATGCAGGCATTCTACTGGAATTCAGGTGTTCTAACGGATTCAGGTATTCTGATGGAGTTAGGTGTTATTAATGGAGTCAGATAGGCTAATGGAGTCAGGTGTTCTAATGGAGTCAGATATTCTAATGGAGTCAGATATTCTGATGGAATTCAAGTGTTCTAATGGATGCAGGCATTCTAATGGAATTCAGGTGTTCTAATGGACGCAGGCATTCTAATGGAATTCAGCTGTTCTAATGGATGCAGGTATTCTAATGGAGTTAGGTGTTATTAATGGAGTCAGATATTCTAATGGAGTCAGGTGTTCTAATGGAGTCAGATATTCTAATGGAATTCAAGTGTTCTAATGGATGCAGTCGTTCTAATGGATTGCAGGCATTCTAATGGGATTCAGGTGTTCTAATGGATGCAGGCATTCTAATGGAATTCAGGTGTTCTAATGGAGGCAGGCATTCTAATGGAATTCAGGTGTTCTAATGGAGTCAGTTATTCTAATGGAGTTAGGTGTTATGAATGGAGTCAGATATTCTAATGGAGTTAGGTGTTCTAATGGAGTCAGATATTCTAATGGAATTCAGGTGTTCTAATGGATGCAGGCATTCTAATGGAATTCAGGTGTTCTAATGGTTCAGGTATTCTAATGGAGTTAGGTGTTATGAATGGAGTCAGATATTCTAATGGAGTTAGGTGTTCTAATGGAGTCAGATATTCTAATGGAATTCAAGTGTTCTAATGGATGCAGGCATTCTAATGGAATTCAGGTGTTCTAATGGAGGCAGGCATTCTACTGGAATTCAGGTGTTCTAATGGGTCAGGTATTCTAATGGAGTTAGGTGTTATTAATGGAGTCAGATATTCTAATAGAGTCAGGTGTTCTAATGGAGTCGGATATTCTAATGGAATTCAAGTGTTCTAATGGATGCAGGCATTCTAATGGAATTCAGGTGTTCTAATGGATTCAGACATTTTAATGGAATTCAGGTGTTCTAACGGCTGCAGGCATTCTAATGGAATT
>NW_012114466.1:2606304-2619344 GCF_000951035.1 Colobus angolensis palliatus | reverse complement strand
ATGGTCTCGATCTCCTGACCTCGTGATCCGCCCGTCTCGGCCTCCCAAAGTGCTGGGATTACAGGCTTGAGCCACCGCGCCCGGCGGATTCAGGTATTCTAAGGGATTCAGGTCGTCTAATATAATTCAGGTATGGAACTCAGGTATTCTAATGGGATTCAGGTGTTCTAATGGATTGAGGCATTTTAATGGTTCAGGTATTTCAACAGAATTCAGGTATTCTAATAGAATTCAGGTATCATAATTTGGACTCTGTCATGGGCCAGGTGCTGGACTAAGGATTAACCCTAAGGATATCTCTGATGATGACACCAACAAGGCCCAGCAGGTACAACTGTTACCCTGACAGTACACAAGTGTTAACTTGCTGAAGGCCAAAAGCTAGCACTATACAGCCAGTACTGGAAGCCCGCACGTCCTGTCTACTCCTTCCTTTTCAGGTCTTTCTGACAGGCTGCAGGTGGGGCAGGTCTGTTTCAGGAGGATGGGGGCTTATGGTCCTAGGTTCCCACCACGTGGGCAAATATTGCTAAACCTGACATTAGCAACAAACTCCAAGACTCATGATCAAAATTTGAGGAGTAGCCCTGAAGTGCAAAATAGAACTTTTTTTTTTTAAGACAGGGTCTCACTCTCTAGCTCAGGCTGGAGTACAGTGGTGTGATCTTGGCTCACAGCAGCCTCCATCTCCCTGGCTCAAGTGAACCTACGACCTCAGCCTCCCAAGTAGCTGGGATGACAGGCACGTGTCACCACACCCGGCCAATTTTTTTACTATTATTTTTTGCAGAGATGGGGTTTTGCCACGTGGTCTAGGCTGGTCTTGAACCCCTGGGCACAACCAATCCTCCCACCTTGGCTTCCCAAAGTGCTGGGATTATAGGTGTGAGCCATTGTGCCTGGCCAACAGAACATTTTAAAAGGAGAATCATATACAGAGTTGTTGGGTTTTTTTTTCCTTTACTCAAGATGAATGGGAAGGGATATATTCTCTGCGCTATATTCAGTAGAGAGGAAAGAATTTTTGTTTATTAAAAGAAATGAGAGCAAAGATGTTTGGCAGTTCTTAAGTTATTTAAAGCCCTAGCTTCAGCTTAATATTCCCTGTATGGTATTAGGATATGCGATACATAGTCAGAAAGGAGAGAAACCACAATGTGGAAGGCAGTCGGCTTTTCACTTAACCACGAGAAGCAGCTGCTGTTGAGGAGTTTATAAGCCAGATGAGGTGTTGATGGGTTTCCCAGGAGAGACACATCGTGAAGATCTCTGAAAGAAGACCTGGGATAGAAGAATCACAAGACCAACCTCGAGGATGAAGGGCTGTCAGGGGAGGCCAGATCTGAAGGTGTTTTCACCCCTCAGTGATCACAGGGAAGGAGCCCTCAGACCCACAGGCAGCTTCTGCTACGAGGTGACTGAGCCTGGTCACACCTCACCCTTGGGTGGCACTTTTATGTTTTAAGAAGTATGCATACTTTAAGACTGGGCAAGGTGGGTCACACCTGTAATCTCAGCACTTTGGGAGGCCGAGGCAGGTGGATTGCTTAAGCCCAGGAGTTTGAGGCCAGCCTGGGCAACATAGTGAGACCCCATCTGTTACAATTTAAAAAACTGTATTAAAAAAAGAAGTACTTTAACATCTTTCTTGTTTAGCTCACAAAAAAAGTCCTATGAGGAGATGAGAAGTGTTATTATTGATATTTTACTGGAAAACCCCCACTGAGGTACACATTAAGTGTGATTTACCCAAAATCTTATTCTAAATGTGTGATGGAGGAGGTATTGTGTGAATTCCAGCCCCAAGAGTGCTCAAGAGCAGCAAATCTGTCACTAACAGTCAGCTGAATGTCTAGCTGTTCTCTAGGCGTTCAAACTTTAAATCTCACCAAAGCAGATTCCCTGCAGACAAAACATCACACAGAAATAAGGTTTTCTTAACCTATCGCCGTGCTTCTCCCAGCCCCACTGAGGCAGATATACCCTACACATCTGACAGGTCAGACTGCTCACAGCTTTCATTTTTATTCCTGCCATGCCCTGACTTTGAGACTCAGTTTCCCCATCTGGAAATAGAAGGGATGATGGGATGATCTTAAGGATCCTGAAAAGTCTTCCCAGCTCTAGAACTCCAGACTGAGCAGGTCTGCCCTGGGAACCTTGGCTCCACCAGTGGATGACAAGGGCAACAAGGTCCTGCATTCAAAGACTTTACATGGAAAGGGCGCACGCTCTAATGCCTCATGTAGTCCTTCATAAGCGAAGACAACATCACTCACTCACTGACCCTCTCCCTTGACCTCTGTCTTCTTTCATTCCCCCTATTTCCTTTTGTTTGAGATGGGATCTCTATCTCTTGCCCAGGTTGGAGTGCAATGGCGCCGTCATGGCTCACTGCAGCCTCAACCTGTCTGGCTCAACTGATCCTCCCACCTCAGCCTCCCAAGTAGGTGGGACTACAGATACATAATACCATGTCCGACTAGTTTTTAAATTTTTTTTTTTTTCAGAGACAGGGTTTCACCATGTTGCCCAGGCCAGTCTTGAACTCCTGGGCTCAAGCGATCATCCCGACTCAGCCTACCAAAGTGCTGGGATTACAGGTGTGAGCCACACACCCAGCCCTTCCCCCCATGTTAGTGGTTATGCTATATTTGTTTTATTAAATATAGCATGTATTTAATAAGTATACCAATATTTTAATATTTTAATAATAATAAATATAGTTTTAATAAACATTTACTCCTTTTTACAATTTGGCAGGGTATAATTCCAAATACATGCATGAAAGCAGGAAGAAAGGGAGGGAGGCAGAAACAGGGAGAAAATGAGAAAGGAGGGAGGCAGGATGTGCGCGAGGTACCAGACACCCTTTGATAGCCCGGACGCTGTCGGCCTGCAGCATGCACATCGGGCGGTGACTTTGCCAACAGTGATGGGGTTTCGCCATGTGGTCCAGGCTGGTCCATCCAAGGCCCTGGGCCAGGGGTTTTGATTCTTCTCCCTACAGCCCCCGCCCCCCGGTCAGCAGTCTTATCCCTACTTTATAAATGATGAAACAGAGGCTCAAAGACTTTGGCCAAGGCCACAAAGCAGTATGTGGTGGTGCCAGGATGTGCCCTCCTGGGGGGCAGCATGGGGTAGGGATGAGGCACTGCCATCAGAGGCCAACTCCTGCCAGTGGCAGGCCTGGAAGTGATGTGCCTGGAGGGTCATGTGGGCCCCATCATTGGCCCCCTACTGGGACTGGTCTGCACATTGGCTAGCTGACTGGCTGGCTGGCCTTTCCCTGACCACCCTTGCCTCTGAAGTGAGGTGGGTGATAATGCCTGCCGCCTCCCACACACAGATGACAGCGAGCACTGAAGTGAAACAGAACTTTGGAAACCAAGAGGTCCTAAGACAGCAGTGACCTCATTTTTGCTAACGTTGCCAATACTGCTGTGACGCAGGGAGCCTGGAATCCTCATTTCCTTCTTCAGGCAAGGGCACAGAGGACCCACGACACCAAGATTTGTTTGCTGTGGGCTGACGGTGGGACCGGGCCTGGGGTCTAGACCTGGGCCCACACACTGGCTCCTCTCCCAGTGAGGTGGGCAAACTGGGCCAGTGACTTCACCTTCCCAGCCCCAAAGTCCCTGTCTGCAACACTGAACTAAACAGACAACAGTACCTATAAGGACTCCTTAAAATGCTAGCTCCCTTTCCCCTTTTGGGAAAGGACCGCTGAAGCCCATGGCAGCCAAAAATCTCAAGCGGACCCTGAATCCACGCCCTGATGGTCTGGAAGGCGAAGGAAATAGAGCCAAGAGCTGGAGCCTGGTCAGCTTAAGGCCACGGTGCCCTAAGAAAGGCTCTGTGTTCATGGGCATGTGTAAGGACTGTGTCCTGACCAGCCCCCATAGGACCTCACACGGTGCTTCTCACCTGGCACCTGGGGAGCCAAGGCCCACACCTGCCCAGGGCTACACAGCAACTGGGGCAGAAACTCCCTTTGCCAGGCGCCAAGCCCAGCACTCTTTCTGCTCGGTCCATAGAAGGAAAGGCATTTGTTCTAGAAGGTCAGTCTCCTGTCCACATTCCGCAAATCTCCCAAATGGAAGTCAGAACATTGCAATCGCGGGCAGTCCCCCTCCAGCCTTTGTGGAATCTGAGGCTGCTTAGAGGAACGGTTCTCAGCTGGTGCATGCTGGCCGCCATCCAAGGCCCACCCATGAATAGCCTTGATCTTGGGCAACACTGAGATGCTTTTTTCCTCTTTGGCCACAGATGCTTGTCACACCGACAAGTTGCCTGGCAGCGCCTCCTGGGTCTCCGTGACCTGGTACAGTTTGGAGACAAGCAAATGCTCCAATCTGCAGGGAGACCCGTTTCCCTTGGGAACAGACACGCACATCCACCCCCTGCCCCCTTCTCTTTCCTGTAGTCACTTCTAGCAGAGGAAGCGGCCAGTCCCTGTGCCCTGTCCAGGCAGGCCGGTGTCCAAAGCTGGCCCCCAGGGTGTGCTCTGTGTGGGTTTTAGCCTGGAATGTTCATGGAGACAGCTCAGGTGCCTCGCTGGGTTTGAGCCTCATATGGACCTGATGAAGGAGACAGAGCCGGAGGGTCCTGTGGTCCTTGATCTTGGGGTAAGGACACCAGGCTTAAGGAGGTGCAAAGGATTTGCCACAGGTCCCGACAAGTATGAGGTGCAGCTTGGAACCACCCTGAGCTTCTGCCAATCAAGGCCCATTAAATACCTCCCCCCAAGGCAGCGGGACTGACCCCAAGCCAGGTGCTCTCCTGTCTCTGCACCCACCTTGCTGGGTGACTTCAGAGCTGCTCCCTTCCTTCTCTGAGACTGTAATATGAGGAGAGAGGAAGCGCATTTCCACCAGATCCAGGTTAGGGACTGTGGGGAGAGACATGACTCACAGTTAGCACCCTGTGACTGTGGGCACGGTGGGGTGGGCACTCCTGGTTGTAGTGTCTGCCACTCCCTCATGCTCCCCCGTTTCCTCTTGAGGAGTCAACAGTGGTCTCCATTCATATGTCAGGCCTGCCGGCCCTGAGCTCTCAGTGGGGACCCGGGAACAGCGCCCTCCCCCACACACTCTGTTGCTCCTTCTCAGGCCCCTGAACACTTGGGCCGGGGACCTCTTACGCTACACCCTCTGCCTAGGGCATCACAGCTCAGCCAAGGCTTCCATGGTCAGTCTCGCGCCAGCAGCCTCCAATCACCAGGCCAACTTTTCCTCTCTGCTGGGATGTCCTGAGGGACAAGAGCAGCACATCCAAAAACAGTCTTTTTCCATTGTGACAACATTCCATTGGTGGATGACAGTGTTCCATTGGTGGGTGACAGTGTTCCATTGGCGGGTGACAGTGTTGCATTGGCGGGTGACAGTGTTCCATTGGCGGGTGACAGTGTTGCATTGGCAGGTGACAGTGTTCCATTGGTGGGTGACAGTATTCCATTGGTGGGTGACAGTGTTCCATTGGCGGGTGACAGTGTTGCATTGGCGGGTGACAGTGTTGCATGAGAGAGTGGCAGCATTCTATTGGTGAGTGATAGTGTTCCATTGGTGGGTGACACTGTTCCATGGGGTGACAGCATTCCACTGGTGGGTGATGAGCTGGGTGGTGACATGAGCCCCAGCAGGGGAGAGTTAGTGGGGCCGAAAGAGTAAACGGCACAGCCGAGGCCCATAGCCTGTCTACAGCACAGCAGACCCCATGTGTAGGTGACTGGGGCCCAGCTGGCTGGGCTGGAGGCTGCACTGAGTGCTGAGATGACACCTGGGCTGACAGCCAATCTCCCAATGATAGGAAATGAAAACAGGAGCTTGTGAGATGAGCCCCTGCTGAAAGGAGCCCAGGAGCAGACACACCTGCCAAAGCTCTTTCTAAAGGGCTTCTCTTCTGCTATTTTCTCACCTCACTTCCTGCTCAAGAAAGCCAGGGCTTCTCTGTTGGCAGAGGTTGCTGTGGCTAGACACAAGGGATTGGGGCCAGCCAGACGTGCGGTGAGTTGTGTGCGTTTCTGCACAATTAACTCAGAGCCTGTGAATGAGGAGCAGTGTTGGGGTCACACAGGGAGATGCCTGCAAAGGCTTGCACTTGGCACTGAGGTCGCCACGAATGTTCTCATCGGTTGTGTCCATTGATTGCTATCTCAGTCCCTGCTGTAACAAAATACCATCAACTTGCCGGTGGGAGGGGAGGGTGGGGGTTATATATAACAGAAATTTATTGCTTACATTTGTGAAGTCTGCAATTCTGAGATCAAGGCGCCAGTAGATTCAGTGTCTGGTGAGGACAGCTTCCAGCTCACGGACAGCTGTGTCCTCACGCGATGGAAGGGAGAGGCAGCTTCCCATGGCCTCTTAAGCGCGTAAATTTCATTCATGAAGCCCCCCACCATGACTACTCACCTCCCAAAGGCCCCACCTCTTAATGCCGTCCCACTGGGGTTCAGTTTCAACCTGTGAACTTTGGGGGACAGATTCAGCCCTCAACAATCGCCCTTCTTCCTATTGCCCAAGTTGGAATCTGGCCATTGTTCTCAACTCCCTCAGCCTCCTGGTTCCATCCCTCTGTCCCCAGCCTGATACTCCTGCAGAGGTGATTTTTTTTTTGTTTTTTTTTTTTTTTTTTTTTTTTTTTTTTTTTTTTTGAGATGGAGTCTTGCTCTGTCACCCAGACTGGAGTGCAGTGGCATGATCTCGGCTCACTGCAACCTCTGCCTCCTGGATTCAAGCAATTCTCTTGCCTCAGCTTCCCGAGTAGCTGGGATTACAGGCATGCACCACCATGCCCAGCTAATTTTTGTATTTTTAGTAGAGATGGGGTTTCACCATGTTGGTCAGGCTGGTCTCGATCTCCTGACCTCGTGATCTGCACACCTCAGCCTCCCAAAGTGCTGGAATTACAGGCATGAGCCACTGCGCCTGGCCACAGGTGATTCTTGAGCCTGTTCCCCCCCCAACCCCTCACCCCCATCTAGCGCCCCTGCCATGCTCAGGCCCAACACTGCTCTCTGGGGACATGGCAGTCCCCTCATAGCCACCCCCAGTTCCAGGCCTGTGAACTCTGACTTGTTCTCCTGCTGTGGCCAAGGTTATCTTTCCAGGGCATGGCTCTGATGATAACCTTCCCCTTCTCCCTGCTGTTCAGGATGGCCTTGCTCCTTGAACGAGCACTAACAGGCCTCTCCCCTCCTCCACCATGAACCCCTGGCCTCTTCCTAAAGTCCCCAGTCACTCTCACACCTCAGTGCGCTTCACAAGCTTTCCTCTCCTTAGCATTCCCATTCCCACGGCCCACCTGGCCGGCTGCAGGGCATCCTCCAGGTCCCATCTCCATCTCCCCTGCTCTGGGAAAAGGTCCCAGACTCCCTGGGCAGTTGTGACTCTTCCCTGGGCTGGAGTTCCCGCTGCCTCCTTGCTCACTGCCCAGCAAGTTGACCCCTCTTAGGTGGGAGCCCTTCACAAGCAGGAGTGCTCTCAAGGAATACTCCCTAAGCGCTTCTGTGGGCCAGGCCCAGTGCTGAGGACCCGGGCTCTGTAGAAGCCTCTAGGTGGTGGGTGAGACAGGTGTGTGCCAACCACAGGTACAGGGGAGGGAATGAACGTGGTAAGACGGGTGTGCATGGTTCTGTAGGTGAGCTGTGGAGGAGCAGCCAATGCCACTTCAGGGGAGATGACATTAAAGCTGGTTTTGGAGGATCGATTGGGATTTATCAAAATCCTTCTCCAGGCTGGGTGAGGTGGCTCATGCCTGTAATACCAGCACTTTGGGAGGCCAAGGCAGGCAGGTCGATTGAGCCTAGGAGTTCGACACCAGCTTGGGCAACATGGTGAAACTCCGTCTCTACAAAAATACAAAAATTAGCTGGGCGCGGTGGCACGTGCCTATAGTCCCAGCTACTCGGGAGGCTAAGGTGGGAGAACGGCTTGAGCCTGGGACGCGGAGGTTGCAGTGAGCTAAGATCAAGCCACTGCGCTCCAGCCTGGGCAACAGAGTGAGACCCTGTCTCAAAACAAAACGAAAACTTCTCCAAGTACTCAGGTTCACTTGCACCATTCGCTCATCTCAGAGCCAAGGGACATTGATCACCTGCTCCACACTCTGGTATGAAGAGCCACGGAGACATGTGCTGGAAGGCGCTACAGGCAGCTTCCCAGCAAAACCAGGACTTCCCTTATTGGGACCCTGAAAAGTCTTTGCTAAAAGTCTCTCCCTCCCCCAGCCTAGGGCTGGCTTTGTGGCCATATGACCTGTATAGCAGCACATGGGCTGCACTGAGAAGGGCCCCGTGCTGGGCTTAATGCTCTGCTGTCACCGATTTGAAATTCTTAATTTTTTTGAACAAGGGGCCTGCATTCTCACTTTGCATTGAACCCTGCAAATGATATAGCCAGTCCTGGCCCAGAATAGCCCCTTCCCTCCAGCGAAGATGTCTAGAAATTATACTTCACAGTTTCTTGGACACTTGACATAATTTTAGTTACTATTTCGTTGTTATTTTCTGGCCTAACCATTCATCTGGCATTATTACTGGCCAAAGAATGTCCTTGTAAGATAGTCTTTATTGGCCAGGCATGGTGGCTCACGCCTATAATTCCAGCACTTTGGGAGGCTGAGGCGTGAGGACCACCTGAGGTCAGGAGTTCAAGACCAGCCTGGCCAACATGGTAAAACTCCATCTCTACTAAAAGTAAAAAATTAGCCAGGCGTGTTGACAGACGCCTGTAATCCCAGGTACTCGGGAGGCTGAGGTAGGAGAATCGCTGGAACCCGGGAAGCAGAGTTTGCAGTGAGCCGAGATCACCCAGACACAGGCACTGGATGAATTAAGGAATAATTAATGAGAGGTTCTCCCTTTTAAGAAAACAATTCCCTATGGAATTCCTTTAAATAGCCACATTCCTAATACATTTTTAATATGCTTCAACATATTAAAAATTATTTACACACAGTCTTCTCAGGTCTGTTCGTTGAGCCAGTGTGCCTGACCTCCATTCTATGTAGGGTAAAGGATGGCTGCCACGCCCCCACCCCCTCGGGTGCTGTATACCAGAGCTGGCACCCACTGGAACATGCTGAGGCATGCCAAGCCATGACCCCCACATGGCTCAAGCCTTGGGCTTGGCAGTGAACTCTCCGTACAGAGTCCTTAACTGGTCTTGGGTCCAAAGTGAGTGAGAGTCGCCCTGAATCAACACACCAGCACCTTTCATGGGCCAGAAGCGCTGTACGACCGTGGAGACCCAGAATGACCCCAGGACCCCAAGACGGTCCTGTGAACACAGGCCTGCAACTCCTTAGGACATTTGGTCACCCTCACATGCCTGGGGGAAGGTGAGACAGGGGAGACTCATAAGAGAAAGGGACCAGACTCCAAATGAGTCTTTGCCCAGGACTGGGTGCCCCAGCCAGGTGGCACTCTCAGCATGGTTGGTCCCAGGCATGGCAGGGGTCTTAGAAAATGTGGAGGGAGACACTGGGAAGAGCAGGACCCTGAGGCAGGGGCCTCACTTACAAGGGTTGAAAGCTCTAAGGGCGGTGCAGATTCTGGACCTCATTTGCCTCATCTGTCAGCTGGGGATGATAACCCCCCCGAGCCGTGTCCCTGGAAGGATCAGCTGAGACGGTGGATTTAAAGGAGCCCGCCAACGCTCAGGCATCACGGTGACGTGGATTTATGATGAGGATGGTGTTTGGGTTCATGCGCATAGAGGAGTGTGAACGCCAACTCTGGAAAATCCCCAGCACAGCCCTCCTGAGGAGCATGAACAGGGAATAGATGGTGAAAAGAAAAAAAACAACCTCTTCTCCAGGATCCTAACATGTACTGATTTGGTTTAATGGAGAGCGAACCAAATTTTTCTTGAGGCTGTTTCCTGAAGTTTTAGTTGCAGGATGGGAGTGGATTTGCTCACCGATGGAGGGAAGTCACAGGGAATAGAGGCGCCCACTACCCGGGTGCCCAGGGAAGGTGTGGGAAGGACGGATGTGTGACCCTGAGCTTTTATGCAGGAATCTGGGGGGACTCTGGACAGGGGAAAGGGGTTACTGAAGTTCATCAGGAGTGGATGCAGAATCTTCATGAATTTCATGGAGAGCAGAAGAGTGAGGCAGAACGGGGTGCAGGCCCCAAGAGAGGTGCCTAGCTGGGGCTGCCTGGGGACCTTTTAGGGGCACTGTGGGAGATCGGAAATTAGCCGATGGAATGGTCAGAATCTGCAAATGTTTTCTTATATGGTAAAAGGGATTCTGCAGATGTGATTAAATCAAGGATCTAGGCCGGGTGTGGTGACTCACGCCTGTAATCCCAGCACTTTTGGAGGCCAAGGTGGGCAGATCGCTTGAGCTCAGGAGTTCGAGACAAGCCTGGGCAACATGGCGAAACCCTGTCTCCATAAAAAATATAAAAGTTAGCCCTGTGTGGTGGCACTTGCCTGTAATCCCAGCTACTCAGAAGACTGAGGTTGGAGAATTGCTTTAGCCTGGGAGGCAGAGGCTGCAGTCAGCTGAGATCGCACCACTGCACTCCAGCCTGGGTGACACAGTGAGACTCTGTCTCAAAATAAAATGTAAAAAATCAAGGATCTTGATGTGGGGAGACTGTCCCGGACTATCTGAGTGGGCATGCTGTGATCTCAGGGTCCTTATGAGAGGGAGGCAGAGGGATCTTTGATGACCAAAGAAGAAGAAATGATATGACAATGGAAACAGATTAGAATGATGGGATTGGAAGATGGTGGAAGGAGCCACAAGCCAAGGCATGCAGGCAGCCACTGGAAGCCGACAAAAGCAAGGAAACAGATTCTCCCCTGGGGCGTCCAGAAGGAACCAACCCTGCCGACACCTTGACTTTCTCCAGTGAAAATGATTTCAGACTACTGACCTCCAGAGCCATAAGTGAATAGAGGTCTACTGTTTTAATCCACTGCATTTGGGGTAACTATTTACAGCAGCCATAGAGAACTAATACACAAGAGGACCCCGAGTTCTGAGTCAGGGCTGGACCCAGGCTGTGCGGGCTCCCCTTGGTTCCCAGGGTTCACTCAGGCAGCCCCTCACACCTTCACCACCAGCCTCTGTCTTTGCAAACTAAAGAACCCCAAGGTTTCCCTTCCCCCAGGAGGGTTCCAAACACCCTCCAGGGCCTTTCTTGAGGGTCTTGAGGAGCTGCCTGCTGGATTGCAAGTGTGGAAAACATTTCCTGGCTTGGGCTCCTGTGTTCTTGTCCTCTAACTCCACTCAATCAATCATGAGGCAAAGGCATCTCCATCAACCATGGAACAGGCTCCTCTACCACCACGCCCGGCTAATTTTTGTATTTTTTGCAGAGACAGGGTTTCGCTGTGTTGCCAAGCCTCATCTTGAACTCCTGGTCTCAAGTGATCCACCTGCGTCAGCCTCAAAAAGTGCTGGGACAATCTCCCCACATCAAGATCCTTGAGTCTTCAAATTTTATTTTGAGACAGGGTCCCGCTCTGTCGCCCAGACTGGAGTACAGTGGCGTGGTCTCAGCTCACCGCAACCTCTGCCTCCCAGGCTCAAATGGTCCTCCCACTTCAGCCTCTTGAGTAGCTGGGACTACAGGTTTGTGCTACCACACCTGGCTAATTTTTGTATTTTTTGCAGAGACACGGTTTTGCCATGTTGTCTAGGCTGGTTTTGAGGTGTCGGCAGGGCTGAGGCAGGAGAATCTCTTGAACCTGGGAGGTGGAGGTTGCAGTGAGTCGAGATTGCACCACTGCCCTCAAGCCTGGACAGCAGAACGAGACCCTGTCTCAAAACCACAACAAAACAAAAAATAAATAGGGATCAAGTCCAACCATCCACGTGGTTCTTCTGGTTCCAGAATTCCCTCATTCTAGATGCCTTATTCCTGACTCTTTATTGAATCATTACTGACAGCTCAGAGCAGTCATTTTATTGGCACAACTGAGTTATTTTCCCCTGACGGCATTAACTGCTGCTTGCAGACACAGAGTTCATCCAACACGTGCTTCCCACACACCATTCTCAGGAGACCTGCCTGGAGACGCTCTCTCAGTTTGGCAAGTCATTTCCAGAGGAGGAAGCAACAGTTAGAAACTCAGATATTTCACAGAGTGCCTCCTTTTCCTGGTAACTTATTAAAATCTGCAAGAACTAAGGGAGAGCCCTTCCTCGTTAATTTCCTGACCTGGACAATTGTTTATTGCCCTTTCCTTTGCTTCCTGATTCTACACCATTTCATTTATAACAGAAGGCTTTTTCCTTAAAAAAAAAAAAAAGCTTTTGTTTGTTTGTTTGTTTCGAGACAGAGTCTTGTTCTGTCACCCAGGTTGGAGTGCAGTGGTGCAATCTTGGCTCACTGCAACCTCCGCCTCCTGGGTTCAAGTGATTCTCACGCCTCAGCCTCCCAAGTAGCTGGGATTACAGGCACGCACCACCGCACCTGGCTAATTTTTGTATTTTTAATAGAGAGGGAGTTTCACCATGTTGGCCAGGCTGGTCTTGAACTCCTGACCTAAGGTGATCCACCCACCTTGGCCTCCCAAACTGCTGAGATTACAGGCATGAGCCACCTGGCTAAAAAACAGAAGTTTTTGATGAGACAATTTACTTGTAGATTTTTAAAAGTTTAACAAGTGTATGTCTTAGTTATTCCATGTTCATTTTTACCCACTAAAAAAAAAGACTCAATTCCATTACATTCTAGTTCTTTTTTCAAAGACTTTAATACATATCAGGTTTGATGGCTAACGCTTGTAATCCCAGCACTTTGGGAGGCCAAGGTGGGCAGACCACTTGAGCCCCCGAGTTTGACACCACACTAGGCACCATGGCAAAACCCCGTCTCTCCAAAAAATGCGAAAATTATCCAGACATGGTGGCGCAGGTCTATAGTCCCAGCCAGTGGGGGGCTGAGGCGGGATGATCACTTCAGCCTGGGAGATACAGGTTGCAGTAAGCCTTGATTGCGCCACTGCACTCCAGCCTGGGCAACAGAGCAAGACCCTGTCTCAAAAAAGAAAAGAGGCCAGGCACAGTGGCTCACG
>NW_012114466.1:2603568-2605609 GCF_000951035.1 Colobus angolensis palliatus | reverse complement strand
ATGGTCTCGATCTCCTGACCTCGTGATCCGCCCGTCTCGGCCTCCCAAAGTGCTGGGATTACAGGCTTGAGCCACCGCGCCCGGCCTCAAATTCTAATAAAAGCATCTCAGGTCTGTCCAGCTAAAGATATGCAGCAAGGCTGGGGAGGTATGTATTCAATCATTCACTTGACATGACCCTTCCCCCTGCTCCAGGCATGTACGACGTCCCTGCTTTCCCTTCGCCTTCTGCCATGATTTTAAGTTTCCTGAGGCTACCCCAGAAGCAGAAACTGCTATGCTTCCTGTACAACCTGTGGAGCCATGAGCCAATTAAACTTCTTTTCTTTATAAATTACCCAGTCTTAGGCCGGGCGCGGTGGCTCAAGCCTGTAATCCCAGCACTTTGGGAGGCCGAGATGGGCAGATCACGAGGTCAGGAGATCAAGACCATCCTGGCTAACACGGTGAAACCCCCTCTCTACTAAAAAATACAAAACACTAGCCGGGCGAGGTGGCAGGCGCCTGTAGTCCCAGCTACTTGGGAGGCTGAGGCAGGAGAATGGCGGGAACCCGGGAGGCGGAGCTTGCAGTGAGCTGAGACCCGGCAACTGCACTCCAGCCTGGGCGACAGAGCCAGATTCCGTCTCAATAAATAAATAAATAAATAAATAAAATAAATTACCCAGTCTTAGGTATTTCTTTATAGCAGTGCGAGAACAGACTCATATATCCTCCATCAACTCATTCACCACCCAGCAGCAAATATAAGCTTGGCCCTCCTGGCTCAGACTCCTCAGCCCCAGGGTTGAGAGCTTGAGAGCTTCCAAGCTACCCCCCACCAACTGCCCAGCTCACTGGTCACTCCAGCCACGCTGGACACCAGCAGTCCCTCTCTCCCCAAGTCTCGCAAGCCTGTGGGCTTCAGCACGTCCCAGCCCCCATGGCTAACTGCTGCTAGTCTATGCTGCAGTTTCCAGGTCAGCTGTGCCAACCCCCCCACCAGGCCCTAGTGCCCCTCAGCCGAGGCATCCTCTGGAGGCCGCGCAGCCCGTGCTGTCCCATCTCAGGATTTCTCTGAGGCTATCACAAGTTCCCGTGACCTCTGACTCCCCCAGGGGCTCCACCTCAGTGACTGTGCCCTGGCCACTTTCCAACTTTTGCACTGAGCCTGAGACAGAGCCGACACCCGACAAATCTTTGATGAATAAAGGAAGGATCCGCTGACTACTCTAAGGGAAGTGAGATGATCACCTTTGCTTTCGTAAATATTTGTCTCTCTAAATTATTAAAGCAGCCCATATTTGTGATAACCAATGAAAATGACACCAAAGAGCCTGCCAAGAAATGACTTCTCCAGATCTCATTCCTTGGGGGTAACTGCCGTTTTCAGTTTGGGATGAATCATTTCAGAACTAAAACAATAACAACAACACAACCACCAGTCCAATTCCATATACAGGGAAGCATTATTTAAAGAATAAATATAGATATTCGTGCATACATGCATAACGTTATACTATATATACCACCTTGTAACTTGCTTTTGTCTATAAACGTATCAAGAATCAGGAATATTTTCCATGTCTGCAAATAGATACTATCTTCTTTTTTAAGCTTGCATCTTATTCAACTGAGTGAATGCACCATAATATATATTTTTTTCTTTTTTCTTTTGAGACAGGGTCTCACTCTGTCACCCAGGCTGGAGTGCAGTGGAGAAATCATGTCTCACTACAGCTTTGACGTCCCAGGTTCAAGTGATCTTCAACTTCCCCAGTAGCTGGGGCCACAGGTGCATGCCACCATGCCTGGCTAATTTTTTTACTTTTTGATGGAGATGGGATCTCCCTATGTTGCCTAGGCTGGCCTTGAACTCCTGGGTTCAAGCAATCCTCCCACCTTGGCCTCCCAAAGTGCTGGGATTATAGGCATGAGCCACCATGACCAACCACATTTTCTTTTCAAATGAACGACTTATTTTGGAATAATTTTAGATTTACAGAAATGTTGTGAATATAGCACAGAGTTCCCCTAATGTTGCCATAACCGTGGGACATTT